>NW_028317948.1:2161036-2469399 GCF_062004578.1 Staurois parvus | reverse complement strand
ACTTTTCCACTGCTGACTGTGAGAGAAATTAGACAACTTCTTCCTGGGAATATGGAAAAGTTAGAGAAATTATTACAACGTATGTATAATCAGAATGAAGACTAACTTTAGTAGCTGTCAATGTTGTATTGAGAACAGAGATCACTGAGGCAATATATCTCTACAATTACCTTTCCACCTAAAATGGGCATTAAATTGATCAAATTGTGGCCAGTTTCAGATGAACTAGGTGAAATTCGGACAGTGGATGGCCCTGTTGACACCCTACTGCTTGACATGCTTTAATCCAAAAATCTATGGAGCCCAGCAGATGGCTCTTGGCCGAACAGTGACTGCAACCAATCAACTGAAGTTACCATTTTCAATGTCCACTGTATTTTAATAGCCATCAGCGCTGGCTGTTAGAATGCAATATCATCAGTGGGAGATTTATCCACCCTTGCTGTATAGGGTGGAAGAAAGAATCAGTGATTCAAAAACTCTGTTGATTCACTATATACTGCATACATTTTTAATATACTTAATTTGGATATATAATGCAAATTTTTGGGTCACTCACATTTGTATTTGTATGGTATAAGGTAGTTTTATGTAGCCATACAAGTTCACAGGTATAAATTTTTAATTTCCCCAAGTTTTATTCTATTTCATTGGAAGGAAGAATCAGATTGATTTCTTTGCGTTCAGCCTGGAGGCCAAATGAAACAAAACTGATTAATGAAAGGACCACTTAAAGCTGATGCTGATGCCGAATTTGTAAATCTTTGGCATATTTCAATAGAAAAATGTCCATGCTGTCTTTGTACCAACTTTTTTTGGAGTCTCACCTCTCCAGCTGCTTTCTCTACAGTATAAAACAAATATGAAAAAAAAAAAAATACCAGACCTGTATACAGGAGGTGGTAAAGAAGAAATCATTAAAATCCAACTGATCCTTAAGTCACCATGCTGCTCATTGTTGCCCTCCATGCATTTCTGCACTGTAAACAGACACATTATAAATCTGTGCTGGGTGCAGAAAAAATGTGCTTGTGACGTTGTGACTGAGGATAGGGGGGAGCAACAACAGGTAGGTACAAGGATCTGATATGCCCAGAAATGTCAGACTGGCTAGTGGCGCTCATGAAACTGGTAATTGTAGGATCAACATGCAATTGGTTCTGCAGGGAAAGGCTGAATTTCGATCCATGTGTAGCCGACCCTGTTCGACAGAAGTTGATGGAAAGATTGACTTTTGTTGGACAGGAATGTTAGAAAACTATTGGCTGGAGCAACTGACTAGCGTATTCTGACAGCAAGAGTCCCACTGTCAAAATACAAAGACCCGGCAAGGGAGCTGGTCCATCCACCTCGCATGTGTGAATAAAGAATCTGTTTTTTGTTCCTGCTGGCTAAATGAAAAAAAGGAAAAAGTGCGTGGTTGGCTAAACCAGAATGTTCGTGTACCTTAGGCAGGTATACATTCAGCATTTGTAAATGATGAAGCATCAAATAAGGATGGAGTGTCACTTATATTTGCATTATGTCATAAGTCATTCATTCATTTAGACAGAGCTCACTTATGTGCAGGGTTGGTTTCAGTGCAATTTGTAAAAAGAGCCCGGTGCGATTTCGTTCAGCGGTTCAGGTACAATTCAGTTGCAATTTTTTAAAGTGTATGACACTGGAAATCGCACCTGAACCAGACTGAAATCGTACCCGACTCTTTTGAAAATCGCACTGTGGCCGGCCTGCACATATGTGAACTGGCTCCATAGAAAACCGGTTTGGTTCACATGTCATGAAAATCCGGTGCGTTTCGAAATGCATCCAATTCGCATATATGTGAACTGGGGCTTAAGGTGAATTGCTGTTTAGTCACAATGAGGAAAAAAAAAATAAGGGTAGCCAACAGGGCAACCCACGGCTCAAATCTCAGGTGGTGCATCACAAATTGGTCAAAATCCTAATGCAGGCCATAGCCGGGTCGTTTATCGGCCGAAATTCACACCGTTAGTGGGGCCAGCCCGTCGGCCGTTTTTCGCGGATCTTCTCATTTATTATCGGTCATGCTGGAAAATCCACGAACATTGGTGGCAGCATTGGCAACGGGGCCGACCAATTTTTCATTTATTGGCCAAAAATTCGGCCGATAAACGGCCCGTCTATGGCCTGCCTAACCCTTCATGTCTAGCTTTCGACAACCTGATATCAGATTCTCTGGCATCTTATCAGGACTGTAATAAACAACTGGTATGTGGTTTAAAAACCTGTTTGGGGCAATTGTGGAAGCCTTTGATAGATAATTTACAGTTAGCAATGTTGACCCTTCTCATTCTTTGTTCCCTTTTGTCTGAAAAACAGCAGAGTTTGCTGGATAGAAGCATTTTATAATATATGCACAATACATACAACTGTAACTTTGGGTGTCAGGTCTCACGGTCCTACATAAAATGAAGTTCCTGAATGTGCTATGACTGACCATACAAAACGTCAAAGAAATAATAGTTGTATGCAAACTATTAAAAAAAAAAAAAAAAGAGTTAAAGTGTCATCTAATGTTGTTGCTATACAAATATGATTATACATAAATATTATAAATAATAAATATAAAGTTTAATAGTAGCACATTTTATAACGCAGATTAGAAAATAAACTGTCTGACTAATATGAAAAACAATTTCTTTTCTCTGGCTATGAAGCCCCTTATATGGTCATAAAAGCTCTATAGAGCTATATGGTGCTTGGTCCCATAGGAACTCCCTTTAGGAAGCTGTCAAACAGGAAACCCCATCTATAGAGGCCAATTACAGTACAGTACAAAAACACAAATAAAAGAAAAAGAACATCTGCCATACATAGCAGCCAATCAGATTACAGCTGAAATTTTCCCACTACTGCCTGGAAAATAAAATAAACAGTAATAAAGACCAGCCAATGTGAATTGGTTGATAATGCTGAGTTCCAAATTTAAACTTGGCCTAAACATTCCTATATTTATTTATTTATAATTTATTTCAGGTACTTATATAGCGCCGTCAATTTACGCAGCACTTTACATATACAGTGGGGATCGAAAGTTTGGGCACCCCAGCTAAAAATTTGTATTAATGTGCATAAAGAAGCCAAGGAAAGATGGAAAAATCTCCAAAAGGCATCAAATTACAGATTAGACATTCTTATAATATGTCAACAAAAGTTAGATTTTATTTCCATCATTTACACTTTCAAAATAACAGAAAACAAAAAAATGGCGTCTGCAAAAGTTTGGGCACCCTGCAGAATTTATAGCATGCACTGCCCCCTTTGCAAAGCTGAGACCTGCCAGTGTCATGGATTGTTCTCAATCATCGTCTGGGAAGACCAGGTTATGTCAATCTCAAAGGTTTTAAATGCCCAGACTCATCAGACCTTGCCCCAACAATCAGCACCATGGGTTTTTCTAAGCAGTTGTCTAGAAAACTGAAACTGAAAATAGTTGACGCTCACAAAGCTGGAGAAGGCTATAAGAAGATAGCAAAGCGTTTTCAGATGTCAATATCCTCTGTTCGGAATGTAATTAAGAAATGGCAGTCATCAGGAACAGTGGAAGTTAAAGCAAGATCTGGAAGACCAAGAAAAATATCAGACAGAACAGCTCGCAGGATTGTGAGAAAAACAATTCAAAACCCACGTTTGACTGCACGATCCCTCCAGAAAGATCTGGCAGACACTGGAGTTGTGGTAGACTATTCCACTATAAAGAGATACTTGTACAAATATGGTCTTCATGGAAGAGTCATCAGAAGAAAACCTCGTCTACGTCCTCACCACAAAAATCATCGTTTGAACTTTGCAAATGAACATATAGACAAGCCTGATGCATTTTGGAAACAAGTTCTGTGGACCAATGAGGTTAAAATTAAACTTTTTGGCCGGAATGAGCAAAGGTACGTTTGGAGAAGAAGGGGCACAGAATTTAATGAAAAGAACCTCTGTCCAACTGTTAAGCATGGGGTTGGATCAATCATGCTTTGGGGTTGTGTTGCAGCCAGTGGCACAGGGAACATCTCACGAGTAGAAGGAAAAATGGATTCAATAAAATTTCAGCAAATTTTGGATGGTAACTTTATGCCATCTGTGAAAAAGCTGAAGTTAAAGAGAGGATGGCTTCTACAAATGGATAATGATCCTAAACACACTTCGAAATCCACGGGGGATTACAACAAGAGGCGTAAACTGAAGGTTTTGCCATGGCCTTCACAATCTCCTGACCTCAACATAATTGAAAATCTATGGATAGACCTTAAAAGAGCAGTGCGTGACAGACAGCCCAGAAATATCAAAGAACTGGAAGACTTTTGTAAGGAAGAATAGGCAAAAATACCTCAAACAAGAATTGAAAGACTCTTGGCTGGCTACAAAAAGCGTTTACAAGCTGTGATACTTGCCAAAGGGGGCAGTACAAGATATTAACTCTGCAGGGTGCCCAAACTTTTGCAGACGCCATTTTTTTGTTTTCTGTTATTTTGAAAGTGTAAATGATGGAAATAAAATCTAACGTTTGTTGACATATTATAAGAATGTGTAATCTGTAATTTGATGCCTTTTGGAGATTTTTCCATCTTTCCTTGGCTTCTTTATGCACATTAATACAAATTTTTAGCTGGGGTGCCCAAACTTTTGATCCCCACTGTATATTATACATTCCCATCAGTCCCTAACCCTCAAGGGGTGTACAATCTAAGGTCCCTAACTTACATTCATACATACACATACTAGGGCCAATTTAGACAGGATCCAATTAACATAACAGCATGTCTTTGGAGTGTGGGAGGAAACCGGAGTACCCGGGGGAAACCCACGCAGACACAGGGAGAACATGCAAGCTCCAGGCAGGTGGGATTCGAACCAACAACCCTAGTACTGCCAGTCGGAAGTGCTAACCATTTAGCCACTGTGCTGCCCACTAGAATTTTGATTTATATCTGAAAAGTAAAAAATAAAAAAAAAAAGCACTCAAAAGAAATTATAATTATGTTCTTTCTATTTTAAGGCTGTTGCACACTCCCTATTCACTTTAGGTGACAGACCAAGCCAGTTATAAAAGCACATTGATATAAATGACTAGTACATATTTCAGGAAGCAAACATTTTGATTATTTAATCTTAATTCTGGGACTATATACTGTGATGGGACATTGGTATTTGGAAGTCTACTGGGTTGCATATTTGTTTTTCATTTTCATCATGAAGGTCCATCGAATTGTCCCTGAGGAAGAGCAAGTCTTGAAACGCATCAAGAATATGGGCATGATATTTTTCCACAAGGAGCATGGGGCATTATATCTGTAATGACTGAGAATAGCATTCTACTCTGTGCATTACATATAGATATATGACACATACAATATGTGAGGTGCAATAGTATATGGCTTGTGCAGAGCTTCTGGTTTTTACCTTTGAAATTATAGAGACTTGTTACGCATTTTCATTTTTTATATATAGTGCCTACAAAAGTCCCTGCCACCCAACACCTCCTCCTATTTTTGTATTTAGCACTTAATCTAAATCCCACCTAGTATTTTACCTCTTATATTCATGTTGGGTTATATACTGATTTGTAGCTTCTCATACTACTCGTAATCTGCATGTCAGGCAGTGCAATAAGAAACACTGCTGAATGAAAGCTGATAAAAGAACAAAACAGGCCCCCAAGTATTTTCTGTGTTTGTGCAGATTTGTGGGTCAACTCAGACCCATGGTCAGTTCGAGATCACAGAATTTATTATTTATTACAGGTACTTATATAGTGCCATCAATTTACGCAGCGCTATATATATATATATATATATATATATATATATATATATATATATATTACATTCACATCAGTCCCTAACCCTCAAGGGGCATACAATCTAAAGTCCCTAACTCACATTTATACATACACATACTAGGACCAATTTAGACAGGAGCCAATTAACCTACCAGCATGTCTTTGGAGTGTGGGAGGAAACTGGAGTACCCGGAGGAAACCCACGCAGGCACAGGGAGAACATGCAAACTCCAGGCAGGTGGTTACATGGTTGGGATTAGAACCCACAACCCTAGTACTGCAAGGCGTAAGTGCTAACCATTTATCCACTGTGCTGCCCAAGAATTAACATAATACAATATTTTCTGCCTAACTAAACAAAAAACAGAGAATATCATACATGTATGCAGCCATTTCATATAAATTTACAGTGACAAACGATAAAAATAGGGCTCATGACACCAAAACTGACAGTCTTTCAGGTTTAGAGCCGCTGGGACTGGAGAATAAAGGACTCATGTTGAATAAAAGGTACTGTAGGAGACCCCTCTGAATGATTCCTTTATTTGAAGAAAAAAAAAAAATATCCAAGGGACATTCAAAAGAAAAATATTAGCCCCCAGTTGGACTATGAGAATATATTTTCCGTTCCCTTGCTTTTACAAGTTTATAAATCTTCCCAAAAATTACATTTTACAAGCAACACTGAGCACACCAATTTATTATTATGATAAAAGATGATTACCCTACATTGCAATCCATGTAAGATGTTGTGCAAGCACTAACTTGTATTACTAACTTGTATTACAGTACATTAAAAAAACAAAAATAAATAAAATAAAATAAAGAACCTATACTTACGTCCGGTAGCATTCCCTCATAGCACCTCGGCCAAATGCCTGATATAAAACAGAAACAACATACATGAATAATTGCATTAAGGCTTCTAAATTCTATTTGTATGCTGTGTATTGTACAATGCTTTTAGCTGATTATTCTTTAAGGGGAAACTATATTGTATATATAGCAAGAGCTTACTTTGAGATATAACTGCAGTGCTTACCCATATACTCTCTTCTAATATAATTTGGGAAAAACAATCAACATTTTTGCTGGGATTACATCAGTCACACAGAACAGAGTGCATTACACTGCAATCAATCTCAACAGACTTTCATGAAGAGTGGCCATAGATGGCCCAAAAGCCTGGCTCCCTGTTTCATAGGCCCGTTAAAACACTTAGTCCCCGGTCACACAGGTGAGACTTGCCATGCAATTTGATAGTTTCAAATCGCATGACAAGTCGCACCCTACTGTTTGCAATGGAAGCGGTCATATCAGTACGATTCAAACTCCGTCGGAGTCGTAGCGATTTTGAAAGTACTTCATGCGCTACTTTTTGCAACTTCAGTTGCGACTTTCATAGACTTCTGTGCATGAAGTCGCAGAGATGTATTCCAAGTCGCACCTGAAATCGGACTGACATCCGACTTTGAAGTGATGCAAATTTAAGTGATGTCGCACGATTCCAAAGATTCAGTGTGACCAATTCGGCTTCTCCAAACATTGAAAGTACTCATAATCACACATACACAATTTGTTTTGTGACTAGAGAATAAAAACTTGCGATATGGGTGTTTTCGTGTGTTTTTCAGGAGCTAGCATTGAAGTCTATTTGGGCAAAAAATATTTGAAGCTTGTAGCTCAAAAAAGAAGATTGTGTACGGTTTTGAACTACAAGTTTCAAGCAACACTACACTACAGGTGCAGAGGAACATTTAAAAACCATGGGGTTTTGCATGTTGATCGATTTGGTGCTTACAGCTGTAAAACGCACAGATGCCTAGGCACCCTCTATTCTTCTAGCCTCAGCGGTGCCTGTTAGGACTTGGCATCATCATCAGAACATGATGCCCACTCCTATTTCTGATCATAGATCTACACTGATTGTCTCATCAGGGGGCTCAGTTGAGAACATATCGAACTGGCTGGTGGCAGCTTGCAGAAAGAGCAAAAGATCCGCTCCAGGTGAGTGCCGAATCTGCATAACTCCTCCACAGACACGCAGGTGCTGACCCGATCCGTGATCACAGATGCAATGGAAAAACAGAACGGTTGGCCACACAAACAGCAATGTGGTGGATGAAATCCTTTATTGGAATCCTATACATGCAATATAAGAATATGACAGGATAGAGGAGCAGTAGACGCGTTTCACACGAACACATGCTTAGTAAGTAATGACTAAACGCGTTCGTATGAAACACGTCTACTGCTCCTCTGTCCTGTCTTGGAGCTGTCATATTCTTATATTGCATGTATAGGATTCCAATAAAGGATTTCATCCACCACACTGCTGTTTGTGTAGCCAACCATTCTGTTTTTCGGTGGCAGCTTCCAGTCACACAGCACTGTTAAATAGATGGAAAACAAGCCTAGGCTAACAAGCAGCCGCAAAATGCCCACTGTATGTGCCAGATCATTCACAACTGATGTCTCTCACACATACTACACGGCTTCCCAATTCTAGGTTCACTTTAACCACTTCAATACCGGGCAGTTTTACCCCCTTCCTGCTCAGGCCAATTTTCAGCTTTCAGTGCTGTCACACGTTAAATTACAATTGCACGGTCATGCAACACTGTACCCAAAAGAAATTTTTACTATTCACTACCTTCATAGAAATAGAGCTTTAGTTTGGTGGTATTTAATCACTATTAAAATTACATAAATAGTGCAGCGCTCAAAACTAACTTATATACACAAATAACTGTGCTCACATACAATGGTGACACACATATAGTGAAATGACCTCAATTATAAGTGCCACTTAATGATGATCTAAGGTGCCCACATAATCACACAAATATATGTAAAACGCATATAAACAACGTATGAAAACGCATATAAAAAAGTCCTCACTGGAAAATAATTTTAAATAATTTAAAAAGTGCTCCAAGTGTGGTGATGTAACCACACTTAATTAGATTTATCCTCAAAAAATCAAACACAAACAAAATTGTCCATAAATACTAGTGGCAAACACATGCAAAGTGCATAAAAGTGCAAAAAATGCAAAAAAATTTGTGCAAAACAAATGTGTCCTTATTCCACAGCAGTGCAACTCTTCCCCTCCTATGGCTAGATTGCCTCCTCACCTCCTTACATCGACCCCTAAGGGCCACACAGCATTCAGGATCTCTCTGGATCCTTATCCCCTGGAGATCAGCACTTCTCCTGCCGTCCTGGATCACTTTGAGGGTATTTCGATTACCCCCACTCAGAAGCTTCTATAGGATGATTACTCACCATCCAGTGAGCAAGAAAGAAAGAGATCCTCTAAGTGCAGTATTTTAGAGCCAAAAAACACTTTAATGACAGTGTTTAAAAGACATATAGTGTGTCTCCTTAGTGTGCAATCATCATTTTGATGTCTATTCACAGGGTGGGAGTGGGGTCGGGACCTGTAAGTGAAACTCCAACAGAGAAAGATCAAGTCCTCTCCCCTGCTATAAAGGGCTGAGCTGCATAGTAGAGCAGTGCAAATCTAAGGATTGGATGGACATACTACAATCCAGGTTAATAATCTCTCAGAGAGAGATTATTAACCTGGATTGTAGTATGTCCATCCAATCCTTAGATTTGCACTGCTCTACTATGCAGCTCAGCCCTTTATAGCAGGGGAGAGGACTTGATCTTTCTCTGTTGGAGTTTCACTTACAGGTCCCGACTCCACTCCCACCCTGTGAATAGACATCAAAATGATGATTGCACACTAAGGAGACACACTATATGTCTTTTAAACACTGTCATTAAAGTGTTTTTTGGCTCTAAAATACTGCACTTAGAGGATCTCTTTCTTTCTTGCTCACTGGATGGTGAGTAATCATCCTATAGAAGCTTCTGAGTGGGGGTAATCGAAATACCCTCAAAGTGATCCAGGACGGCAGGAGAAGTGCTGATCTCCAGGGGATAAGGATCCAGAGAGATCCTGAATGCTGTGTGGCCCTTAGGGGTCGATGTAAGGAGGTGAGGAGGCAATCTAGCCATAGGAGGGGAAGAGTTGCACTGCTGTGGAATAAGGACACATTTGTTTTGCACAAATTTTTTTGCATTTTTTGCACTTTTATGCACTTTGCATGTGTTTGCCACTAGTATTTATGGACAATTTTGTTTGTGTTTGATTTTTTGAGGATAAATCTAATTAAGTGTGGTTACATCACCACACTTGGAGCACTTTTTAAATTATTTAAAATTATTTTCCAGTGAGGACTTTTTTATATGCGTTTTCATACGTTGTTTATATGCGTTTTACATATATTTGTGTGATTATGTGGGCACCTTAGATCATCATTAAGTGGCACTTATAATTGAGGTCATTTCACTATATGTGTGTCACCATTGTATGTGAGCACAGTTATTTGTGTATATAAGTTAGTTTTGAGCGCTGCACTATTTATGTAATTTTGATATTTTCACTGTTTGGGTAACAGATTAAGTGTTGGCAGCTTACAGTAGGGCTATTTCCCTTTTGCGCAGGAGGATCTCTGTTTATAATTTAATCACTATTGGTTTTTTATGTTTTGCAAAATAAATGAAAAAATTACCTAAAATTTTTAAATCCCCCCCCATATTTTTTCTGCTACGCAATTTTGCAAATAAACAAACTTTCTTCATAAATTTAGGTTAAAATGTAGTCTGCCACATTTCTTTGGTAAAAATAACTCGAGAATCCCTATACGATGTCTTAAAACTGTAGAATTAAACAATAATCATCTCAGGTTTTTTGTTTATTTTACATATCTTAAAGGGTAAGTTAACTTTTTTGAAAAAAAAAAAAATAAATGCGCATTGTAGTGTGAACTGGCCCTTAAGACAAGGCCCGGTCAGATACAAACTATAGGTCTCATGACTGAAAACCTGGCCATAAAGTTATGTATATTGCTGGAGGTAACCAATCAATAGAATAGATGAAGAAACTGATTGGCATCTGCTTTTTGAGAATACAATTTTTTCAGAATCAAAAGATTATAATCAATATCACTATATTCATTATATACATTGACATATACAGGCGTACCTCGGTTACGAACGCCTCGGTTTACGAATGAAAGTCCATTGAAAATAATCCAAACTGATTAATTGGTTTTCAATGCATTTACAAATTTTGTTTTAATCATGTGCCTGTACAGTACTATGCCTTTAAAGTGTACTTTATAAAGAGTTTTGAACAGATAACACTTTGACTTTATTCTGACCTCCGGAACGGATTAATTGGTTTTCAATGCATTTAAGAATTTTTAATCATGTCCCTGTACAGTATTTATGCCTTTAAAGTGCAATTTATAAAGAGTTTTGAACAGATAAAGACTTTTTTTTTTTTCTGACCTCTGGAACAGATTAATTGGTTTTCAATTCATTCCTATGGGAAACCGCGTTTCAGTTTAGAAATTTTTCGCAATACGAAAAATCTAATTTGTCTAAAAAGGATTGGTGGCAGAGATCTTAGTAAAAACACATAGATACATAGAGCCATCAGTGGCTTCTATTTAAATTTCAGGAGCTTTTGAAAAAGATTAAACATAGAAAAACCGAGATCACTTACCTGAGAGGCCATTTTGATTAGCACATCGTCCTGCACCCATTGGCCAGACACAGCATTGTATCTGCATACAAAACATTGTTGAATATTAGAGCATAGCTAAATATTTTACATGGAAAAGAAATCTAGTGTATTTTTAGATTATTTAAGTTCAGTACTAAAAAAAACCATTTACATATTTCCAATGTCGTGTTTATTACATTCAGTATGTAGAGCCCTGGTGTCCTACCTGCAGCCCTTTGGTGCCTACGGTGCCACCCTCAGGCCCGAGCAGCCAGTAGATAGTGTTTTCCTTGCCTAGGTTCTTACTTACGGATAGTGGAGGAAACTGTTCACATTAAACTAGCTTGTGCTTGCAAAATGTTTTGGTTTATTTCTTTCACACATTCTAACTTTCACCGTACTGTCCATGCTTTTTTCATAATTTGTATATTTATTTCTCTGACCTTTTAGAATGGACCTTGTTGACAGGAATATTAAAATGTGGTAAGTTTTTTTTTTTTTTAACGGCGCCTTAAGGAGTGCGGACTTGTAATGGGACTATAATGGCAGTGATCTCTATCAGTCTTCTGTAAATTGTTCCCAGTCTCCAGCAGTCTCCTGTTGTATGTCTGTGGTCTGTAGTACATCAATTGTCTTCTGAGCATGCCCACTGGTTTCGACCATTATCTGTGGTATGTTCAATGGCCCTGGTCGTTTCCTGTAGCATTACAAAAACGTAACAGTATGCGTGCCCTTTAGTGAAGTAAGGGGCTGCATTTGAGGTCTCCTCTCTCTATCCCCTCTATTTAGAGCTCTGTGCAAGTTCTGTGTTCTTCAAAGACTCTTCCTTACAGCTGAGGTGCCTAAATTAGAACTGAATGACTTGGAGTTATGAAACTACTCACCATTCCTAAAAGAAACAGAGAATTTCCTGATCCAAAAAGCATGTGGGAACTACTAGGACTTCACTTCTTTCCTAAAGATACAACAGGAAGTAAGAGGAGATCTCTCCAAAGCCAGGGGATATCCTTTCTTAGACAGTAGTCACTAAAGCAGGTGTCCCCACTGAAGGATTTACCTTTGTCTCCGCTTCCAATGACAACTGAAAATTTTTGGATTTCCCATCACTTTCTATATTGTGACAATGCCCACCAGAAGAAACGAGGATCGATCTCCCCAATGAGGACACTGACAGAAACAGAAACCAGACAGTAGGAGAATCTTTCCCACCACCACCACAGCCACAATGAGTTTTTGCTTGCCTCTGTTTGAGGTTGCCACCTAGTTTTTTTGCATATTTGTTTCAGGTGTGTACTGTACCTACGTGTGTTTCTGTTTTGTATCTATCACAAGTTTTCAGGACTGGTGATCAGCATAGGGTCTAAGTTGCCACTCCCACTGTAAAGTGAAATAAGTACAGGGGTTAGACAAAAAAAATGGAAGCACTACATGATTTGCAGATGTAACATTTGTTTGCTTCCGCTGTGTGATGAGACACCTAGCTAACAGGTGGGAAGCCTCACTTTCATCATTCCCTGTAGTAATACGGTCATACATACACTGTAGTAATCTCTCTAGTAATACGTAGTCATGTCAGAACTTACCGAGCTTTAAATAAGGCAAATTGTTGGTGCCGCTTAGCTGGTGCCTCTGTGACTGAAGTTGCCAATTTATTTACCATGTCGCAAGATACTGTATCAAAGGTTATATATAAGTCCTTACACAGTCTCAGGGAAAACTTTGTTTGATAAGCATAAGCACAGCTGACATGGTCAACTAACCAAAAGAGACAAAAGGACATTGCCCAGGATTGTGGCCCACAACAGAAACAACTGCTGCAAGTGACTGCAGAGCTCAATCTAAGTCCTGTGAAGACGGAGATTGAGCTCTGCAGTCACTTTTGCAGCAGTTGTTTTCTTATATGCCATCATAACCTTTGATATTGTACCTCACGACACAGAAAATAAGTTCAATTTCTGCAACTTCAGTAACAAAGGCACCAGCTAAGCGGGAACCAACAATTTGCCCTCTTTGAAGCTCAGTAAGCTCTGACATGACTCCGTATTACTAGCAGCGCATGCCGTGAATGGCGAAAGTGAGATTTTCCACCTGTTAGCTAGGTGTCTCATCACACAGCGAAAGCAAAAGAATATTACATCACGTCCGTTTTCAACGCAAAACATGTCGTCACTTTCACACCTGTGAATCATGTAGTTTTTCCATTTTTTTGGCCAACCCCTGTAGACTGCCATTACTGACTTAGGACAAGCATGCAAGATGACATTTGATATACTTACCTATTCCAGACAGACAACGACTATTGACTAGATGACTATTGTAACTTCCTCCTCACTAGCCTACCTAATTGCAGGCTTTACCCTCTTCAGTCTATCATGAATGCTGCTGCCAGACTCATCCATCTCACTAACCGTTCCATATCTGCCATTCCTCTCTGACAAACCCTCCACTGGCTTCCCATTGTCCAACAAATAAAATTCCAAACAATAACATATAAAGCCATTTATAACTCTGCCCCAAATTACATCATCAATCTTGTCTCCAAATATCACCCAAACCGTACTCTCTGCTCCTCCCATGACCCCCTGCTCTTTAGCTCCCTTGTCTCCTCCTCCCATGCTCATCTCCAGGACTTCTCAAGAGCCTCCCCCATCCTTTGGAACGCTCTACCTCAGTCTATGAGACTATCGCTTACTCAGCCCACTTTTAGGCGATATCTGAAAACCTTTCACTTCAGGAAAGCTTTCTATCAGTTCATCCCCCACAGTTATTACCTTTTGTACCACCAGCCCCTTCCTCTTAGATTGTAAGCTCCTAACCCTCTTGTATTGAACTGTATTGTTGCTGTATTGTCTCCCTCTATATTGTAAAACGCTGAGCCAACTGTAGGCGCTATATAAATCCTGTATAATAATAATAATAATTTTCACAGAAAGTGGTCCGCAATGGCAATCTTTACATTCTCCAAAGTACAGGTTTCATTTAATATCATACAGAATCCAAGATAATGTGTATTTATTGCATTCAAATGAAAAGCAGGTATTTGTCAGATATTTAGGGTTTAATGGATGGATTTTTTTCCCTAAAATTGATGTAAAGGGTATTGTTCTGAGCCACATAATTGATTTCAAAGCCAAGACTTCCATAGACAATATAGTGTCAGGATTTTGAGCACAGGTTAAATGCCATTTAGAAAATGTTTATTAAACTGACAAAGCACGAGGTCGGTAATGGAATCAGACAGCCCACATGGCTCGGCATAGACAGACTATGAGCACTTCATGTCAAGAGGCCAATGCTCTCCCCAGCACAAACATCCCTTACTGTTCTATTTTTGGCCTTTTAAGGGCTCTGTATGATGTTACCCCAGCAGCTGAGCCATATATAAAAACATGACTATGTTTAGCATAATCTTGGCTCACGTTCTATAATGTTAGACATAAATCATAACTTAGATGATTAGATCTATCTATCTGAAGCACACGTGCTACCAGTTCAGGTGGGGCTAGGACTCCGTGAAGGTCTGATCATATCTAAACTGTTAACAAAAACAAAATATATATAGTGCACATATATACCCCAGCGCCCAAATAAACAAACTCAGTGATTATGCAGCTGTGCAACAGTGAAAAACACCAATCAATAACATCAAAATAACAGCGCAAGATCAAGATCTCCAAATACATATATTATAAGTGCATAAATCCAAAATCAAATGTCCAAGTGAAAAAAAATGCCCTTGTTTTCATTAAATTTTAGTGTATAATTTATTCAACATATGCTGCCACCTTCCACCACGTGCAAAATAATATCAACCGCACTCACCAGATGCAGGTGAGTAATGAGCCTTATAGGATATTAGGGATTCTAAGCCCTCTAGGTAAGATCAAAACTTCTTATTCACCATTAATGGGGATAAAACGCCTCCACTTTATTCCTCCATGAAATCCTCAATATTGCAGAGAAAAAAAGAAACCACATAGTGTAATACTGCCATACACTCATAAATAAAAGGATAAATTCAGGCCATTCACATGGTCAAATATAATAAAAAAGCCTTGTTTAAGCGCCTGTATGGCTTAAAAACATCAAAGTTCCACACTCAGAAAGATACGTAAGGATCTCATGCTTCAGTTGGATGGCAGCATATGTTGAATAAATTATACACTGAAATTTAATGAAAACAAGGAAATTTTTTTTCACTTGGACATTTGATTTTGGATTTATGCACTTATAATATATCTAAACTGTTCTCCTAAATACCACTGCAATTCCAGAAAAACAACAACCCACTGTGTGTCCTGGTATTGGTTCCCTCGAGACGCGGGAGAGTTTACACATTACTGTTTGGGGGTCAGCATGACACTAACCATCCCCGAAGTGTAAAAAAATTAAAAAAATGCAGCATTCTTGAACTGTTTTTCCCCCGTCTTTTCCTGTCAATGCAGACCAGTTCTAGGTCATAAAAATACAAAAGTCTGCTGCCAACTAATAATTCAGGTGGTTACATACCAGGGTTTGTCAACCTAGGAGCTAAATGGGGCCTCAAATGTGGTCCCTGACATCACCTCACATAAGGGCCACATATAATGTTCAATTTATGTAATACTTGAGAAGACTTTCAGAAACTTCAGACCTAATAAAGGAAATGAAGGTCAGAGAGTGTGGACATTTTTGGATGGGGATATGCTGCAGAAGACAATATGCAACTGGAAACGTTATATGAGGCTAGTAGAGATCAATGCTATTACCCTAATCAGTATTCCCACTACAGACTGCTGAGGTCCGAGGGCCACACATATACCAAGTACCAGGGTTACATACGCTACGACTTGAGTGTGTTATTTTCCAACATAGGGAGTAACCTAAATAAATGTTAAAAAGTGTGGGATACCTGGCTGGCCACATCTGGTCTGTTGCCAATTGACATTGTGCTAAAAGGAGTCTGTGATATATCTGATTCCCTTACTATGCTGTATGACTAAAGTCCAATCATGCTACACTTCTGGAATGGTTTTGTGATAATCAGATTACTTCTACAATGTAACGTTGATGTAAACCAAGCTGTATTTAACTTGAAGGACTTCTATACATATTGAGATGAACCTGTATCCATTCCTTATTCAACACTTTCTCTGGAAACCTTTAATAACATTTTCCTGATTATAAAAATAATAATTCTGGTGTTTGGGTTTGCAGGAAAGCTTTTTCATTATGGGGACTTGACAGATCACATCAGTTATAAATATTTCATTGATATATCTGAACAAAAAAAACAGGTTGTACAACTTCTTGTCAACGCCCTATTAAAACCCAAAATGCAAGTTTTCACGTGATGGCATTTTTATTTGAGTACAGTATTAGGGGGACTTAACCATTTTCCAATTTCCAGGGCTCATAACATCATGCATATTTCCGGGGGTACAGGCAAAAAGCATATATGCTTTTTGGAGTTTTCTGAGATACACCCAGCAAGTTGAATGAATTAAAATGAGCTGATTCCCCTATCCACACACAATCCTTCCAGCTGTGGTATTGCATTCTGACCGCGGGGAGCCTTCCCTGCCATCAGAATACACTGATCAGTGCTGATGGATATAGCCAGCAGCACTGATCATTCGGGAAATACTCGACAGGCTAGTTGTGCACAAGTCGATCGATAAAATGACTTGTGCACAACCAGCTAGCCCATACATGGATCGAAATCCAGCCCAAAAACAGACAAAATTTTGATCCATGTAATGCCGGCTTACACACAACAAGGGATGCTTGATGACACTCTTTTTTGAACAGTTACATTATTTTTTAAAAATTGTCACCTATTTAAAATTCTGAAGCGGACCTCCAGAGGTAAAAGCAGACCCTATGAATTAAACTGCATTTGGCAGCCAGTTTTAACCCTTTACTCCCTGTTGATGTGCCTAACTAAATAGTTATAATTTTAGAAGAATGAAAAAAAAAAACATTTGTCCTGCAGTAAAAGCAGATAGAACTGCATGAAAATGTGATACTCTGTCCCTAGCTGGCTGTATATATTACCTAAACTTTTCTAACCATAGGGCTACGTGTCACAGGGAAGCATTCCAAATTTACTGGGAACATTCTTGGAACTCAACCAGGTTTCTGAGTGTAAGAGCCTGGCAGCCACTTGCAGACCTCCAAACAGTCCTTGTCTTGAATTGCAACTGCAGGTCAATGGGAGCAAAACAAACCCTTGCACAGTAGAATGACATTTCAGCAATATACAGCTTTTTAACATAAATTCTAAATGTCTCATCGCGTCATTAAGAAGCAGCTGGTGAAATGATTGTAGACAACGGTGTTTATTTTATCAATGGACAGTACAAAATATAATTGAAGGGCATGTTCATTTCAGATATGCCAAAATATTTGTAATTTTGTTCAGCCACTCTTCTAATTCACATTTCCCTTGCAAAGGTAGGAAGGCAGGGCAGCACAGTGGCCAAATGGTTAGCCCTTCTGCCTGGCAGTATTAGGGTCGTTGGCTCGAATCCAAAGACATGCTGGGAGGTTAACTGGATCCTGTCCAAATTGGCCCTAGTATGTGTATGTATGAATGTGAGTTAGATTGTACACCCCTTGAGGGTTAGGGACTGATGTAAATGTACAATATATGTGTAAAGCGCTGCGTAAATTGATGGCACTGTATAAGTACCTGAAATAAATAAATAAGGTGACACCACTGTTTAGTACTGTGACTTTCTGTACCAGCTGCTTATTGGATAAGCTATGAACAGAGATGGATTAAAGCTGGCGATAGACTGTCAGCCAAACAAAGCCTGCATCCAAACATATACAGGTACTGTTTGGGTATTCTGACAGCCGGAGATGCTGGCTGTCAGAATACAGTAGCTGCAATGGAAGATTCATCCATCTGGCTGAACAAAAAGAAATCTCTGGGTGTATAGACACCTTTGGGCAAAATGGGGCCCCAAGTAAGGCAGTAGCTTTCTCTGCCCCCCCAAATCCCAACCCTCTTGACCTAATAGCTGTTTTTTTCTCCGGTTTTTGATTGATTATTCATTAACTGTAATAAAGCCATCAATTGATTTTCCTGTTTAGCCTTCATAGTTGACTAGGTGGTCGATCAAGTTTGTGGGTGGTAGATTGCTTAGTTTCCAGTGATTACTTATGTATGCATCATATGGGCAGCACAGTGGCTAAATGGTTAGCACTTCTGCCTGGCAGTGCTAGGGTCGTTGGTTCGATTCCCAACCACGGCACCACCTGCCTGGAGTTTTCATGTTCTCCCTGTGCCTGCGTGGGTTTCCTCCGGGTACTCCGGTTTCCTTCCACACTCCAAAGACATGCTGGTAGGTGAATTGGCTCCTGTCTAAATTGGCCCTAGTATGTGTATGTATGGATGTGAGTTAGGGACCTTAGATTGTACACCCTTTGAGGGTTAGAGACTGATGTGAATGTACAATATACATATGTAAAGCGCTGCGTAAATTGACGGCACTATATAAGTACCTGAAATAATTAAATAAATAAATATGTGCAATTCCTGGTGGATGGAAACTGACTGCAAATTTCAACATTTATGGCCACCTTAGGGAAAGGACCCCCAACACATCTGAAAAATGCAATTCAATGTGGTTACCTGTTCATTCAAAATCAGCATTAAAAGATGTATCTATGGTTTTCACACTATGTACAAAGATGTTGGAGGAAACATGATGCAGTTAACAATCAGCTTTCTGGTTCCTGGATCTGTTGAAGGAAAATCCTGCCCTACTACATTCCACAATGATATTTCTGACAAGAGCTCACTGACAGAAGAAGAAAGTAGTATTAGATAAGAGGTGATTTTATCAGTGTGGTGATCACTACTTATTCAGCAGACTGGCAGAGTCAGCCATCCAGCTGTGCTACAGAAGAGCAACCCATCTTTATTACAGTGTCTGGCAGGAATACTTTGATCACAAGACTGGCTGCACAGAATTACAAAATATTTTGGCAGAAACAATTGAGTACTGTTTTTATTTGCACTAACAAACAATTTTGAGGACAAGCTTTCGGAGAGTGTCCCCTTCTTCAGGTCAAAGCAGTACTGGTTCAGAAATATATTTTGGTAAAATACAACAATGCACATATATGTATTTTAGATGTGTGTATATTTTGGTCTCTGTCTGCAGTACGGCTTTAAAAGTAATTTTACTTTAAATAAATATGTCTGAAGTAGGTCGTTAAGGAAACCGATCGCCCCCCTGCCATGTCAGACAATAGAGTAGACTCCACATTCCCAACAGTGACCCAGGGTCTCCTGCATCCTATTCTTCTGAAATCTCTTATACTATAGCGGGAGCTGAAACAAACCTGTGTCGGATCGCATGCTCTGTTTCTATGTCTTCCAAGTGAAACTCAGCCCATGGGTCAGGCATCTGCTTGGCTTTCTGGATGGCATGTTTCCAGGCCTCCTGTGTGTGAGAGACAATGACTTTAGTTCTCATCCTGGACCAAGAGATGAATTCTCAAATAAGAGGAAAAACAACATATAGTCCATAGCATTTTATTACAATCAAGGGAACACGCAAGACAGAGTTGGATGGAGCATTAATAAAATAAAGATTAGTAGTGAATGCAAAAAAGATGTTTGACTCGACAAGATGCATTCACACCATACAATCTTTATGTAAGATCTCCAGCATTCAATTTAGGCATGTAGACGACAAGTGACAACAGGGTTAGACACACATAGATGGAAGGGAAAATGGGATCAGATACACATACTTTGTGCATACAGTTATCTAAAGCAGTGTTTCCCAACCAGTGTGCCATCTGAGTTGCCCCAAGGTGCTTCAAGGTCAGGGTAGGTTCCCATGTATGGGAGCTCTGGAGATGGGGGCCTCTGATATTAAGGGGAGACTCTGATGTGAAGAGGGATGTTGATATGATGGGCAGGGACTTTAATGTGATGGGGGGGCCTCTGATGGTTAAATTTCAACAAGGCGGTTTTGAGGCTCAGATTTCCCATTAAAGAGTAACATTTTCATTTTTCACATTTTAGTGTTAAGGGGTGCCATGACTGAAAATAGGTTGAGAAACTCTGATCTAGAGGTAGGATTGGGGTTGCCATCCCATCCCTTTAAATTCGAACACATATTAATTACACAGGTTCTGTGGTTGATTAAAGGTGTTAATTAAACTTATCTGCATTAAATTTGCCTCAGTAATTAACGTGAGTTCGGGTTTTAAAGGGATGCGACGGCAACCCTAGGTGATCTGCTGGAGGAGATATTGCTTTGTAATCTGTAAAGGCTGATAAAGAAATGCTCTGGGAATAAATGGTTAACAAAGAAAGCAATGCATGGGTCTGTTAATTGCCTATGATGTGTATCTATACATATTGGGCAGCAAATGTACTTTGAGATTTGTTCTAACCAACCAAATATCCCTTTCTCTCAGAATTTACAAATACAAATTTGTCTGTCCATACAAGTGTGTATGGACAGACAAATTTGCCAATAGATAGAAAAATAGAACCAGACAGGGATACCCAATCTACTGCAAAAGAAAGAAAAAAAACCAATGGGGAGATTAACAACTGCACTCTAATGGCACAATCACAGTCACTGCAAACAACAATTTTTACCTATATGTATCTGAAAGGATAAGGATCTTCCTTGTCTGAAACATGCAATTTCAGAAACTTCAATATAAGGAGTAATTGTGACTCCTACAATTCTTTGAGTTTTAGAACACAATGATGCCAACCAGAATGGAATACTTTACCCACCGGTCTTTTGCTCCCCATTCTAACTGCAGTGTTGAAGTGAACCTGGGGAGGGGAGGACGAATTGTAAAGTCCCTACACAGGTTAGCTGGCAACAACCAGTCCCAACATGTTAGCTGGCAACAACCAGGTTAGCTGGCAACAACCAGTCCCAACTATAGAGCCTCTAAACCTAGTAAAGTGTGTAAAGCAGATAACAGCAAAGCTTTGCACTTTATTGGATAGTAAGACAGCCCATCAGCCCAAGTGACACAGCAATAACAAACCACAATCAATGAAATGGGGAGAACCGGATCCACCAATCTCAGGGATGTTCATTTCCTATCGACCAATGCCCAGGACATGCAGTTCCGGCACCGGGCAAGAAGTATTTTTTTACATTTAGCCCTGTTGCGAGCAAGCAGCAGGGTTTAGAGCTCTCTTGTAAAAGCAATCTTAGCAGCTAACTAGCCACTGGATCACTTGTACAAGCAGCAGGAGGGGATAGTTCCCCCCTCCCGCCACCTTCCACGGGCTGTCCCGTCCCACTGGGACACGCGAACGATCAACTGGCATTTCCGCTGGCTGATCATAAAGGCGCACAAAGATTAGAAACAGGAAAGAGATCAGCATACATCACTTCCGGTTTCCCTGGATGTAAATGGCACCATTTTCAGAAATGGAAAGCATTGAAGTGATCAAATACTTTTAAAGGGCAGAGGAGGGATCGGGGATCTTTATGATCCCAGATCTCTCTATACAGAGTACCTGTCACTACTTATTGCTGTCACAGAGCATGTTTATAGCCGTTGTGACAGCAATAACCGTGATAAAAAAAAAAAAAACTAAAGCGACAGTGTAAAAAACAAATTGAAAAAAGAAAATTCAAAAAACACCCCTGTCCTTTGTGCTCACCATCAAAGGCAAACACACATATCGGTCCCATGTGAGGTATCACCGCAAAGTCAGATCATGGGCAGTAATTTTAGCACCAGACCTCCTGTGTAAAATTGGTAACCTGTAAAGGCTTTTAAAGCGTTGCGTATGGATTGTATAATGTATGTTGTTTGCAGGTTGTTGCTTGGGTTTGTGCAATTTTAAAACATAACATGTTTGGTATCTATTTACTCAGCATAACATCTTTTATATTTTACAAAAATATTGGTCTCTGTATTGTTTTTTTTTTTTTGCATTAAAATTCAAAAAAGTGTATCTTTTCCAATAAAATTGCATTTGAAAAACCATTGTGCAAATACAGTGTGAAATAAAAAATTGCAACACCCACCAATTTATTCTCCAGGGCCTCTGCTTTAAAAAAAAGCATATAATGTTTGGGGGTTTTAAGAAATTCTTTAGCAGAAGATAAAAAATATTAAAAAGTCGCCAAAAAAGCCCAGTACAAAACATCAACCTTTTATATTTTCCATCTTGGTAAACAAAAATGTTTCTTATCAGGACATGTTAATTGTCACAATGGACAAGTAGATTGGGACCTCGATTTAGTCCCTTGGACCAGTAAATTTCTATATATAATTCCACACCCATAAACGTGGTCAACATTTCCATTATAAAGCACCTTTGCGTGTCAGAGGTCCTTGGGTGCTCTTCTGAAGATTGAAGACAATGTTTGAGTATCTAAAGGTACTAGTTTAAAAGGCTTTTTTCTTTGCCCAAATAAAAAAAAAAAACACATAAATAAATATATACTTGTAGGGCAACGTATGAACGCATTGTGAGGCTTTTTTCTATCTACAGTATAATGTCTCAGGAATATCCTACTTCACAAAATGGAATGCCAATAATTGAACAGCAGCCAACTCAACTGAGAACGGGACAAGATGATGATATAGTAAGTCACATGATTAGCCATAATTGTTGCTTTGAAAATAAAAATTGAGGAATACATGGAACCCATGAACACGACACAATTTCACAGCTCCCAGCACCACAATGAACAGTGAAATGTATGGTAAAATGAAGAATGCAATTTATGTTCTGCATTAGGCAGGGTACAGCAGAGATTAATGCATACAAGGCTGCCATTCTCTGTGCTTAGAATAAAAATAAAATACAGGTGATAAAAGAATAAATGTATATCAAATATACTTTAATTAGAATGCATCGATTAATTTTAAAAAAGGAATAAAAAGCAGTAAACAACACAGAGAATGGGGAACATATACTCCTAGGACGTGTTATAGAGCGGACATAATAAACAATGATCAAATAACACATACCCGACCTCGCTCAGTCAAGCAGCCATGCTTATTATTGTGGTGTTTGTCACTCTAGAAATGCACGAAAAGTATTAATGAACCATCACCCAAATCAAACTGCAACACTCACATACAAAGCACAGAACACAACTAATTAAGAGTGCATAATAACATGCATAAATTCCAGCGATTCCACGTTGCTCACTTGCAGCCAATCTGCTTCAGGTAGACTGATACAGAACAGTCACGGAAATGTAGTTGCAATAGGAAGCGATTAGTGGAATATATAATTATATTATTTAATTTAACCTACACATGGTTTATGCAGAGTTTCATTCAGTGCAAGGCAAATGGAGGTCAACTAGCATTGCAAGGAATATCCATTGAACACTATGGGAAATTTCGAGGGCAGTGTACAGCAATGGTGAATCATCTACATCAGGGGTCTCCAAACTTTCGAAACAAAGGGCCAGTGTACTACCCTTTAAAATATTAGGGGGGCCGGACTGTGCCCAGAGGAAGTAGAAAATGCCCTGGCATCGGTGGGAGCAAACAACGACATAGGCTTGGTGGTTAGTGGGAGTAAATAAAAATGAAATTATTGGTGTCAGTTGGAGAATTAGTACACAGTCTATGGTGTCAGTGGGAGGAATAGTACCCCATTGATGATGTCAGTGGGAGGAATAGTGCCTTGTCTTTGGTGTTATTGGAAGAAATAGTACCTCATATCAGTGGAAGGAATAGTTCCTCAAGAGCCAGATAAAGGCAAGCAAAGGGCCACATCTGGCCCTCGGGCCACAGTCTGGAGACCCCTGATCTACATGGTGACAAGTAAGCCCCAGGAACAGGTCATGATTTATAGTGAAGCGTCCATTGCACTGTCAAAACTCAGCTCAAAAAACATTGATGAAAACAACAACAAAACATATACTGATTTTTTTTTTTCGTTTTTGTATCTATAATGGTACAGCAGTTTTCATTATTAACTCAGATTAATGGATACCTTTACCTGGCTATTATAATTTCAGTCCATCGTCGTTTGTATAAAAATGGGTTAGACACTTGGAGGCTGATTTAATAAAATGAACTGGGGATCCACAAACAAAACACTAAAATTTAGATTTGATGGTGAGAAATTAGTTCTACATCCAGAAAAAAAAACAAAAAAAAAAAAACACAAACTCCATGGGCTCCATGAATCATCATTTTGTTAGAAATTGCCCTGCAGATTATGACAGGAGTTGAAAGTTAATATCTCAAAGCTTGTACAAGCATTAACTGCTATGGGCATGTCATTCAACTTGTTGAGGCTTGCAGAGTTTTCTCACTTAGTAAATGCTGTTCTAAGCACAAACAACAACTACCTTTGAAATGGTTTTTAACAATGCATATCGCATAAGAGAATAAAACATCTCAAAAGGTGTGAAAGCTGATAATGAGGGACTGTTTACAGGTCAGAGATATTGTAAGTAGCACCTATCTACCACCACTCAACGGTTTTCTTTGGAGTCACCTGAAGTCAGTAGTTTATCAGCCCAGGACAATTGTTGCACTAAAGGCTTGTTCACACTTGCAACTCCCCAAAGGCACACACAAAAAAAAATTGTTTTTATGTGTCCTGTTCACACTTGACCTCTGAAATCTGCAACAGATCTGTTTGCCACTGCAGCTCACCTTCAGCTCTGTTTCTCTGTGTTCCTATGCACTCCCCCAAAAAAGTGCATAGAAATCCATAAATGTCACACATTGTTAAAAAAAAAAAAGTTGAAACTTTGGTAAAGGAACTGCTGGCCAGAACAGACACTTCCTGCACAGTAAAACAAGACTGTTTACCATGTGGGAAGTGTGAACCAGAAATAAAGAAGTAAATGATCTCTGCATGTATCATCAGTTTTGCTACATTAAGCAATGTTCAACTTTCTTGGATTCACTGTATATACATATGCTGCAAACTCCAAGGCCAACAATTTGAGCAGTTAGTGGAATAAAACTCTTACCTATGGATAAAGGCTTTGGGACGGCTGTCCATAAGATTTAGGAGTGCATAAGGGAATGTTTGACCATTCTTTCAGAAGCACATTTGTGAGGTCAGGCACTGATGTCGGATGAGAAGGCCTGGATCACAGTCTCCTCTCTAATTCATCCCAATGGTGTTGAGGTCAGGACTTGTGCATGTCTTTATGGACCTTGCTTTGTGCACTGGTGTGCGGTCATGTTGGAACAGGAAGGGGCCATCTTCAAACTGTTCCCAAAAAGTTGGGAGCATGAAATTATCCAAAATGTCTTGGTATGCCGTCGCCTTAAGAGTTCCCTTCACTGGAACTAGGGGGCCAAGACTAACCCCTGAAAAACAACCTCACACCATAATCCCCCCTTCACCAAGCTTTACACTTTGCACAATGCCGTCAGGCAAGTACCGTGCTCCTTGCAACCATCAAACCCAGAGCTGTCCATCGGATTGCCAGACAGAGAAGCTAGATTTGTCACTCTAGAGAACATGTCTCCAATGCTCTAGAGTCCAGTGGCAGCGTGCTTTACACCACTGCATCCAATACTTTGCATTACACTTGGTGATGTAAGGTTTGGATGCAGCTGCTCAGCCATGGAAACCCATTCAATGAAGCTCTCTACACACTCTTGTTGTGCTAATCTGAAGGTCACATTAGGTTTGGAGGTCTTTAGATATTGACTCTGCCGAGAGTTGGTGACTTCTGCTCACTGTGCACTTCAGCATGCGCTGACCCCGCTCTGTAATTTTTTGTAGCTGAGTTGCTGCTGTTCCCAGTTGCTTCCACTTTGTTATAATACCACTAACAGTTGACCGTGGAATACTTAGTAGCAAGGAAATTTCATGAATGGACTTATTGTACAGATGGCAACCTACCACACACAGTACCACACTTGAATTAACTGATCTCCTCAGAGAGACCCATTCTTTCACAAATGTTTGTAGAAGCAGTCTGCATGCCTGGGTGCTTGATTTTATACACCTGTGGCCATGGAGGTGATTGGAACACCTAAATCCAATTATTTGGAGGGGTATCCCAATACTTTTGGCAATATATATATACTGTAGATATATACACACATACGAGATATATATATTTATTAGGTAGTACAATGGCTTAGTGGTTAGCACTTCTGCCTTGCAGCACTGGGGTCATCACTTTAGATACCGACCAGTAGACTACCTACATGGGGTCTATATGTTCTACTCAGGTACTTCCAAACTCCAAGGACATGCTGATAGGTTAACTGGCTCCTGTCTTAACTGGCTCCTGTCTAAATAGGCCCTAGTATGCATCTGCATGGAGGATAGGAATCTTAGATTGTAAGCTCCTTGAGGGCGGGGACTGATATAAATGTAGATTATGTATAAGCATTGCATTAATTGTTAGCACTATATAAATGCCTGTCATCAATAATAATAATAAACATAAAGGCCTTGTTTACATGAGATGTACATACCTGTATGCCTGTGGAGGGCTGAGTTTACCCACACAGGGATGCACAAGTGTTCACTGCACCCTCGTGCTGCCAGTCCCATTGCTGTCAATAGGGATGCAACAGCTGCAGAACACAGACACTGCCCCCCATTATACTTTCCCTGCACATAGACAGGATGTGTTCGGGGGGCCATGTACCTGCATGGATGTCACAATGGAAGCAGCGGTTGTGCCGTGGTTGTGCCTGACTGTGTCCCAATTGACAGCTACATGGGACCATACACCTGTGCATACCTGTGTGGGTAAACATGGTACTCCATAGGTGTATGGGTATGTACGCCCCGTGTACATGAGACCTTAGTATGTTAAATATTGCAATGACAGGTAGACAGATACTAAAGCACAATCAGAATTGCTGTTTTATCTGCAGTGATATAAAGCCGTGAACCATTCAAATGTCAAGGCAAACAATGAAATATTCTAGGACAGATGCTTCTGACGGCTCACTGTTTTCACTGCTATTACATCTCTTGTTTATATTTTTCTAGGAATAATTTCAGCATGGAATTACACAGCTGTATATTCCTGTAGGGAGCATAGGACTTCAAACAATATGACTCCCTGCACCGCTTCCCTGCCAAGTGCTCAGTGTACCATGAAACGTCCGGCTGCCTCTGCTTCTTCATGTATTTTGTTTCACAATTATTTGCTTTGTTGCTTCATTTGCTGCCTGCAGACTGATTATAGCTGCCCTGCTAGTCTTTCAGAAACAATTGTGCTTTCTCTGGGTAAGTAAAACTCTGGAGGTCTTTGGTATCTTTCTATCCCATGTGCCCTGACCATCCTCAACACAGAATTAAACTACCGTATTTGCCGGCGTATAAGACGACCCCCTACTTTTCCTGCTAAAATGTAGTGTTTGGGCTATACTCGCCGTATAAGACTACCCCTCTTCCAATGCACAACAGTGGGAGGAATAATGCCCCATCATTGTTGTCAGTGGGAGGAATAGTGCCGCATCATTGGTATTAGTGGCAGGAATAGTGCCCCATCATTGGTATCAGTGGGGGGAATAGGTGCCCCATCATTGGTATCAGTGGCAGGAATAGTGCCCCATCATTTGTATCAGTGGGAGGAATAGTGCCCCATCATTGGTATCAGTGGCAGGAATACTGCCCCATCATTAGTATCAGTGGGGGGAATAGTGCCCCATCATTGGTATCAGTGGCAGGAATAGTGCCCCATCATTAGTATCAGTGGGGGGAATAGTGCCCCATCATTGGTGTCAGTGGGAGGAATAGTGTCCCAACATTGGTGTCAGTGGGAGGAATGGTGTCCCATCATTGGTGTCAGTGGGGGGTGGAATAGTGCCCCATCATTGGTGTCAGTGGGGGGTGGAATAGTGCCCCATCATTGGTGTCAGTGGGGGGGGGGAATAGTGCCCCATCGTTGGTGTCAGTGGGGGGGGGGGAATAGTGTCCCATCGTTGGTGTCAGTGGGGGGGAGAAATAGTGCCCCATCGGTGGTCTCAGTGGGAGGAATAGTGCTCCATCATTGGTATCAGTGACACCAATGATGGGGCACTATTCCTCCCACTGACACCAATTACACTTGCTGACCCTGTTCTAGTATGGTGCTGCTGCAGCCAGCATATGTGGTTGCAGCAGCACCTCTACACTGAACACTTACCTGCTGCTCCTGCACTCGATTTTCGCGGGGCCGCTCGGCTCCGCCCCCTCGCCGGAGCCGAGCAGCCGTGCGAACATCCAGTGGCCGAACTGAAGGAGCAGCCACGCTTCCTGGACCGGATCGTCGTGAGACCGGAGCCAGGTAAGAAACAGCCCCTGCCCACCCCTGTACTTAGTGTCCCTTCCATTGGAAGGGGGGGGCGGCGGTGGCACCGCGCCGCCCCCCCCCTAAAAAGTGTCAGTATGCCGTATACCGGCGTATAAGATGACCTCCGACTTTTGAGAAGATTTTCAAGGGGTAAAAAGTCATCTTATACGGTATATCTTATAATCTACAAAAGATGTATTATATTGCAGCTTTCCAATCCTAGATGTGGTGGCTGCATCCATTTTCTTTTTTAGGCTTTATTCCACTTGGCTATCTGGCCAGTAAGTCTGTTATTTTTTTAGCTTCCTTTACCAGACCAATCTGTCCAGCAAGAGTGTGAGGCAGGCCATAAATTATGCAATTTTCTTTCCTCCCACCATGGGTAGAAGAAAAAGAAAATTACTCAATTCCCCATCAACAAAATCAGTGTTGATGGGGAATCCTTCCCACAGCGCTTTCTGTTCTGTTTGCAGGAAGCCTTCCCCACTGGCAGAACACAATGATCACTGCTGGCAGCTACAGCCACTGGCAGTGATGGCATGAAAAAATTTGACAGGCTGGTTTTACTAAAATTAATGGATCAACTTCAATACAACCAGCCTGCCCATACATGGATCAAATCTCACTGACTAAGCCACTGTGCAACATTAACCTATAAAATGTACATGCCTTAAAGCTGTATTAAACCCAAACACAAAAATAGAATATGTTGCAGCTTACCAATCATTAGATGTGGTGGCTCCATTAGTTTTATTTCTTTAGGCTTTTTTCCCCCTCTCTTTTTACCTGGTGATCTAGTCAGTTACACACCTCCTGTATTAGAGTGTCTACACTCACAATGAAGAGAGACAGCCTTGGGAAGCAGCATTTTCAATCTGGGGGAAGGGTAATGTTCGGTGTATTTGTAGGTTTAGATACACTAACAAACACCTTGAAGCCAAACCTACAGTTATTTTATAAGCAGTTACAACAACAGTTTTTTTTTGGAATAAAGATTTTAAAGTACAGCGGGGAAAATAATTATTTGATCCCCTGCAGATTTTTTAAGTTTACAAAGAAATGAAGGGTAATTTGTATCATTGGTGTACTTTAAATAGAGACATAATATCAACCAAAAATCCAGTAAAAAAAAAACACATGACACAAAGGGTATTAATTGAGTTGCAGTTCACTGAGTAAAATAAGTATTTGATCCCCTACCAACCAACCATAATTCTGGTTCCCACAGACTGGCTATGTGCTCATGTGGTACACAGATTAGTCCTGTCAATTTAGGAAGATGCTCCTAACAAAAACTTGTAATGTGTATAAAAGACACCTGTCCACATAATCTCATTCTTCCTCACCATCATGGGCAAGAGCAAAGAACTGTCAAATGACCCCAGGGACAAGATTGTAGACCTGCACAAGGCTATAATGGGCTACAAGACCATTGTCAAGAAGCTTGGTGAGAAGGAGACAACTGTTGGTGTGATTATTCGCAAATGGAAGAAATATAAAATAACCATCAATCGCCCTTGGTCTGGAGCTCCATGCAAGATTTCACCTCATGGGGTAAGGATGAATATGAGAAACGTGAGGGATCAGCCCAGAACTACACAGAAGGAGCTTGTGAATGATCTGAAGGTAGTTGGGATCAGTCATCAAACAGACCATTGGTAACACAATACGCCACCACAGGTTGAAATCCTTCAGTGTCCGCAAGGTCCCACTCCTGAAGAAAGCCTGTCTGAAGTTTGCCAATAAACATCTAAATGATTCAGAGAAGGATTGGGAGAAAGTACAGTAGTTGATGAGACCAAAATTGGGCTCTTTGGCATTAACTCGACTTGCCGTGATTGGAGGAAGAAAAATGCTGAATATGGGCCTAAGAAAACTATCCCTACAGTCAAGCACGGAAGTGGAAGCATTATGCTTTGGGGCGGTTTCTCTGCTAAAAGTAAAGGCTGACTTTGCCGCATTACGGGGCCAATGGACGGGGCCATGTATTGTAAAATCTTGGTTGAGAACCTTCTTTCCTCAGCCAGAACACTGAAGATAGGTCATGGATGGATCTTCTAGCATGACAATGACCAAAAACATATTACTAAGACAACAAAGGAGTGGCTCAAGAAGAAGCACATTAAGGTCAAGGAGTGGCCTAGCCGGTCTCCAGACCTTAATACTATAGAACATTTATGGAGGGAGCTGAAAATTCAAGTTGCCAAGGGGCAGCAAAGATACTTTTAGGATTTAGAGAAGGTATGTAAAGAAGAGTTGACCTAAATCCCTCCTGAGAAATGTGCAAACCTGGTAAGTCCGGTTTTGCTTGGGGATCAAATACTTATTTTACTCACTGAACTGCAACTCAATTTATAACATTTGTATCATGTGTTTTTTTCTGTTTTCTAGGTTGATATTCTGTCTCTGTCATTTAAAATACGCCTATGATAAAAATTATAGACCCTTCATTTCTTTGTAAGTGGGCAAACTTACAAAAGCTGCAGGGGATCAAATACCGTATTTTTCGCTCCATAAGACGCACCTAGGTTTTAGAGGAGAAAAACATGGAAAAAAATATTCTGAACCAATGGACTGCAGACATAGTACAGGAGATGACCAGAGACTGCGGACATAGTACAGGGATGACCAGAGACTGCGGACACAGTACAGGAGATGACCAGAGACTGCGGACACAGTACAGGAGATGACCAGAGACTGCGGACACAGTACAGGAGATGACCAGAGACTGCGGACACAGTACAGGAGATGACCAGAGACTGCGGACACAGTACAGGAGATGACCAGAGACTGCGGACACAGTACAGGAGATGACCAGAGACTGCGGACACAGTACATGAGATGACCAGAGACTGCGGACACAGTACATGAGATGACCAGAGACTGCGGACACAGTACATGAGATGACCAGAGACTGCGGACACGGTACAAGAGATGACCAGAGACTGCGGACACGGTACAGGAGATGACCAGAGACTGCGGACACGGTACAGGAGATGACCAGAGACTGCGGACACGGTACAGGAGATGACCAGAGACTGCGGACACGGTACAGGAGATGACCAGAGACTGCGGACACGGTACAGGAGATGACCAGAGACTGCGGACACGGTACAGGAGATGACCAGAGACTGCGGACACGGTACAGGAGATGACCAGAGACTGCGGACACGGTACAGAAGATGACCAGAGACTGCGAACACGGTACAGGAGATGATCAGAGACTGCGGACACGGTACAGGGGATGACCAGAGACTGCGGACACGGTACAGGGGATGACCAGAGACTGCGGACACGGTACAGGAGATGACCAGAGACTGCGGACACGGTACAGGGGATGACCAGAAACTGCGGACATGGTACAGGGGATGACCAGAGACTGCGTACACAGTACAGGAGATGACCAGAGACTGCGGACACGGTACAGGGGATGACCAGAGACTGTGGACACAGTACAGGGGATGGCCAGAGACTGCGGACACGGTACAGGGGATGACCAGAGACTGTGGACACGGTACAGGGGATGACCAGAGACTGCGGACGTAGTACAGGGGATGACCAGAAACTGTGGACGTAGTACAGGAGATGACCATAAACTGTGGACGTAGTACAGGGGATGACCAGAAATTGCGGACACAGTACAGGAGATGACCAGACACTGCGGATGTACAGTAGTACAGGGGATGACCAGAGACTGCGGACAGTTATTTATTTTAGTGCTACTAAGTTTTTAATTTATATTTTTATGGATGATGCTCGGCTAACAGAGTGAAAAATTATTATTACTATTATACAAGATTTATATAGTGCCAACAGTTTGTGCAGAACTTTACAACATGAGGACACTCAATACAGTAACAATACAATTCAATACAGGAGGAATCGGAGAGTCCTGCTCGTTAGAGCTTACAATATATAAGAACATCTATAGCAAGAGGTATTTTTCAAGCTGGATTGGTACCTTTAAAAAAAATCTAAACCCCTTAATTAGAGTTGTTATGGGAACATCCAAAGGTTTGAGCAGATTGTAGAATGCCCTTTGTTGAATCAGAGGCGGTTAGAATAGAGTCAATAGGTGGTTAATTACAATTAGCGTGAGGAACTAATCCTAAAAATTCACCAGAGCGCATTGCAAATAATCACATACAGTCTAATCTAGCAGCTTTCACTGCTAAAGAAGTGATCACAAAGGTCATCACAACCAAGAATTTGAAGAGCGAGCGGTTTTGTCACTCATAGCTGCCAATCAAAATTTTCCTAGTAACAGGCAGGAGAGACTAGAGGACCTCATGCACACTGGAAATTTTAAACATTTGGCATTTTGTTTTTGCCTCTAAACACCCGTACATGTTAGCTTACGTGTCCATGTACACATAGGTGCTTAGAGGAGTTAGGAGGCAGGGGCATTTAGAGGGAGGAAAAAACCCCACTGCCAGCACGTCCAGGAGCAGCAGCGTTTTGTCAGAAAAAACACCTGACACATGTAATTGCGTGGTAGTGCTAGGTGTGTTTACCGTTTTAGAGATAATTCATTTCAGTGGTCAGAATAAATCACTATTCTGGTCAAACAAAATAACTAAAGTGGTTGTAAACCCTTACATATACCCAGTGACCTGACTGGCCTCAGGCGATACACAGAAATTAAACAAATCCTCCTACATAAGTTGTATCTGGTTATCTGCAGTCTTCTCTTTTTTACATCCGTTCAAAGTCCAGAATTTTATAGCTTGTCTGCGAGTTCAGAAAAAAGGGGGCGGAGAGCTGAAATTACGCTACAGAGCTCAGTGAGGAGAGCTCTGAGAGTTGATTGGAGGGAAGGGACACACCCCCTTCCACACAGCTCAAAGGACCAGAGCTGAGGATGTCAATCTGTTGGAAGTCCCTCCCCTGTCACCATTTTTCTCTTGGTGTCAGGAAAACTTGTCAGAAGTGATTCATGCTGATAGCAGAGGAAGGAAGCAGAGGACAGAAATTACACTTAGTGCTCTTAATTGAGACAAGTACACACTATAGAGGGATATGCTTTGTTCATATTTCATATCTGAGGTTTACAACCACTTTAACACCCAAGCGATTGACGTGCCTAAACACGTTATACGCATTTACAAGCATCAAGCATTTTTCTCCCAAAACGCCATTACCAGGAGGAAAGGCATCTAGGAGAGTTGGCCAAAGCATGCAGTGTGTACATGAGGCTTAAAGTGTTACTAAACCCAGGACCCTGCATTCACTATATCTGGTCTCCCACAGTACACACAACATGGAAATGCAATTATTTTAGTAAATATAAACTGCTAAATAACTTTCTCATCGGCAGTTAGAGCAGTTTTGTGACTTCAGCAGATCACTGGTTAAACCTTGTAGGAGGAGTTTTCTTTCTGCTCTAGGAGGATGCAGAACCCCTCAGCTCTGTCTGGACAGTGCTGATTGGCCATGTGATGATCACATACACTCTCCCAAGAAAAAAAAACCTCTCTAGCAATACAAACTCAACTGAGTATGTGGCTATGGCTTCCGTCTGTCTTATCAGGTGGACATTTGAACAAGAGGAGGGACAGAGAAAACAGGATCAAATTGTGATATGGAAAATGTGTGAGTTTAATAATTGAAATAATTGTTTATTTTATAATGTTAAAACCAATAAAAGATATAACAACAACAACAACAAAAAAAGGATCAAAATGGCCTTTTTACACAATGCAGAGGATTAACCGCTTAGGTTCCACAGTGAGTATAACACGCATGCTTTACTGCATATACAGACTGATTTTACTGTTGTGGGTTTAGTAACACTTTAAGGTGTAACAACCTTTATGAGGACATAAACCAAAAGATAATTTTGATAAGAGTTTGGCATAATCAATGCTTGAACTTTAAAGCTGGCCATACTCCATGCTACAGAAAATGCTAAAGATGGTCAGTCTGACCTCTGGACATGGAGGGGTTAGAACCAGAAACAGCCAAGTCAGCACTGGCAGCCTAAAGGTCTCTTTCAATGCAGGCTTCCTTGAGCTTGGGTTCACATATGTGCGGTTTGGTACATCGCATGTGATTCGCACAGGAACCGCAGGATTTCCTGTGCAAATCACATGTGATTTGTGTGCGGTGTGATTGAAGCCATATATTTTGTATGGCTCTAAATCGCAACGCACCAAAAACGTGCAGGACCCTTTTTTTGGTCTGCACTAGAATCGGATCGCATGGCTATTGACACCTATGCGATCTGATTCTGCACATCGCACCACATTTTGCGGACCGCTTTCGGGGTGTTGTTAACATACACACCCGCTGCGGTTCGCATGAACGGGGTGCGATTCTGATGCGGTGCAGAATTTGCACAGAAAATGCTGCGCATTCCACACCGCATCAGTGTGAACCAGGGCTTAAATAGACATTGTTGAGCGTACAACCCAATTCCCTTCTACAATTAAAACCAACTCAGGATTATGCTTGCTTGTGCAGTCACAAATCAATTTTAAATTGGGCAGCTGTACATCAATAAAGCCAGGATAATGCATTACAGATATTTCCAGTGATGTCACTTTCTGTGATCAGAGTCCAAACACCAGGCTGGGAAAACTAGACTGCACACTAGGATGCATTTTGTGATTCAGGCAGTCAGGAGAGGAGATGTAGGAGTGTTCACAGGGTCCGGCCACTGAACTTTAACCTGTGAAGACTGCTGAATGCTGAGATACTGGTTTCAGCTTGATGTATAGAGACCTAATCCTACTCCAAAAACCCAACAGCTTTTTATTATGCATCAGTGACCCTTCTATAACCAGACTAGCTGTTGTAATCAGAAAGAATGAACTTGTACACAAGGGACAAAAAGAATTTAAAAAAAAAAAGCCTTTAAAAGATATTTATTGAAAAAGGTTTTTGTTGAGGATGCAGAACAGGAACATTGTTAAAGCTGAACTCTAGGCACAAAATGTTCATTTAAAGCTAAAAATATAAGCTATTTAAATATATTGCTCAACTGCCTCAAAATCAACTTTGTGTGCACCAATGCCTTTGCGAACCTCGATATGACCTTGTAAAAGTAATGCTGACATCCTCACTGTGCTGCACATAGCCTGTACAGACAGTAGAGTTGTAGGAGGACCCAGCAGACTCCACCCACTAGAGGCTGCCTGCAGAAAACTACAGAAGGGGGCGGAGACAAGACCAGTCAATCTGCACAAGTTGAGAGAGCAGCAGTGGCAGGTCTTTAATATTGAAAGCTCCTGCACAGAGGCAATGTTTTACACTGGGCTACTGCACAGGTTTGGGAGAAATACACAAAACATTCATACAAGGGGCATGTGTATTCAAGTATGAATGACAATTGCGCGGTCATCTAACACTATACCCATATGAATTTTTTAGCATTTTTTTGAGACAGATAACACTTTATTTTGGTGGTCTTTATTCACCACTGGGATTTTTATTTTTTTTTGCTATTTAAATGAAAAAGTCCAAAAATTTTGTAAAAAAAGTGTTTTTCTTATAAAATTTTGCAAATAAACAATCTTTCTTCATAAATCCTGCCCAAAATGTATTCAGCTATCTTTTTAGTAAACAAAAAAATAATAATAATCCAAATTAGTTTATAACCAAAAATTATAATTTTTCTAAATTTGTTTTAAATTTGAAATTTTTTTTAGATTAGTATTTATGTTTTGTTTTTTTTTTAACATATGATCACCCTAGCAGTACTACTTGTGAGGGGTGATGAAGATTTTTTTTTTCTTTTTTTACACCAATTGCTTTTTACACCCATAAAGGCTGCAAAAGCAATCATTACTACCGGTATTTCTCTCTGGCTGCATTCTTACAGCCATTGAGAAATATTGTGAGAGCTGTGATTGGTCACAGCTTGTCACAAGGTACAAGGCTGTTGTGAATAGCCTTGTACCATGTGATCTCTGTGATCATTCACAGATTTCACAAGTAGTAAGCAATGATGTCAGGAAGTGACATCTTATTTACTACTGCTCATGTGATCACTGCTTGGCCAATCAGTGATCACATGAATCGGGACCTCACACAGAGGTCCCGTACAGTTATCTGTGTTCTGCTGTGTCCTCCAGACATAGCGGGTAGCGGATTGTGCTGCTGCGCGCTCCCGGGGAGCGTGCACAGGCAAGTGAATGCGGGTGACGTTTAGAAACGTCAAACCACTTTGGCACTGCTCTCGTCCAGCCCAGGTCTATAAACAGCCGGACAGGAGCAATGCCGAAGCAGGTTGACGTTTCTAAATGTCACCCGCGTTCACTGCCTGAGCGCGCTCGCTGGGAGCGCATGGACCGCAATCCAGTGCCTGCTGTGTCCTCCGGATACAGAGGAACACAGATCACTGTACGGGTTAAATTATGTGATGCTGCCGTTGTTCGTCATCAATGAAAGTACTAGAAACCTGTAAAGTAGGTCACCGTCATATAACTGCCAAGCACATGGAGGGCGACTGGGATGTGGAACAATTTCAAGAGAGAACCTGCAGACACGGGACAGATACCTACATAGTAACCATAACAGTGTCCTATGTAATCTATGTCCCCCTGCATGTTAGTGGAGAAATTTTAATTAAAATCAAGGAGTACAAGAAAAATACTTTAGGAGTCCATGCATTTTGCATTTTTTCTTCAGTCTGTAGAAGCAGCTCTTTGTTAGTCTATGTGTCCATGCATATTAGGAAGTTTAACACAAAAATTTGTGCTAGTAAATAAATATTACAATATACCTGTGAAGAAAATATGATATTATCCATGTAAATAATACTTATAAGTACATAATTAAAAACATTTTTTTTATATATATAAAAAAATGTGTCTATAAACAGTCCAAATTTAAGATGTGTAGTGCACAAAAAAATGTGTGACAATCCACCACCAAAAGCACTAAATAAACTCACCAGAGCTATAAAAAACTGAAGCATATATTGCTCTGGGAGCGGTGGTATTAGCAGAGTAATGAACCACTCATGGATGTGTCTTCAGGGAGTAATATTCTGCAGAACCCAGCTCCAAGCAGACCAATTTCAATGAAGCAATGCTCTATAATCAAATACTACTAAGGAAATCCACTTCTCCAAAAGATCACTTTAATCGGAAGAAATAAAAAAAACTTCATGGTGCAGTATTGTTAAAAAACAGCTTCATTTATTATGCACTCATTGCACTTATCTCAAAGGGTGTCCCAGCCGACACCAGCGTTAGCAGCATATAGGAATCACAGTGAAAACGAACCCAGCCACTCGGCACATGCGCAGTAGATCGCTGGGAAACGTAATGACGTCACATCAATCAAGCCCTAGCGATCTACTGCGCATGTGCCGAGTGGCTGGGTTCGTTTTCACTGTGATTCCTATATGCTGTTAACGCTGGTGTCGGCTGGGACACCCTTTGAGATAAGTGCAATGAGTGCATAATAAATGAAGCTGTTTTTTAACAATACTGCACCATGAAGTTTTTTTATTTCTTCCGATTAAAGTGATCTTTTGGAGAAGTGGATTTCCTTAGTGGTATTTGATTATAGAGCATTGCTTCATTGAAATTGGTCTGCTTGGAGCTGGGTTCTGCAGAATATTACTCCCTGAAGACACATCCATGAATGGTCTATTACTCTGCTAATACCACCGCTCCCAGAGCAATATATGCTTCAGTTTTTTATAGCTCTGGTGAGTTTATTTAGTGCTTTTGGTGGTGGATTGTCACACATTTTTTTGTGCACTTTTCTTCGGATCTGTACTACACATCTTAAATTTGGACTGTTTTTGGACACATTTTTTTATATAAAAAATTTTTTTTTTTAATTATGTACTTATAAGTATTACTTACATGGATAATATTATATTTTCTTTGTTCACAGGTATATTGAAATATTTATTTACTAGCACAAATTATTTTTGTGTTATTTTTCACATTTTATTAATTTATGGTGGATTTTGCAGCTGGTATATCAGTTAGTGACCCACATTTTTCTCTTTCCAAAGGCGCCATTATATTTATTTACTTATATATTAGGAAGTTTACTGGCATATTTTCAGAGGAGCATTTAGAGGAAGAAAAAAAACTCTTCAGAATCGGAGCTTCAGAGGAGTAGGTTTTGGGCAGAAAACCGCTTAACACTCATAAATGTGCCTAAACATGCAGAAACAAGACTTTTTGGAGCGTTTAGAGTTTTCAAGTGTACACTGAAAAATGAGCAGAGGGGAATGTTTTGAAAAAATATGCTTTCAGGTTCCGTGCACACTAGCATTTTTTAAGCTCCTAGAAGCTATTATAAGCATATTTTTTTTCTGCCCCAAGAAGTTAATAATGTTTTCCTGTGTCCATGCACACTACTTTATGCTAGAAGCATTTTTCAAGCTTCAGCGTTTAGGAGCAGAAAAAAAAACAACAACTTGTTTTTGTAGAGCTTTTGGGAACATTTTCCGAATCCTGGCAGAAAAAAAAAAAACGCTTCTAAACACTACTAAAATGCTCCTAACAGCTATTTTCCAGTGTTTTTTTTTTTCTTCGTGTACTGTAAAAACACTAATAAGAAGCAAATGCTCCTAAATGATTCTAATAGGCTACTACAAGCCGGCACAAAAATGCTATTATCAGCGTTTTTCTTCCAGCTTTTTTTGAGCGTATGAAAACCGCTAGTGTGCATGGATCCTTAATGCCCATAAACTCTCAAATTTTGTGCAATGCAAGCCATTATGAGCATTTTTCTGCCATTTTCTTTCTGTCTGAGATTCTGGCATTTTTTTTGCCCCTGGAGTACATGGACACTAAAGCTAAAGTTCATTGATTTTATTTCTTTTAAAAGCGAAGTTCATCTTTAACTTAAAAATAGTAAATGAACATATTTTTGCAGGTAATTAATTTTTTGCAGTTTATTATTTTTTCCTACAGGAGCTTGAGAAGTATTACACCAGCAATCCACTAATGCCAGTCTCTTACACAATCTCCCTCCAGCTTTCTGCCCATACCTCTGTAACCCTAGGTTCACAACTAAGCATTTTCGACAGCATTTTTCAGAAACGCAGTACAGTCCATTTAACATGATTTCCTATGGGATATATTCATACCTGTGCGTTTTCACCCAGTGCGCTTTTTGGAAAGGGTCAGGGACTTTTTTGAACGCAGAACGTTGTGTTTTGGGTTCTATAGATTTCAATGGAAACGCTGCAGAAAAGCACGTATTGCGTTTCTGCTGCGTTTTAAATCTGCCTAGCAACAAGAAAAAAATTGCAAAATGCGTCAAAAATGCAACGCAAAAACAGCTCAAATGCAACCTGCATAGATGGGAACCTAGCATAAGGGCTTTCAGTTAGAAAGTTGGAGAAAGTGTGACTGGACTAAGAGCACACTGATCAGTGCGTTCATATTCCATTGAGAACTACAAGTCTGTCTCCCGCAGTGGCAGATGGGGCTTTTAATTTAGTCATTCACAGAAACTGGTGAATCAATGATGCAGCTGTGTGGGAACAGCCACATAAATTTTAAACGTGATAGCGCCTGCAGGAGAGAAAGGCAGGATTCAGGAGGTGAGGGAGATCTGGTAGAACAAGTTACATGCTCAAAAGGTGAACTTGTCCTTTAGATTAGGGGTCTCCAAACTTTCTAAACAGAGGCTAGTTTACGGTTCTTCAGACTTTTGGGGTTCCAGACTGTGGCCATTTGGAGTATAAAGGTCTGATCATCAGTGGGAAAAAGCAGTGCCTCCTCTTTTGGTTTCAGCAGAACTGTGCCCTGTCATTGGTGTCATTGGGAGGAATTGTGCCCCATCACTGGTATAATTGGGCCCAATTGTTGGTGACATTAGGAGGAATTGTGCTCCTTCATTGGGGTCAGTGGAGGGGATTATGCCCCATTGTTTGTATCAGTGGAAGAAAAAGTGCCCCAAGGGCCAAATAAAAGCAAGCAAAGGCCACATCTGGCCCCTGGGCTGCAGTATGGAGACCACTGTTTAAGATCAGTAGGGATAGTACTTACATAAATGAACCGTGCTGGGGGCTCCTGTGTTCCTGGAAATACTCAGTCCTCTGTCCCCCACCTATAAGCCGCTGATCTTGTCACGGGCACTCGTCAAAGGAGCCAACTATTGTCCCACTTTGTGCCCTCCTGCTCTAGTCATAGAAGCTCTACTATCGGGTCCCACAATCAAAAGCACTCCATGAATGTAGGAGATGGACCTTTCATTCTTTCACCTGCCCTGCATTCATAGAGGTCTTTTCACTGCGGGAACAGAAAGTACGGCATCTATGAATGGAGCAGGGGGGTGGAATGAGCAGACACAGTTGCTACTTTTGACAGATGCCTGTGACAGATGCATATTAACCCCCATAGCACTGGAAGATCACAGCTGCAGGGGTATCTGGGGGGGCAGATGAATGAAGATTTCAAGAAATACAAAAGCCACTAGCACACGGGGCACTCTTTATTCATGTAAACTTCAGTTTTAAAATATATTTTGTGATTATACAGCACTATTTAAATATAGGAAGAATCCCCCTGCGCTCCACAGAACCTTTAACTTAAAGTCAGCTGCTATCACCTTTTCCCTATACCTTAGGATATGTGCACATAAAATTTATATATTTTGTGATGAAGCGCTCAACTTATATAGTGTATACAAACCCTTTTTACATTAATAATATTGTGAAAAATTCAAAAGAAGTGCTTAATTCCCTCTTAAATTCTATAAAACTATACAAAATCATTTATAAAATTTATAAATAACTGGTGCAAATTCACACTCCTATTTATGCCCCCTAGTGGTCAAAAAACCGTGAAAATTCTAATACAAATGATAACACTTTATCTGTGCAAAGTGATAAGTGTATCCAATTATATAAACTAAATCAAATAAACAGTCCAAAGACTTGTGATGCCACACTGTGCAAATAATAAGTGTTCAATACACAGTGATTATAACTTCACTCCATGCTGCAAACGTGCTCTTCGTGACACTTTGATGTGACTCCCCTGGATTTAGCCAAAATGCCTCCTCACCTTCCACATTCGACCCTTGCGGGTCACAAAGCCTTAAATATATAATATCTCAGCCAGGTTTTCATGCTCCACTGACTCCACCGACTCAATTAAGATCCCCCTCCAAGCAATGAATTCCTCTCAGATCACTTTCCTCACAATATGGACTCATAAACACAGGACGTATATGTAGAAACAAAGACAAACCTCCATAGTGCAACACTGTTTTAATGCACTTAAAATTTCAAAAACAAATGAACACTCACATGTCATCCAACAGAAAGAAGCAGTTTCCCATGTGCTATGGGTGTACTAAGGTGTACCAAAATGGCATCCGAACCCGGAACCGGAAGTACGTCACCCCTTAACCGGAAATGCGTCGACGCGTTGCGCCACGATGACGTGGCTTGTTCAGGATCTGATCCTGAAGAAGCCACGTGATCGTGGCGCAACGTGTCGACACTTATCACTTTGCACAGATAAAGTGTTATCATTTGTATTAGAATTTTCACGGTTTTTGACCACTAGGGGGCATAAATAGGAGTGTGAATTTGCACCAGTTATTTATAAATGATTTTGTATAGTTTTATAGAATTTAAGAGGGAATTAAGCACTTATTTTGAATTTTTCACGATATTATTGATGTAAAAAGGGTTTTATATACACTATATAAGTTGAGCGCTTCATCACAAAATATTTAAATTTTATATACAGATCTATTGGCCAGAGACTTATTTTTGCAATGTTGACTTACACTGAGCCTACACATGTGATGTTAAATGTCTACGTGCTCTCCAAGCAGTTTTTAGCCATGATAATATCCAAAGGCAATATATAGAAACCATCTGTTTTGTGTTACTGAGGATGGAGTCTCAGCTGAGTGTTTTCATTCATTCTTCTTCAGATAAAAAGGAAAATGTTTTCCTCTTGACTGTACAGGTTGCTGGCATGGATATCTAATATCAGTGAAGCAGCAGATTTCATTTAAAAGACAATATTGTCTTTGTTTTGGGGAAGATCACATGACCAGGCAGCATGCTCCAAGCAATTAGTACGACATGCAATCAACCAATACAACTGGTGTAGATTGAATCAGGAAAAACTCATTGATCCATAGAGACACTTTCATCATAGTTGCTATGCTGCCTGTCCAAAGAAAATGATATGCTTTTCTTTTTGCCTGCATTTACATTTCATAGAAGAGACTCTCATTACAAGATCAACATTCTCTTTGTAATGCAAATGTAAATCAGGATGATTTACTGAATAGATCTGTCGGAGTCTAAGGACCACTATCAAAACAAATATTGAACTTCGATAACTATGTGGTTAACACATGGAGGATTCCATATATGAACCTTCACTATATAAACCAAAATATACAAATTTAAACAACAAAGTGCATGCATGTTCTGTTTATTTTTGCTTGGACTATTAGAAATACTCAAACGTTTGAAAGAATTATGTTCTATTTATACAAGTTATGTTGTCTATCTGCACCAGTGTCACTAGCTGTATATACATTCATATGAAAAAATAAGTACACCCCATGGAAATAGTTGACTTGTTTAACATAGTAGAACAGGCAAACAGATTTTTACTCAAAGAGTGAATGCAAATAAAAGTTATACAACAAATGACATATAATATTGATATGATGTATTCATGTTCTCAATCTAAACTAACAAAAAATACATCTTTTTCATGTGGAAAAACTGGGCATACCCTACTTTAATCACCACTTTAAATTCATAAAAAATAGAATCAGAAGGTCTAGATTAGATGCCAACACTTAGAACCTCCTTAGGGAGTATGTAGGTGGAATCCGTCTTACTGATGTGTGTGGCATCATGCCAAGATCAATAAAGCTCTCTAGGGTCTTCAGAAAAAAAAATTGTGGATGCCTATGAGTTTGTAAATAAAATGATCTACAAACGCAGATTTCAAACGCTAATTTGCTCAGGATCAGCCGACTAGCAAATTCTGCCCAAGAGATGACCGTCCGCTGCTAAAAGAAGTCTCCAAGAAGTTTCATAGTGGAATCGGAGGCTAACTCCTGCAACAGTTGGCATCAAATTGCTTGAATCTACAATCAAAAAGAGATTTCCTGGAAAAGGCCTCCCCTGTCCAAAAGGAACATTAGAGGAAGACCATAGTTTGTAATTAAACATATAGACTTGATCTTCTGGAAGAATGTGCTGATAGCTGATCAAATAGTTCTTTAGCCACAGCAACAGTAAACATCTTCGGCACAACCAAAGATGGCATTTAACCACTTCCTGTCCGGCCCATGTATATAAACAGCTGGACGGGAGCAGTGCAGGAGCGTGGAGCACCGCGATCTGGTGCCCGCTGTGTCCGTAGGACACAGCAAAACACTGATCGCTGTACAGGACCTCTGTGTGAGGTCCTGATCATGACATCACAGATTGGCCAATCAGTGATCACATGAAGAGTAGCAAGCTAGATGTCACTTCTGACATCATTGCTTACTACGTGTGAAATCTGTGAATGATCACAGAGATCACATGGTACAAGGCTATTCACAACAGCCTTGTACCATGTGACAAGCTGTGACCAATCACAGCTGGCACAGTATTTCTCAATGGCTGCAAGAATGCAACAAGACAAATAGGAGAAATTATTGCTTTTACAGCTTTTATGGGTGTAAAAGCAATCAGTGTAAAAAAAAAAATCTTCATCACCCCCCACAAGTAGTACAGTGTCACAATGGTGACACTGTACTGCTAGGGTGACCATATGTTAAAAAAAAAATGTAAAAAAAAAATGTAAAAAATTATAATTTTTGGTTATAAACTAATTTGGGTAATTTGTTCTTTTACTAAAGATAACTGAATACATTTTGGCCAAGATTTATGAAGAAAGATTATTTACAGTCATGGCCGAAATTGTTGGCACCCTTGATATTTTTCCTGAAAATCAAGTATTTCAAACAAAAAAGGTATTGCATTAACACATGTTTTGCTATACACATGTTTATTCCCTTTGTATGTATTGGAACAAATATAAAACAGAGGCAGAAAAGCAAATATGACATAATGTCACACAAAACCCCAAAAATGGGCTGGACAAAAGTATTGGCACCCTTAACTTAATATTTGGTTGCACACCCTTTGGAAAACATAACTGAAATCAGTCGCTTCCTATAACCATCAATAAGCTTCTGACACCTCTCACCCGGAATTTTGGACCACTCTTCCTTTGCAAACAGCTCCAGGTCTCTCTTATTGGAAGGACACCTTTTCCCAACAGCAATTTTAAGATCTCTCCACAGGTGTTCAATGGGATTTAGATCTGGGCTCATTGCTGGCCACTTCAGAACTCTCCAGCGCTTCTTTGCCATCCATTTCTGAGTGCTTTTTGACGTATGTTTGGGGTCATTGTCCTGCTGGAAGACCCAGGATCTTGGACGCAAACCCAGCTTTCTGACACTGGGCCCTACAGTGCGACCCAAAATCCTTTGGTAATCCTCAGATTTCATGATGCCTTGCACACAGTCAAGGCACCCAGTGCCAGAGGCAGCAAAACAACCCCAAAACATCATTGAACCTCCACCATATTTTACCGTAGGTACTGTGTTTTGTTCTTTGTAGGCCTCATTCCGTTTTCGGTAAACAGTAGAATGATGTGCTTTACCGAAAAGCTCTATCTTGGTCTCATCTGTCCACAAGACGTTTTCCCAGAAGGCTTTTGGCTTACTCAAGTACATTTTGGCAAACTGTAGTCTTGCTTTTTTATGTCTCTGTGTCAGCAGTGGGGTCCTCCTGGGTCTCCTGCCATAGCGTTTCATTTCATTTAAATGTCGACGGATAGTTCGCGCTGACACTGATGCTCCCTGAGCCTGCAGGACAGCTTGAATGTCTTTGGAACATGTTTGGGGCTGCTTATCCACCATCCGGACTATTCTGCGTTGCAATCTTTCATCAATTTTCCTCATCCGTCCACGACCAGGGAGATTAGCTACAGTGCCATGGGTTGCAAACTTCTTGATAATGTTGCGCACTGTGGACAAAGGCAAATCTAGTTCTCTGGAGATGGACTTGTAACCTTGAGATTGTTGATATTTTGCCACAATTTTGGTTCTCAGGTCCTCAGACAGTTCTCGTCTCCTCTTTCTGTTGTCCATGCTTAGTGTGGCACAGACAGACACACAATGCAAAGGTTAAGTGAACGTCTCTCCTTTTTATCTGCTTTCAGGTGTGATTTCTATATTGCCCACACCTGTTACTTGCCCCAGGTGAGTTTACAGGAGCATCACATGCTTGTAACATTCTTATTTATCCGCAGTTGTGAAAGGGTGCCAATACTTTTGTCCAGCCCATTTTTGGAGGTTTGTGTGACATTATGTCGAATTTGCTTTCTTTCCTCCCTTTTTTTGTTTTGTCCCAATACACACAAAGGGAATAAACATGTGTATAGCAAAACATGTGTTAATGCAATACGTTTCGTGAGAAATACATGATTTCCTGGAGAAATATCAAGGGTGCCAACAATTTCGGCCATGACTGTATTTGCAAAATTGTATAAGGAAAAAACTTTTTTTTTAATTTTTGGACTTTTTAATTTATATAGCAAAAAAATAATCCCAGTGGTGAATAAATACCACCAAAATAAAGTTTTATCTGTCTCAAACAAATGCTAAAAAATTCATATGGGTACAATGTTGCATGACCGCGCAATTGTCATTCAAAGTGTGATAGCACTGAAAGCTGAAAACTGGCCTGGACAGGAAGGGGGTAAAAGTGTCCGGACTTGAAGTGGTTAAGGAGAATAACCTCAAATGCACTGTGAAGTATGGCGGTAAAAATGATAGGTTTTGGGTGGCTTTGCTGCTTCAGGGACTTGCATTTATAGAGTCAACTCTGCATCATATTAAAGAGTGCTTGATAAGAACGTGAGGCCACAAGTTGAAGATGAACCAGAAATGGATCTTTCAACAGGATAGTGATGAAAAACATGTCAACTTATCTAACAAGGAATAGATCCAAAAAAGTGGGTTACAGGGTGGCCTAGACACAGCCCAATTTGAATCCCATAGAAATGGTGTCGGAGGGGGGGTTGAAATGGGTAGTTCATACAAGTAAACATACAAAAGCTTACAAATCAATGGATTTGGCATGAAGTGACGGTCAGAGACTGGTAGACAGTTATACAAAAGACCTACAAAAGGTCATTTCTGCTGAAACGGGGCAGAAGCGGCTTCAGGGGCCAAGGGTGTACTCACTTTTTCTACACCATCACATCTACCGCTATTGTTGAATAAAGGATTACAAAGGTACCTTTTCCTTGTGTTCTTATTCAAATAGATCACCTTTATCTGTTGGTACTGTTTGACTGTTGATCTAATGTTTGCCTATTCAAATATGAAAAAATCAACAACTTCCATGGGATGTTCTTATGTTTTCACATGACTGTATACAGAGAATATTTGTAGCTAAGGTAGATTGGCTGGTCCCATGTGTACATTGCAAAAGGCAATTCAAGATCTGTGAAGGACATTTGTATAGCAATGAGAGGAGTCTTAAAAAAAAAAAAAAAAAAACATGTGCAATTAGATTTTTGTACTTTTGGAATTCATCTGACCTAGAAAAAAAAAATCTGCATAGGATTAAGGTTTAATGCATGTTCACTTGGCATCTCCTGCTGACACTGCTGCGCAGAGGGCAGCAAACAGATAGTCAAAATATGTGGCTTATGTCAATGGGGAAGTGGCAATTTATTGTTACAGCATTATAGAACATAATCTCGGTTATTGCAGCCTGGGATTTTTATATCAACAATGCGGCTGTAAAGTACCTGGCTGTTTCACATAATTACACGGGTTTTATGCTGAACCTTATGGTCCATGCAAGGTCTAGTTTCTAAATGTGCTTCTCCCCGCACCTTGCTAAAATGCTAAATTAAAAGCTAGAGAATGGTCACTGTTCCCCCAGCTCCCTTAGTGCAAGGGGTGATCTCATCATCCAGCCAATGATATCCCGGGAATAAGGAGTAATCCAACACAGTGCAGAATAGTCTTTTCAGCAAGATTTAGGCTACTAGGTAAGGATGATGTCACCCTCGCCTTGGCACCACAGGTAAAATCCGGGGGAAAGGTAAGTAATCTAACGTTTTTTCCTCCATAGGAGTTTCAGTAGGGGGGGGGGCACACCCAAAAAGTGGATCTTCTCTATTATGTGCGAAGTCCACTTTAACCGCTTTTTGAATACCCTATAGCACAACTAAAGCTACAGCGTGACAGGGCTGTGCAAAATCGTGTATATATTTTGTATTTCCGGGTAGGTGGCGGCTTCAGCTGTCAATCACCGGGTCCTGGCCGAGGAATACTGACAGAGGAGAGGTCTGTATGTAAACAATACAGATCTCTCCCCTGTCCAGCACGGTGCTTTGTATTGCTCCGTATAGCAGAGTCATATAAAACAGTATTCTTACACAGTAAAGCACACACAGACAACACAGTAAAACAGCATACAGTTAACCCATTGATTGCCCCAGATGTTAACCCCTTCCAGCCCAGTGTCATTAGTACAGTGTCAATGCTTTTTATTAGCACTGATCACTGTATTAGTGTCAGTGGCAGTTAGTCAGTTCCCCCCAGTGTTAGAATGCCTGCCGCAGTCCCGCTGCAAGTTGCTGATCGCCACCATTACTAGCATAAAAAAAAAGTAAAAAAGAATTTCAGTATATAAACCATCATTTGTAGACGCTATAACTTTCACGTAAACCAATTAAATTACATGTTTTGGGATTGTTTTTTTAGCAAAGACATGGAGCAGAATACATTTTGGCCTAAATTTATGTCAAAATTTGATTTTTTTCATTTTTTTACTGGATATGTTTTATAGCAAAAAGTCAAAATTATTGTTTTGTTTTTTTTTTCAAAATTGTTGATCTTTTTTTGTTTATAGCGCAAAAAATTAAAAACGAACAGGCGATCAAATACCACCAAAAGAAAGCTCAATTTGTGGGAGAAAAAGGACATAAATCTCATTTGTGCAGCGTTGCACGACCGCGCAATTGTCAGTTAAAGTAACACAGTGCCGTATCGCAAAAAATGGCCTGGTCAGGAAGGGGGGGGGGGGGGTAAAACCTCTGAAGGGCAAGTGGTTAAAGAACAACTAAAGCCAACATTTTTATTTTGTAGTCTCCAACAGAGTGGAGAAGGATTACAACATCTGTCAGGTTTTATTGCTGCCTGTGTTCCCGTTAGAGAGATTCACCCTTCGTATTTGTCACATTTACTGTTATCACCAAGAGTAAAAGTAAAACCCAAATTTGGGTTGTCCCAGGAACAGTAATAGAGGGGAAACTCTTCCAGTGGGGATACTAGTTCTGGTGACAACCTAGGATTTTCCTTACTTTAGATGGATTTCTTCTCACTTTCTGTCTTGGCTATGGGACAGGAAGTGAAGGGAAATCTTCCCAATGTGTCATAAATGGCAAAAAAGCTTGATAGGGGTTATAACCCTCCCTTACATTATCCAAAATGGAGAAAAAAGTTTTGCCTTTAGCTCTACACGCCCGTACATAACTTCCTGCAATCTTTTCTAAACCCATTCCAGTTGTTTTGTATGGTTTTGCATTGTTTTTAATTGCTTTTTGATTCCCTAAATTAAGATCAATCTCTGTTGGATTGTTTGTATATGATTCTTTCATTTCGGAGAGAGAAAGAAAAGAGAAAGAAATTCCTGATCATAAGCCACCATCCCCAAAATTGCAAAATAGGTGAAAAAAAGGAACCATCTATAAGGCTTGGGACTTAAAACAATTTTTTGACAAAATAAAAAGTTTGTACTTTTTATAAAAACTCTTTTGGTATATATTCAAGCCTTCAAAGTCCCAAGCCTTATAGGGGGTTGCTTTTTTCACCTATTTTTCATTTCGGAGAGCAGCATTGTGCGGTGCTACTTGAACATCAACCTGTATAAACAATGCATGTAAAGTGCACACAGAGAAAAACGCAGGATATGCAATACATTTAGAACAATAAAAGAAGTGTGTACAAATGAAAACACCAAATTCATCTGAAGGTGGAAAATCGCTTTTAAACACCCTTCTATCACTGCCACACATTTTAGTATTCTTACATACCCTGAAATTGAAGGAGTTTCTAGGAGATGAACTGGTTCCATACTCGTCTGACTTTGGCAGACTGCCAAAGAAGCGGGTCTTTTTCTTCTTAGCCTCACGGGGTGATGATGAATAGTCATCTGTGATGGGGCAGATGAAGTAATTGTCCTCCTCATCGCTGTCACCCTTACAATCTTTTAAAATGTGGCCATTATCCAGCCCCTCCATCCTAAAGATGAGATCTTCGTCTGCCATTGTGTCAGGGATGTAGGGAATATTCGCTGTATGACTGATCTAGCCAGAGTGCTGTTGTAGATTTGCATTCAGGAAAAGGCCTGCAAGCCAATACACACAAACAATAATCAATATATATTAATACAACCAAGAGGCATGTCACGTCAACACATAATGAAAAAAGCAATTTCAAGCAAATCAATTTGTATCAACTAGAAACCATATTTACAGTTTAGCGCAGATGATGAATGTCTTTTTATTGGTTAACATTGTTATTTAGTTTATGGCAAACCACTAGTCACTAGAATTGTGACATTAAAGACTTCCACAGAGCATAAAAAATAAATAAAAATGAAAAAAATAAATACGTAAATAAATACAAATTACAACATAAATATTCGCATTAATATCAAAGAAATATGTTAAGCTACGTTTAATAGCTCCCTGCAAAAGACAGCGGGGAGAAATTTAAATTCCATCTCCAGTGTACAACCACAGCCATATAAGCCTGAAAGGAGCTCATTTCCTTTGATGCAACTGGAACCTTTTTTGGTTTACTCTGTTTAAAATTACTGTAAAGGCAGATTTTTTTTAATAGCAAGCATGGCAAACGTATCTGCTCTGTGCAATGGTTTTACACAGAGCAGCCCTGATCTTCCTCTTCTCTGGTCCCCCCGATGATGCTCCTCCCTCCTGTCAAGTGACCCCAGAGAAAGCAGCTTGCTATGGGGGCTCCCAAGCCGCTGCTCTCTGTGTCCATTCACACATAACCACCGCTTGGCCCTGCCCCCTGCTCTCTCCTCATTGGCTCACTGGCTGTGATTAACAACAGCAGGAGCCAATGGTTCTGGCTGCTGCCTCAGCTAATTAGGAGGAAGAGACTTGGGACAGCCAAGGCTCTTGTGCACATTTCTGCATCGAGAAGGGGCTAAGGAAGTTATGGGGGGGGGGGGGGCTGGTGCACACAGAAGGTTTCATTCTATGCATGAAGGTAAAAGACCGAGAAACATGGAGGAGATCAGCTATGAGGAAAGGTTAGAGGAAATTAATTTATTCTCTCTTAAAAAGAGGAGATTAAGGCGGGATATGATCAACATGTATAAAGACATCAGTGGTTCATATAGTGAACTCGGTGTAGAGCTATTCACCCTGAGGTCATCACAGAGGACAAAGGGGCACTCTTTACGTCTGGAAGGAAAGAAATTTAATCTCACAGTGAGAGCTGTGAAAATGTAGAACAGACTCCCTCAAGAGTTGGTTCTGGCCAGCTCAGTGGATTGCTTCAAAAAAGGCCTGGATTATTTCTTGGATACACAGAATATAACTGGATACTAACATTTATAGGTAAAGTTGATCCAGGGAATATCCGATTGCCTCTCGGGGGATCAGGAAGGAATTTTTTTCCCAGCAGGAGCAAATTGGACCATGCTTTGCTGGGGTTTTTTGCCTTCCTCTGGATCAACTGTGGGTATAGGATTATAGCTTTTGGTTCTATGTAACGATACCAATGTTGGGTACTAAATTACATTAAGGATACTGATCAATAATTTTCTATCTCTCTATCTGGGGTGAGATAGCCATACCTCGCAATTTCATTTATTAACAGTATAAGGTGAGGAAATCTACAAGTTCCTTGTAAATGGGGAAAAGCCTCCCATGCCCCAGGAGGCCGCAGAAACAGCCACCCTGAACTGTGCAATCATGCATATGCAGTGGGGAGCCATCTGCAATTCATCAGTCACAGCCAGCTTCCAAATCCAAGATGGTGGTGCCAGGGATCTGGCAGCACTGAGAAGAATTGGCTGTGGAAAGACAGCAATGGACTCCGGTAATTGTAGTTGCTGACTTTTAATTTGTAAAATAATGGGTGAAGTTCCTCTTTAAGCACGCCAACATTTATAGGGCTAGTCCCTATGGAATCTATAGGAAAGATTGCCTTTTATTGCGGTTTCCCATGTGAAGTAGTCTGTACTGGTTTTATTTTGCTCTCTGCCTATGGGGAAAAAACTGTGCAATAATAAATCACTAATTTATATCCTGTGTGTGTTCTTCATTTAAACGTGACAGTTCGCTTTCTACCATTCCTAAGGAAATTGTAGATTTACTAACCTTATACACTAAAAAGGAACAACTTTCCATTGAAATAAAGAATAATCAATAATAATAATACAGACGGGATCGGCTGCCATATTAGCCAAGTTACTAATTAAAAAGTGAACTTCAAAGCCGCCAACAAGAAAGTGTAGATAGTAGAGAATGGTGACTAGTACCATTGATTTACCCTGGGAAGTGTTGCATTGTTTACAGACATGTGGATACAATCCAAGTGCTAAAGGATGTTTTTTTTTTGTATAAGTAGGCATGCTTAGATTGTCTGTGTGTGTATGCGTATGTAATGGATGAGTGGAGAAGATCAGAAGGATACCTCCAGTGTCAGCTCTAACAATAACCATCAGTTGAAAATGTCTAACATAGCTGGTTACTTATTCCATCATATATAGTCAGCTGAGAAGCCTCTTGCCTGATCCAGCCAAAACAAGCTTTTGTTTGTGTCCCCACTAGTGTGATTTATACATCACTTTCTGTCCTGAGAGATACTGAGATAAATCTTCTCAATAGGTACAGAGAGGTTAATTAAAAGAGAAGTTTGGGCTTCACATACATACAAACACATATTCTCAATCATGCTGTAACACTAGTGTGATGCTGCAGTTGTCCCACGTTGGCTCTAAGCCTGGCAACTGAGTGATCCCATGACCACTGATTGTTGAGTCCTTGGTCTGTTTAGAGTGGAGAGCAGTGACTGTCAGTCACCATTCTCTGCTCCTCCAGTTCTCACGCCAAAGCCAGCTGTTATTCAGGCAGCTGGGTGGATCCCGGCAATATGGTCAGGATCCTTCCAGAGCCTGGGGAGGCTCTGTGACATCAGCAGACAGATGGCTTTAGCCCACAATCAGCTGACTCTGGTCCAAAGGAGAGCCAAAGTAAACAAAGACAAAAGAAATTTGGCAATTCTGCTCTTTTAAAAACATGACAGAGTCTCCAACCATTTCCCGCTCCATCCAAAATAAAATCTCCACCTCCATGATACCTCCTCCAAATGCCCTGTTACAGCTGATTGATTAGACATTTAGGGCCGGTTCACACCATATAAACGCAGTCCAGATGCATTTCCGCATGCAAATTTCTGACATGTTCTGATTGCGTTTTTGATGCATTTTTGAGGAGTTCAGGTTAATTTTTTCCTCTCTCTTTTTCTTCAGTTTAAATAGGGACATGTGTGTTCCGGTGCCTTTTTGGTAAATTTTGGTGCGTTTTTGATGTGTTTTACTGTGTTCCAGGACAGTTCTGTGCAGAAAAATGAAGCCTGTTCTACTTTTTTTTTTTGCATCCGGAATGCACTGCAACTGCAAGCACTGATGTGAACTATGACATTGACAATCATATAACCTATTTTCTGTGCGATTTGGATGCAGAAAAAAGCAACTGAAACGCATGTAGTATGAACTGGCCCTTAGCCATGCATGTAAAATCCCGAGGTACAACGTCCAGTCTGTTGCCTGCAGCCTGAAAAAATCTAGGCGGAACACCATACAGAGTGGAAAATGCTTTTAGAGCTGTATGCGTTTAGAGGTGTGTGTCTGTAACACAGGTATTCTGCCTTCTGTGCATGCAGTATGTTCTGAACGATCAGGCCCTAAACACGAGTATCACCTAGTACAGCGCTCAGCCACGGCCAGCTGCGGTGTATTTCAGCCTCGCATATATATTGGCAGTTTGCAGGCAGTGGAACTGGGCGCTGCACCTGTGCCTCCTGGGTACATTAAAACACTGAGATTACACGCACCCAGGCAAACCACCTATTGTGCAAAGGGCCATAATCAGCCATAGATTTTACAATTTTCTTTCCTTCCACCACAGCACTGCAGGCAGAACACAATGATCACTGCTGGCAACTACAGCTACCGGCATTGATCGCATGAAAAGAAAAAATCCTAAACTGGTTGTACTGAAGTCGATCAATGGATAAACTTCAATACAACCAGACTGCCTATAGATGGAATGAATCTTAGCTGGTCCCTCCTGAGCCGAGATTTGATCCATCTATGGCCTGCTTTAGGCAGCAGAATCCCGACTTGGTGAGCGTAGGAAACAGTCTGTACACAATGGTGTATGACCAACTTATCAGTGTCAACACAACATACTGTAAAAGCAAACACAGAAACGCCACAGCGGATGCATGCTGGAAAGGTTCTATTCATAGAAGTTCTTCCTTTATAACCCTACAGTTGTATGCATACAGCCTTAACCTTCCTAGCGGTATGATTATTTCAGATTTTTGGTGCTGAAAGCGGTAACATTATTTTGCATGGAAATTTGGCGTTTTATATTGTAAGCCTGTAATATTTAGGAATAACTCACTGAAATCTGTCCGAGCAAGAGTCTAGTAAACATCCCGGGTATGTTAAAATTTGAAACACAAAATCATAAATTATAATTTAATAAATAATCATAAAACGTAATAATATAATAATAATAAATTGAATTCAATAATATAATCAAACCAAAAACACTGAAATTTGAAATATAGCGCCAAGTTCGCACATCACTGATCTTAGTCGCAGAATCGTTTTCAGTGTCTGATGACGAATTTCCCCACGAATCATTATCACTCAATTCTGCAAGTGGTTCTGATTTACTATCGCTGTTCTCTAGCTGATCTAAAACGGCTTTTGACCTAAATGGACGCTTTTTGGACGCCATGGACATTTCTCAGTTTCCAGGCAGAAAGAACAGTAAAAATGCAGGCAGGGCACAGGACAAAGCACTCGGGACAAAATGTATGTGAAATGGTTTGATACAGTAATGTTTTACTATGTGATTTTAGTGTAGTTAGTGAATGTCACTTTTTATTATTTTCAAATTTCCCGCCGTTCTGTCCCCCGTACGTCCCGACGTCGCAGGGGGCGGAACCCAGATGACAGATGCCGGCATCAGCTGGATTACATTGCCGGGGACACTGCAGGAGGGACATCGCGGGAGCGCAGGACAAGGTAGGTGATCGAGGGATACCGGAGCAGCGTCGCATGGTAAGCCCGAGTGTAGCTCGGGGTTACCGCTTGTGGTGCCGAAACTTTACCCCGAGCTACACTCAGGAATACGAGGAGGTTAAAGGTTAACCCCCCCTTTTGTATCATGCTACATCTGTATTTAGGGTGTAACATGGTGCAAAAGGGGCACCCCCCCCAAACCCCACTCTTAGTCCGTTGACCCTCCCACCAGCTCTTCAACTGAAAGCCTGCACTGAGACATGGACAGAGAATTGGAGAAGCCTGGCATTGAACTCACTATCCACTGATCACGGGGCCATGGGTGTTTTTTTTTTTTTTAAGTGGACTTAGCTTTTAACTATTTGCCCTGCAGAGGATTTACCCCCCCCCCCCCCCCCCCGACCAGGTCATTTTTTGCGATACGATGCTGCATTATTTTATCTGACAATTACATCCTTTTTCCCACAAATAGAGCTTTCCTTCGGTGGTATTTGATCGCCTGTGCGATTTTTATTTTTCGTGCTATAAACAAAAAACCCTGCAAATTTTGAGAAAAAAAAACATTTTTGACTTAAGAGAAAAAATAAAATTTCATCATAAATTTAGGCCAAAATGTATTCTGCTACATATGCTAAATACTGTATGTGCATTCTGCTACATATTTCCTAAAATAAAATCCCAGTAACTGGAAAATAATTTGTTTACGTTAAAGTTGTAGTGTTTACAAATGGCGGTATATATACTGGATTTCTTTTTTTTTTTTAAACTAGTAATGGCCATGATCTGCAACTTATAGCGGGACTGCGGCGGGCATTCTGACACTGGGGGAAACTAACAGTGTCACTGACATCCCCAGTGACACCAATACACTGATCAGTGCTAATAAAAAGCACTGACACTATACTAATGGCACTGGGCAGGAAGGGGTTAACATCTGGGGCGAGCAGAGGGTTAACTGTGTGCGTTTTACTATTCTGTCTGTGCTTTCCACTGTAAGCACACTGTTTTGTATGGCTCTGCTATGCAATCTACTTGTCCTGGCACAATAGTGGGCTGGGTGGAAGCAATCAAGCGGCAGTGCAGCCGCCTGAATGAATGCTTCCACCTGACAGGTGAGCCCTGCTGCTTGCCCGCAGCAGGGCTAAAGTTTTAAAAAAAACTACCTACCCGGCGCCCGCAACTACATGTCCTGGGCATCGGGCAATATGAAGTGAACATCCCTGCGGTATCACCTAGATCTTCCCTTCTTAGCCTTACTGGCCCTGGTCCACCCCCAGCATTCATTGGATTTCAGTTCTTTCAATTATAGAGGCTCAGCATCACATGCAGACGTTACCTAGAGAGGTCTGCTTAGGAATATCCGCTCCTCCACACTGACATCCATCCAACAAGGAGTTCTGAAATTTGCATAACTCCTCCCAAGAGTCGGCCCACTGTTTGCATTAGGGCCGAGGGCTCTTGGGGGGAGTACTGTACCAGTGTGCCATGATCATTGGCGGACTAACCATTTGGAAACTCGGGCACTGCCTGAGGGCCCGGGGTCAGTAGGGGGTCCCATGAGATGCCCCTGGCACCTTTTTCATAGGCTTTTCTGAGTTTGGGCAAGGACACAGGGGCCCCATGATCCCCTATTGCCTGGGGGCCCCATGAGTTGTCAGTCCGCCCCTGGCCATGATGATCTCAGGAGACTTTATACAACACCCTGCCAGCTCTGCCCACAAGTCATGATCTGTCTGCATTGCTTAGAGAGGCACAGAGACCCAGTGATGATGTCACGGGGTCTAAAAAAACTGATGAAAACAGAAAGGTTTTATTTAAAAAACAAATTAGTATATTGAACAGAAGATAAACTGGGACCCAGAAAGGACAAAATATAACCAGATTACACTTGAGTTTAAAAGTGCATGTACAGGTTTTCTTCTAGTTTGGAGATGAGTAAGGGATGAAAAGAACCCTTTCAAGTTTTTATTATAGCCGCAAAATAATGCAAGAAAATGCAGCCTTTATCAGCAGGAGAACAGCGGAGGCTTTGTTCAATTTTAATCCTTAGTTACGTGTCACAATAGCACCTTTATAGCAGAAATCCACTGCAGCTACAAATCTCTCTGATGTGTTATAAAGTTGATGATGTAACTGTCTACATTATGTCTCTGCTCAGCTACAAATCTTTTTTGCTCCCTGACCATCAGCAGTTATATGGATTACATGAGCAGCTCCTGAATCCTGTGTCCAATGCTGAATAAAAGTTTATATGTCAGTAGCTGAGCTACAATTTGCTTGGAATCTCTAAGGACTCATTTACATCATTTGGCAAGAACGTTTTCAAACCTTTTTTTGGCATCAGTTTTTTTCTTTTTTGCATTTACATGCGTTTCCAGTACATTAACATGTGTTTCAGTGCAAAATAAATGCAGCATGCTGAACTTTTTTACACTTGTCAAAGCACCACAATAGCTTAAACTAGGCTCATTGATATATATTAATTTTTTGTTCATATGTATTCATACTGCAATGAATTCATACTACATCATGTCATCAGGGCTGGAACCTTGTTACTGGAACCTGTAGTAGGCCCACAAATGTTAATGTTTATACAGTCATGGCCGAAATTGTTGGCACCCTTGATATTTTTCCTGAAAATCAAGTATTTCACACAAAAAAGGTATTGCATTAACACATGTTTTGCTATACACATGTTTATTCCCTTTGTATGTATTGGAACAAATATAAAACAGAGGCAGAAAAGCAAATATGACATAATGTCACACAAAACCCCAAAAATGGGCTGGACAAAAGTATTGGCACCCTTAACTTAATATTTGGTTGCACACCCTTTGGAAAACATAACTGAAATCAGTCGCTTCCTATAACCATCAATAAGCTTCTGACACCTCTCACCCGGAATTTTGGACCACTCTTCCTTTGCAAACAGCTCCAGGTCTCTCTTATTGGAAGGACACCTTTTCCCAACAGCAATTTTAAGATCTCTCCACAGGTGTTCAATGGGATTTAGATCTGGGCTCATTGCTGGCCACTTCAGAACTCTCCAGCGCTTCTTTGCCATCCATTTCTGAGTGCTTTTTGACGTATGTTTGGGGTCATTGTCCTGCTGGAAGACCCAGGATCTTGGACGCAAACCCAGCTTTCTGACACTGGGCCCTACAGTGCGACCCAAAATCCTTTGGTAATCCTCAGATTTCATGATGCCTTGCACACAGTCAAGGCACCCAGTGCCAGAGGCAGCAAAACAACCCCAAAACATCATTGAACCTCCACCATATTTTACCGTAGGTACTGTGTTTTGTTCTTTGTAGGCCTCATTCCGTTTTCGGTAAACAGTAGAATGATGTGCTTTACCGAAAAGCTCTATCTTGGTCTCATCTGTCCACAAGACGTTTTCCCAGAAGGCTTTTGGCTTACTCAAGTACATTTTGGCAAACTGTAGTCTTGCTTTTTTATGTCTCTGTGTCAGCAGTGGGGTCCTCCTGGGTCTCCTGCCATAGCGTTTCATTTCATTTAAATGTCGACGGATAGTTCGCGCTGACACTGATGCTCCCTGAGCCTGCAGGACAGCTTGAATGTCTTTGGAACATGTTTGGGGCTGCTTATCCACCATCCGGACTATTCTGCGTTGCAATCTTTCATCAATTTTCCTCATCCGTCCACGACCAGGGAGATTAGCTACAGTGCCATGGGTTGCAAACTTCTTGATAATGTTGCGCACTGTGGACAAAGGCAAATCTAGTTCTCTGGAGATGGACTTGTAACCTTGAGATTGTTGATATTTTGCCACAATTTTGGTTCTCAGGTCCTCAGACAGTTCTCGTCTCCTCTTTCTGTTGTCCATGCTTAGTGTGGCACAGACAGACACACAATGCAAAGGTTAAGTGAACGTCTCTCCTTTTTATCTGCTTTCAGGTGTGATTTCTATATTGCCCACACCTGTTACTTGCCCCAGGTGAGTTTACAGGAGCATCACATGCTTGTAACATTCTTATTTATCCGCAGTTGTGAAAGGGTGCCAATACTTTTGTCCAGCCCATTTTTGGAGGTTTGTGTGACATTATGTCGAATTTGCTTTCTTTCCTCCCTTTTTTTGTTTTGTCCCAATACACACAAAGGGAATAAACATGTGTATAGCAAAACATGTGTTAATGCAATACGTTTCGTGAGAAATACATGATTTCCTGGAGAAATATCAAGGGTGCCAACAATTTCGGCCATGACTGTATATACAGGTGAAACTCGAAAAATTAGAATATCGTGCAAAAGTTCATTTATTTCAGTAATGCAACTTAAAAGGTGAAACTAATATATGAGATAGACTCATTACATGCACAGCAAGATAGTTCAAGCCGTGATTTGTCATAATTGTGGTGATTATGGCTTACAGCTCATGAAAACCCCAAATCCACAATCTCAGAGAATTAGAATATTACATGCAATCAATAAAACAAGGATTGTACATAGAACAATATCGGACCTCTGAAAAGTATAAGCATGCATATGTACTCAGTACTTGGTTTGGGCCCTTTTTGCAGCAATTACTGCCTCAATGCGGCATGGCATGGGAGCTATCAGCCTGTGGCACTGCTGAGGTGTTATGGAAGATCAGGATGCTTCAATAGCGGCATTCAGCTCTTCTGCATTGTTCGGTCTCATGTCTCTCATCTTTCTCTTGGCAATGCCCCATAGATTCTCTATGGGGTTCAGGTCAGGCGAGTTTGCTGGCCAATCAAGCACAGTAATCTCACGGTCATTGAACCAGGTTTTGGTGCTTTTGGCAGTGTGGGCAGGTGACAAGTCCTGCTGGAAAATGAAGTCAGCATCCCCATAAAGCTCGTCTATGGAAGGAAGCATGAAGTGGTCCAAAATCTCCTGGTAGACGACTGCGTTGACCCTGGACTTAATGAAGCACAGTGGACCAACACCAGCAGATGACATGGCTCCCCAAATCAACACTGACTGTGGAACCTTCACACTGGACTTCAAGCATCTTGCAGTGTGTGCCTCTCCATTCTTCCTCCTTACTCTGGGTCCTTGGTTTCCAAATGAAATGCAAAAGTTGCTCTCATCAGAAAAGAGGACTTTGGACCACTGAGTAGCAGACCAGGTCTGTTTTTCTTTAGCCCAGGTAAGACGCTTCTGATGTTTGTTGTTCAGGAGCGGCTTGACAAGAGGAATATGACATTTGAAGGCCATGTCCAGGATCCGTCTGTGTGTGGTGGCTCTTGATGCACTGACTCCAGCCTCAGTCCACTCCTTGTGAAAGTCCCCAACACTTTTGAATGGCCTTTTCCTGACAATCCTCTCCAGGCTGCGGTCATTCCTGCTACAAAGTTGGGAGCATGAAATTGTCCAAAATGTCTTGATATGCTGGCACTTTAGGAGTTCCCTTTACTAGAACTAAGGGGTCAAGTCCAACTCCTTAAAAACAACCCCACACCATAATCCCCCTCCACCAAACTTTGCACTTGGCACAATGAAGTCAGACAAGCACCATTCTGGCAACTGCCAAACCCAGACACGTCCATCGGATTGCCAGACAGAGAAGAGTGATTTGTCACTCCAGAGGACACGTCTCCACTGCTCTAGAGTCCAGTGGCAGCGTGCTTTACACCACTGCATCTGACGCTTGGATGCAGCTGCTTGGCCCTGGAAACCCATTCCATGAAGCTCTCTATGCACTGTTGTGCTAATCTGAAGGCCACACGAAGTATGGAGGTCTTTAGCTATTGACTCTGCAGACTGTTGGTGACTTCTGCGCACTATGTGCTCCATGATGTGCTCACCCCGCTCTGTCATTTTACGTGGCCTTCCACTTGGTGGCCGAGCTGCTGCTGTTCCCAGTTGCTTCCACTTTGTTATAATATCACTAACAGTTGACCGTGGAATATTTAGTAGCAGGGAAATTTCACGTATGGACTTATTGCACAGGTGGCAACCTATCACGGTATCACGCTTGAATTCACTGAGCTCCTGAGAGCGACCCATTCTTTCACAAATGTTTGTAGAAGCAGTATGCATGCCTAGGTGATGATTTTATACACCTGGGGCCATGGAAGTGGTTGGAACACCTGAATCCAATGACTTGGAGGGGTGTCCCCATATTTTTGGCAATATTGTATGTGTGTATATATATATATTGTGACAGTAGGCAGGTGAAATCACCTGGTTGCGTCCTGGATGGACGATATATTTGTCCAAGGTTCAGGCTTTATGGGGATTTGTACCACTAGAGGGAAGTGCTGAGTCCTTCAGCACTGAGGTGTTTAATGAGCCCAGCTGAAGGTAGTGGGCTCATTAAACACCTCTATAAAACCTCCCAGAGTGCTTAGGGAGTTGCTCCACCCTGGAACCAGATCTGTGCCTGAACTGTCTGGGGAGCTGACCTGTTACCTGTGTGCAGAGAGACCAAAGCCTGTGTGGCTAGCCTCCAAGTACTAGCAACTAGGTATAGCAGCAGGCTGTACCTAGTGGGTAGCTAGGGAGAAGCTGTTGTTGCAGTAAGTAGCCAAGTTGGCCAGGATTTATTTTGATGTTTCTTTTTGTTTTATCATTTTTTCTGTAAATATTGTAAATAAATTGCACCTGTTTGTTTTCACCTCCACTATTGTTGTGCTGTGCCTATTTTTTTTTGTGTTGTGCACCCATCCAGGGGGTCACACACACCCGCTGCCGAGCTAACCCTGTTACATATGGTGGAGGATGCGGGCAGTTGTGGTAACTAAAGGCCAGCATGGAGGAGATAATCAGACAGTTGGCTCTGGCAAATGCCAATCAACAACAGGCAAATGCAAGTTTCCAGCAGAGCATTGCAGCCCAGCAGAGGGCCTTGGAACAAGCAGAGGTCCGCCATAGGGAATTGCTGGTGCAACAGGACCAGAAACACCAGCAACAAATGGAGGCTGTTTTGAAGCAGCTCCAGCAGAGGCAGCAGACTGAGGCTGATTCTGGTAAAACACCATCATTTTCTGTGGGCCGTTTATTGCCAAAAATGACGGGAGAGGATGATCCGGAGGTGTTTCTAACCACCTTTGAAAGGACTGCTGAAAGGGAAAAGTGGCCTAAAGAACAGTGGGCTGGATTGATGGCCCCATTATTAACTGGAGAGTCGCAAAAAGCTTACTATGACCTAGAGCCGGACCAAGCCAAAAACTATGATGTGCTAAAAGTGGAAATTTTGGCCCGGTTGGGTGTTACCCTCGCTGTCCGTGCTCAGCGGGTACATAATTGGACTTTTCGGCTTGGGAAACCTCCCAGGTCACAGATGTATGATCTCATTCACCTGAGCAGGAAGTGGCTGCAGCCAGAGACTTTGACCGCCCCAAAAATTGTGGAACGTGTCGTCATGGATCGGTTCCTAAGGTCTCTGCCTACTACTATTCAAAAGTGGGTCAGCCATGGAGACCCAGAAACTGCAGACAAGCTGGTGGATCTAGTGGAGAGATACTTGGCTACTGAGAACCTGACCTCCTCTTCCAGAGACTCACGGACTTTCCACCCTAAGACCAGACCATCCCCAGCGGCGGGTAAGATGACTACAAGGGGTGAGGGTGGAGAGAGTGAGAGGGTGGGAGTATTACCCAATGTCTGGCAAGAGCGGCCAGGAAGGCCAAGGCTGCAAGAAGCGGTGAAAAAAATTGTCTGTTACCGCTGCCGGCAAGAGGGACACATTGCAGCTAATTGCCCAGTGGTGGATGAGCCTATGCAGTGTGACTTTCTGAGCAATAGACGTCAGTCGCTGTTTGCGACAGTGGTATGCACGGCCAGCCCGGGCACTGAGAAACATTTGTGCAAAATGACTGTTAATGGAAATAATATTGTGGGGTTGCTGGATTCAGGTAGCCTGGTAACCTTGATAAGAGAGGAGATGGTCACTACAAAGGTCTCTGGGCATAAAAAGGTGGCGGTGATTTGTGTGCATGGGGACACTAGGGAGTATCCCGTGGCTACTGTGTTTTTTGAGACCCCCAAAGGTAACCTGTCTCATCAGGTAGGATTGGTACCTCATTTACCACATGATGCCATTGTGGGGAGGGATTTTCCAAAATTCTGGGAACTCTGGGATTGTTCTGACCCCCCCACTGTCTCCCCTGCAGACCAGGAAGGTGAATCCCAGAAAGCGTCTGAGTGTGGTGAGGTCTCTCCCAAGTTCCCCTTGTCGGTACTAGCTGGGGAGACCCAAGGAACAGAGGAGGAGCCCGCCTCCTCAGATGAAAATCTGCCGGTTGTGGAGTTCTCGGACTTAGAGGTGCATAGGGAAAATTTTGCAACCGAACAGCTGAAAGACCCCACACTGATAAAAGCCCGGGAAAATGTAGTAAAAGTAGATGGTCAACTAGTGAGTCCTGAGAAAACTGCTGCTTATCCATACTTCCTTGTGGAAAGGGACCTACTCTATCGAGTTGCTCAAGGGGCAGAAGAAACCATTGAGCAACTGGTGGTGCCCAGACCTTACAGGAAGTTGGTGTTGGAGTTGGCCCATGGACACATCCTTGGGGGTCATTTGGGGGCGGAGAAAACACGGGAAAGAGTACTGCAGCGGTTCTATTGGCCTGGGGTCATTAACCACTTGCCGACCGCGCATAGCCGAATGACGGCTTCACCGCGGCCGGCCAGTTCTGAGTGGACGTCATATGACGTCCTCCCAGAACGCGCTCTCCTGCGCGCCCCAGGGGGCGCGCACCCGGCGATCTCCGTGATCGCTGTGTCCTACGGACACAGCTGATCACGAGATGTGGTGAAAGGCCGATCCCACCGGCCTTTTACCACGTGATCAGCGGTGTCCAATGACACGCTGATCACAGGAAAATGCAAGTGCCGGTTCTCGGCTGCACTTTCCTCACGCTGTCAGATCGTGAGGAAAGTACTGCCGAGAACCGGCAGTTGTCAGAGCGGGGATCGGCACCGATCATCAGGGCACTGATGATCAGTGCCCTGATGATCGGTGCCCAGCAGTGACCCCCGCAAGTTCCGATCAGCTGTGCGCCCACTAGCCCCGCCCACCCATTCCCAGCAGTGCCCCCACCTGTGCCCAGCAGTGCCCCCACCTGTGCCCAGCAGTGCCCCCACCTGTGCCACTCTGCAGTGCCACCTACCTGTGCCCAGCAGTGCCACCTACATGTGCCCAGCAGTGCCACCCACCTGTGCCCACCCACCTGTGCCCACCAGCGCCACCCACCTGTGCCCACCAGTGCCACCCACCTGTGCCCACCCACCTGTGCCGTCCACCAGTGCCACCCACCAGTGCCACCCACCAGTGCTGCCAGTCAGTGCCACCAGTCAGTGCCCAGGGGTTGTGCCAGTCAGTGCCGCCAGTCAGTGCCCAGAAGTGATGCCAGTCAGTGCCGTCTATCAGTACCCATCATCAGTGTCACCTATCAGTGCCGCCTATCAGTGCTGCATATCAGTGCCGCCTATCCGTGACCCCTAATTAGTGCTGTCTATCAGTGCCGCCTATCCGTGCCACCTCATTAGTACTGCCTATCAGTGCCCTTTAGTGCTGCCTATCAGTGCCCATCAGTGCCGCCTATCAGTGCCCATCAGTGCCGCCTCATCAACGCAAATCAGTGAAGGAGAAAAAATACCTGTTTGAAAAATTTTATAAAAGAAACAAATAAACTTTTTTTTTTTTTCCAAATTTTTTGCACATTTTTAATTTATAGCGCAAAAAGTAAAGTGCCCAGTGGCGATTAAATACCACCAAAAGAAAGCTCTATTTGTGAGAAAAAAATGATCAAAATTTCATATGGGTACAATGTTGCATGACCGCGCAATTGTCAATCAAAGTGCGGCAGCGCTGAAAGCTGAAAATTGGCCTGGTAAGGAAGGGGGTATAAGTGCCTGGTAGGCAAGTGGTTAAGGAGGTGGAAAATTACTGTTCCTCTTGCCCTGTGTGTCAGAAGTCGGCCCCTATGCCCCATTTCCGTAGTCCACTGGTACCTCTTCCCATCATTGAGGTCCCCTTTGAAAGGATTGCCATGGATTTGGTAGGTCCGCTGGTGAAATCCGCTAGGGGGCATCAGTACCTGTTGGTCATACTCGACTATGCCACCCGCTATCCAGAAGCAATTCCACTCCGAAATACCTCTGCCAAGACAATAGCTAAGGAGCTATTCCTCGTTTTCAGCCGAGTGGGTATTTCAAAGGAACTGCTGACGGATCAGGGAACCCCCTTTATGTCCCGGGTGATGAAAGAGCTGTGCAAACTGTTCAAGGTCAAACAGTTGCGCACCTCTGTGTATCATCCCCAAACTGACGGGTTGGTGGAAAGGTTCAACAAAACCCTGAAACAAATGCTAAGGAAGGTGGTAGATAAGGATGGAAAGGGTTGGGATTATTTAGTACCCTATTTGATGTTTGCCATCCGGGAGGTACCCCAGTCCTCCACAGGGTTTTCACCATTTGAGTTGCTCTATGGGAGACACCCAAGGGGGCTGTTAGATATCGCCAAGGAAACTTGGGAAAGTGAGAGTTCTCCCCACCGGAGTGTGATTGAGCACGTCGCCCAAATGCAAGATAGAATTGCCCAGGTCATGCCTATCGTAAAGGAACATTTGTCCCAAGCACAGTTAGCGCAGCAGAGGGTGTACAATCGGGGGGCCCGGACCAGGTCATTTGCTGAAGGAGATAGAGTGCTAGTGCTAATCCCTACGGTTGAAAGCAAATTCCTGGCCAAATGGCATGGCCCCTACGAGGTGATTGAGAAAGTGAGTGAAGTGAATTACAGGGTCAGACAACCAGGAAGGCGGAAACCGGAGCAGATCTACCACATTAATCTGCTAAAGGCCTGGAGGGACAGGGAATCCCTAGTTGCTGAGGGTTTGTCACCAGCGCCATCTAACTGCTTGGTTCCGGAGGTTGGAATAGCAGTCACGCTGTCTACAGTTCAAAAACAGGAGGCTAAAGAGTTTGTGCTCCGCAACACAGATGTTTTTTCTGAGCTGCCGGGACAAACCTCGGGGGTGGAGCATGACATTATCACCCCACCGGGTGAAAGAGTAAAACTGAAACCCTATAGAATCCCAGAGGCTCGACGGGAGGCAATACGTGGGGAAGTACAGAGAATGCTAGATTTGGGGGTGATAGAGGAGTCCCAAAGTGACTGGTCCAGCCCCATAGTGTTGGTGCCCAAACCAGATGGGAGCTGGCGATTTTGTAACGACTTTCGACAGTTGAATAAAGTTACAAAATTTGACACCTACCGCATGCCAAGGATAGATGAACTAATCGACCGACTGGGAGCAGCCCGGTACATGACAACGCTAGACTTGACAAAAGGTTATTGGCAAATTCCCCTAGCTAAGTCGGCAAAGGAGAAGACTGCATTTGTAACCCCAGAAGGGTCATTCCAGTATAAAAGAATGCCGTTCGGGTTACAGAATGCACCGGCCACCTTTCAGCGAAAAATGGATCAGATTCTTCGTCCACATCAGAAGTATGCTGCAGCGTACTTGGACGATGTGATTATCCATAGCGCAGACTGGGCCTCACATTTGTCAAAAGTTCAGGCTGTGCTAGACTCAATACGGAAAGCTGGGTTTACGGCCAACCCAAAGAAGTGTACGATTGGACAGGAGGAGGCCAGGTACCTGGGGTACACTATTGGGAGAGGGGTAATAAAACCTCAGATAAACAAAGTGGAAGCAATACAGAATTGGCCACGCCCAAATAACAAAAAGCAGGTACAGGCTTTTCTAGGAATTGCTGGCTACTATCGGCGATTCATTCCCCATTTTGCTTCTATGGCAGTATCCCTAACCAACCTGACAAAAGGGAAGGAGCCTGTCATGGTTAAGTGGTCCCCTGATGCTGAAGCAGCCTTCCAGTCTTTAAAAAGGGCCTTATGTAGCCAGCCAGTCCTATACTCCCCAGACTTCTCAAAAGACTTTGTGGTCCAGACGGATGCATCCAATGTTGGCTTAGGAGCAGTGCTGTCCCAGGTTTGGCAGGGGGAGGAGCACCCAGTAATCTATCTCAGCCGAAAGCTAAAGTCTCACGAGGAAAATTACGCCACGATTGAGAAGGAGTGTTTAGCGGTGAAGCGGGCCCTAGATTCCCTTAGGTACTATCTGCTGGGCAGACATTTTGACCTGATCACAGATCACGCTCCCTTGAAATGGATGGCTCAAAATAAGGAGACCAATAGAAGGGTAAATAGGTGGTTTCTGGCCCTACAGGAATTTACCTTCATGGTGAAGCATCGCCCTGGTGTTCAGATGGGAAATGTGGATGCTTTATCCCGGGTACATGCCTGCCTGGCTACTGGTGTTACAACCCCAAGGTTGAAACAAGAGGGGGGGGTATGTGACAGTAGGCAGGTGAAATCACCTGGTTGCGTCAATATTACTTGATTATATCATAGCTTAGAATATTGTGACACATAAACCATTTTATACAAGATTGCTAGTTTTAACAATTCCACCAATAAGCCACCTCTGTGCCTCTATAAGTATCATGCACATGGAGGTTTGCAGCCTCAAATGTACTCTAAACGTAAATGTTATAAAATTATGAAAAAAAGGAGACAAAAAGCTAAAAAGTGGGAACTTTAAAGCGGAGTTCCACCTGAAAAAAAAAAAAAAAAGTCAGCAGCTACAAAAACTGTAGCTGCTGACTTTTAATATACAGCCACTTACCTGTCCCTCGGTCCCGCGGTGTCCTCCCCACGGCTTGGTTTCACCGGCTGTCTTCTCTCCCTGGCGCCGGCATCTTCAGTGTGGGCACCCAGCTGTGACAGCTTGCAGCTTCAGAGCCAGGTGCCCACTGCGCATGCGCAAGAAGTGCTGCGCTTTGTGATTGGCCCCGTAGTCTTCTGGGACCTGTCATGTGTCCCACAAGACTACAGGGAGGGAGGGGGGATGACAACTTCCACTTTCGATCACAGCCTAGGCGATCACAGCGGAAGAGGGAGCGGGTACCCGTCAAATTCGGGTACCCGCTCCCCAAAGGTGCCAATCCTTATCAGGGAGTGGGGGACAAAGGCTTAAAGCAGAACTTCCCCTTTTGGGACTTTACCCACAACAACTTAATAAAAAAGAATGTTCTTTAGCAAGGAACATACATTCCGCATTAATAATAATGCTACCAAAATTAGAGTGTGCTATAAATTGTCTCCAGCATTTTTACTGCTTCTTCTTGCTGGAGACTTCCATTTTGTTGAAGCCGAGAGCCACTGAGCAGCAGTAAATCTTGAGGTATCAGCAGATCGGCCTCTACATTTTCAACACAGTGCCAAAAGATAGATGGCAACTAAGCATGTGCACAGCAGGGTGAGACATTGTATTGCTCGATTTTAAAGTTCCACGCCAAATACACACATATACCAAGTCCCCGCACAGATCTTCCATACACATGGGAGCCAAAACAAAGGGGGGGGGGGGCAACTTCCTGCCTAAAATCACGTGCGCATGTCCTCTTCAAGTGTAAACTTCCCAGCATTTTCCCATGCCTTGGGGGAGCCGCAGGTGGCGCAATCAGCAAGCCACAGCAGTGAATGGATGGATGGTGTGTGCAAATGTAGCCCCTCTTGCATCTGTGCTTAAAGTGTTACTAAACCCCGGACCCTGCATTCACTATATCCTGTCTCTCACAATACACAAAACATGGAAGTGCAATTGTTTTAGTAAATATAAACTGTTAAATACCTTTTCTCATCAGCAGAATATAGCAGTCTTATGACTTCTATCAGTGTCCAGCCGAGCACATGTTAAAGCTTGTACAAAGTTTTTATTCTGCTCTAGGAGGATGCAGAACCCATGCTCTCTGTCTGGACAGCACTGATTGGCCCTGTGCTGATCACATGCACTCTCCCAAGAGATAAAAAAAAACCTCTCGAATACACACCAAACTGAGCATGTGCAGAGTGTCTCCACAAGATATGTCTTATCAGTAGAGAAGAGGGAGATACTGGAAAAAGGAGAGGATCAGAGAAGTCAGGATCAAACAGCATTTTTACAGGATGCAGAGGATTAACCCCTTAAGTTCCACAGTAAGTATAACCAGCATGCTTTACTGACTGATTTTTTTTTGTTGTGGGCTTAGTAACACTTTAATTCACCAAAAAAAACCCTGAGGGCCTGGTTCACACCATTGTGTTTTATGTGCATTTGGAAATGCACAAAAAGTTGTGTTATAAACATCATCCACTGAATCCCAATGAGGCTGTTCACATCTTTGCTTAAAAAAATAAACAAATGGGCATGTCTGCTTTTCTGCGTTATTTCAAGCACTGTAATGCAACAGAATAATGAAAATGCATGAAAACGCATGTTAACAAACGACTGAAACCATCGACAAAAGCGGACACTGATACATGTGAACGTGGCCTAAAGGCTGGTCTCCACTACTGGCAATTAGGGTCGTTTTGGGTGCAACAATGCAACAGTACCCATGGGCAGCATTGCGGGGTGTCACAAAAACATGCTGCATTTGCAGTGGCAACAAGAACAAGGGGCAACCTTTCAAATTCCCAAAAAAAGGTGTACATATGCTTAACCCCTTCCCGCCGGCACCTCCCGGCCCTTTAAGAGCTTCAGACGCCAGGAGCGGCGTGGTTTAGGGATCATGTGACCGCTGTGACACGTCATCACGGCGGTCACATGATCGGGAAAGGTCCCAATTGAAAGAGCAGACTGGGACCTTTCAGTGAGTACCGCACACGTGTGCTGGGAGCGCACAGGGCATGCGCTCTCAGCACATATATTTTTTGTTACATGGGTCCAGACGCCGAGAGGCCGAACATTTGTGTGCGGCCGGCGTAAAGGGGTTAAACACATTTTCAAAGCACTTGTGAGGGCCAGTTCACACTACATGCGTTTCAGTTGCTTTTTTTCTGCATCCAAAACGCACAGAAAGTAGGTGATATGGTTGTCAATGTCATAGTTCACATCAGTGCTTGAAGTGCCAGTGCGTTCCATAGCAGAAAGAAAAAGTAGAACAGGCTGCATTTTTTCTGCACAGAACTGCACTGGAATGCGGTAAAACACATCAGAAATGCACTTGAACGCACTAAAAACGTGCTGGACTGCACATGTCCCTATTTAAATTGAGGGCCAGTTCACACTACATGCGTTTCAATTGCTTTTTTTTCTGTGTCCAAAACGCACAGAAATGTACCGGAATGCACTGGAACGTACCAAAAATGTCCCTATTTAAATTGCAGAAAAAGAGGTAGAAAAATGCACGGGAATGCATGAAAAATGCACTGGAATGCAAAAATTGCGTAAACAATGTGCATGTGGAAACACATCTGGACTGCGTTTCTATAGTGTGAAGCAGCCCTGAGTGTTAATATTGAGCATTTTTTATCCAGCATTTTTCTATTGTTTTTTTTTTTTTCAGCTCCTAGTGTGCATGGAGCCTGAATATGAAGTGCAAAACAGCTGCAGACACAAACTTCCGGATATTCAGGAACTAAGACACACGACTGTACAGATATGAGTCAACTGCAAAGAGAAAGTTCCTTTCAGCCAATTAATGATTTACAAACGGTCAGCCAGAGGAAGCCTGGAGAGGGCAGAGTGCCCATAGAATGATGAATGATTCCTGACTTGACAGTAAGGCTCCATGTATTCGGGGCATTTTAATAAAGCTGGTAGCTGTGTAAAGTCGCATTAACGCATGTTTTTCAGCGTTTTTGCTCCAAAAAGGTCCAAAAATGCCAGTTTACTGCGATTTCCAGCGTTTTTACAGCTAAAAAAAAACTTCTCTAGAAACACACTAGTTCTGGGTTTTTTTCCAGCCAAAAACCGTTGCTTACAGTCTGTGTGCATGGACACATAGGATAACATGCTGGGGGGTTTACTGGCTGCAGAAAAAACCGCCAGAAGCCAAAAACAGCCGCTGTAAAAACGTCCCGTGTGCATGAGGACTTAGGCAGGCCATACATGAGTCAAAATTCAACCGATTTTTTTTGTCCGAAAATAGTACCTAAGAATAATCGGTCGATTTTTGCTGTTAGCGGGTCAATGGCACCAGCAAATTTTCGTGGTTCCTCCCCTTTTTGGTGATCGAGCATGTTGGAAAATTAGTGAAAAACGACCGATTTTCGACTCAATGATGGTCCAAGCGTACGATCATTTTTTGAAAAAGGAATATGCGCATGAGCCGTCAGCTGAAAGGAACAGAAGTTTCGCCTGTTATATGGAGTGAACTTTATGATTTGGTCGGCCGATTTTCGAAATCATTGATAGTACCATCTGATTGTTTTCAATTTTCAGATGAAAAATCGTTCGGAATTCGAACCATGTATGGCCTGCATAAGGCTACTTTCACACTGATCAGCTGCAAAAACACAGCAAAAATGCACAGGCGCTTTTACTGCACTATTGCTTCGCATTCTGAGCGTTTTTAAAGGACACGTGACTTAAAAACTGCACCTAAAAACACTTCCAGAGGAGTTTTTGGGGCATTTTTTTTTTAACTCACCAACATGCCCCAAAAATTCTGCAAAGGAGTTTTTACACCGCAAGTGCAACACCTCAAACACACAGATATACATTCACATACACAGAGAAGCATTTTTCTTGAGCTTTTCAGGCATTTTTTTAATGCAAAAACTCTTCAAACACTCCTCAGTGTGAAAGTAGCCTAAGGCTACTCTCACACTGATCTGCCACAAAAATGCATAGGTGTTTTTACCGTGCTGAGCATTTTTTAGAAGACACGTGACTTAAAAACAGCACCAAAGCGATTCTCAGAGGCATTTTTTTCAGGCTTTTTCCATTCATTTCAATGGGAAAAGGCGTTTTTTTTTAACTCACCAAATATGCCCCAAAGACGCTGCAAGTTTTTAGGCTACTTTCACACTGATCCGCCACAAAAATGCATAGGTGTTTTTACCGTGCTGAGCGTTTTTTAAAAGACACGCGACTTAAAATCTGCACCGAAACACTTCTCAGAGGCATTTTTTTCAGGCATTGTCCATTGATTTTAATGGGAAAAGGCGTTTTTTTTTTTATTCACCAAACATGCCCCAAAGACGCTGCAAGCAGCAGTTTTTAGGCTACTTTCACACTGATCTGCCGCAAAAAACGCAGTAGAAACGTATAGGCGTTTTTGCTGCACTTTCTGAGTGGTTTTAAAGGACGTGACTTAAAACTGCTTTTCAGCATTTTTCCAGGCGTTTTCCATTGATTTCAATGGGAAGAGGCATTTCTGGGGCGTGTTTGTTAACTCACCAAACATGTCCCAAAGATGCTGCAAGCAGGAGTTTTTACACCGCACCGCCTCAGTGTGAAAACACACATAGATGTACGGTACATTCGCATACACAGAGAAGCATTTTTCTTGAGCTTTTCAGGCATTTTTTTAACGCAAAAACGCTTCAAAAACTCCTCAGGGTGAAAGTAGCCTAAACAACAGGACCGGGTGATAATTACTGAATGTGTCTGGGCATATTGGGATCAGTCCGTACCCTTTCCTAATGTTAGCAGAAATGGCGGCTTTCATGGAGACGCGAAGCAATCGTGATCACAAGGGTTGGGCAGGACATTCTGTAATAAGCTTTGGGCACATTCCCTCTTCAATAAAGGTTCTAAGACTCGCCCAAACCCACAAATTAAAATGTATGACTAATAACGCTACAAAGAAAGAGAAAAGAAACTGCCTGAGAAAAAAACCAGTGCTGCTTTACATGCATTGACTGAAAAGGAAAAAATGCTAAGAAAAAAAAAAGAGATGGAAAAACACAATGTAAATGGAAGTGATGGAGCTTTTCAGTACGGACTTGTGTCCAGCCGCTCTTTGTATTCCTGCTAGCTGACACTAGAATCAATACACCTAGATGTGTCAAATGCTGGACGTGTGCAGCTTCCTGACCCAATCCAGGCATTGCAATACTGTGTCACAACCACGTGTCAAGCAGAACCATGGGGTCCCCGCACCAGCGAGAACATTGGGAGCAGCGTCTGTGTCCGTACAGCTACTGCATCCCTATAGACATGAATGGGACTGGCTGCATGCGGATGGAGAGGGGGGACATCCCATGGAAGCACACACAGCCCTTCTCATGGATGAAAGCTGGAGGGCTGCATCACACTATAGAAACGCATTCCAGATGCATGCCGGACATATTTCTGCATGCGCGTTTTTGACGCATTCCGGAGCGTTTTTGATGCTTTATGCATTCCCATTCATTTTTTCCCCTCTTTTTCTTGAGGGCTGCATCACACGATAGAAACGCATTCCAGATGCATTCCGGACATATTTCTGTATGCGCGTTTTTGGCGCATTCCGGAGCATTTTTGATGCTTTATGCATTCCCATTCATTATTTCCCCTCTTTTTCTGAGGGCTGGTTCACACTATAGAAACGCATTCCTGATATATTTCTGCATGCGTGTTCTTGACGCATTCCGGAGCGTTTTTGATGCTTTATGCATTCCCATTCATTTTTTCCCCTCTTTTTCTTGAGGGCTGGTTCACACTATAGAAACGCATTCCTGATGCATTCCGGACATGTTTCTGCACGCGTGTTTTTGACGTTTTTCTGAGAATGTTTGATGCGTTTTTGACATGCTCCAGTGTGTTTTTATGCATTCCTGTTCATTTTTTCCCCTCTCTTTTGCTGGAGGGCCAGTTTACACTGTAGAAACGCAGTCCAGATGCGTCCTGGACGCGTTTCCGCATGCCCATTTTTGATGCGTTCCAGTGTGTTTTTAATGCATTCCCGTTCATTTTTTCTCCCTTTCATTTTCTTCAATTTAAATAGTGACATGTGCGTCCCAGAGCGTTTTACTGCGTTCCAGTACAGTTCTGTGCAGAACAAAATGCAACATGTTCTACTTTTTTTTCCTGAAACCGGAACGCACTGGAATTGCAAGCACTGATGTAAACTATGAGATTGACAACCATATCACCTACTTTCTGTGCATTTTGGATGCAGAAAAAAAAGCAGTTGATACGTATGTAGTGTGAACTGGCCTGAAACTCTGTTCACATCTCACAGGTGTGACGCAGTAAGCGCACCCACATTCCTGTACAGCTATTTGCACATTATGGCAGACCTATGTATCAATGCGATCCCCCTCCAGTGCTGCAGCAAGCACACCCACATTCCTGTTCTTTGCATTTAGGGCAGTCCAAAAAATGCACAAAAGAAGTGCCTGACCTATTCTACAAATCATACCGCACTATACTACAGCACCATGCATTTTGGCGTGTGCAAACACACCCACATTAGGAAGATGCATGAGGTGCCGCCACCCATATACAAAAGTTCAGCACGTTTTTGTGCGTTGTGGAAAAGCTTGCGATTTTGCACACAGGTGCGAATGAAGCCTAAGTATACCTGTGTGAACAAAGCCTTACCCACGTATACAACATTTTTTTACAATAAACAAATGAATTGTGAAAGAATAAAAAGTCCCTGATCCTTTCCAAAAAATGCACCGGGTGAAAACGCGGAGATGTGAACGTGTCCCATAGGAAATCATGTTAAAAAAAAACACTTAGGTGTGAATCTAGACTAATGAAGGTTAGAGCAAGTCTCCCCCACCTCTGTGTACACACGCGGTTATCTGCTGATCTTACAGCAAATTTGTATTTTCTAAAAGAGTTATGCAAACCGCTCAGCACTCTGAAGATGTACTTAGTAACAAAACAACTCAGCATCACTGCCAAGAATCAGTAGGCCTATATGGACTGATGTTAGTTCTGGCAGTACTATTAGCAATAATTGACACTGAGCTAAAGCTGCTTTCTGTAACACAAAGCAAAAAGAACTGATATTATGCCAGGTGTAATAACCCCTTAGTAACCAATCGGTTTTCTCTTCTTCCTTACCAGACTACAATAAAGAAAATTCTAAATAGTTGCTATGAATCACTTCACTCTGTATATCAGTGGTCTCAAAACTGCAGCCCTTTGCTTGCTTTTATCTGGCCCTTGGGGCACTATTTCATCCTCTGATATCAACAATGGGGCATAATTCCCCCTCATGACACCAATGATGGGGCACAATTCTTCCCAATGACATCAATGATGAGGCACAATTCTTCCCAATGACACCAATGATGAGGCACAATTCTTCCCAATGACACCAATGATGAGGCACAATTCTTCCCAATGACACCAATGATGAGGCACAATTCTTCCCAATGATACCAATGATGAGGCACAATTCTTCCCAATCATACCAATGATGGGGCACAATTCTTCCCAATGATACCAATGATGAGGTACAATTCTTCCAAATAACACCAATGATGGGGCACAATTCTTCCCAATGACACCAATGATGGGGCACAATTCTTCCCAATGACACCCATGATGGGGCACAATTCTTCCCAATGACACCGATGATGGGGCACAATTCTTCCCAATGACACCAATGATGGGACACAATTCTTCCCAATGACACCGATGATGGGGCACAATTCTTCCCAATGACACCGATGATGGGGCACAATTCTTCCCAATGACACCGATGATGGGGCACAATTTTTCCCAATGACACCGATGATGGGGCACAATTCTTCCCAATGACACCAATGATGGGGCACAATTCTTCCCAATGACACCAATGATGGGGCACAATTCTTCCCAATAACACCAATGATGGGGCACAATTCTTCCCAATGACATCAATGATGAGGCGCATTTCTTCCCAATGATACCAATGTTGGGGCACAATTCTTCCCAATGACACCAATGGTGAGGCACAATTCTTCCCAATAACACCAATGATGGGGCACAATTCTTCCCAATGATACCAATGATGGGGCACAATTCTTCCAAATAACACCAATGATGGGGCACAATTCTTCCCATTGACACCAATGATGGGGAACATTTTCTCCCAATGAAACCAACAATGACCCCACTGATGGGGCACAATTCCTCTCACTGACACCAACAATGGGGCACAATGACCCCACTGATGGGGCACAATTCCTCTCACTGACACCAACAATGGGACACAATTCCTCCCCGACACCAAAGATGGGGCATTGTTTTTTTCCCCACTGACATCGGGACCTTTCCTACTCCCAATGGCCACAGTCTGGCCCCCCCTAAAGTCTGAAGGACAGGAAAGTGGCCCTTTGTCTAGAAAGTTTGGAGACCGCTGCTGTATATCATCAATGCTTTCTGCATCTTGCCAAATATATAGTAGACTTGACTATATCGTTTATCTCATACCACTGAATGCGGAACTAAATCCCCAGACCAAATGAAAACGTTTGGGGCCACCAGGAGCTTTTTGACATAAAAGTTATTATGCACAGCTATTTGTACATTATGGGAGACCTATGTAGCAAAGCGATCCCCCTCCAGTAAGGTAGGGACCACTCTCCCCTTCACTCCTGGCACTTCCATCTTCTCCTAGTCAACTTCAAGGTTCTTGGTCCTAGGCCATTTGATTGGTTGGGCTGGGATGATGTAAGCCCTGTGCATTCACACAGAAGTTACTTCACCCTGGCACAGAATGGTGCCAAGACTGTACACAGAGTTTTTTTTAATGAGTTTACACGTTTAGTGCCACTTTAAGGGCCGGTTCATACTATAGAAACGTAGTCCTGATGTGTTCCGGATTACTGGAACCGATCCCCTGTATGGTTCCTTCTGCAGCAGCTGAAAACTTGCTTCTCGTCCTATCCCACCTGCTGGCTTTCAGCTGCTTTGAAAGAGCCATACAAGGGATTGGTTCCAGTAATTCCCCCACCACCACCACTGTGCCCATCACCCTCCCTGTGCACCCTACATTTCACCCTGCTGCCCAGGCCCCCCAAAGTGTCCCCACCCCCCCAGCGCTGCCAGCTTCCATCCTCTCCTTACCATCGGCAGCTGCAAACACACAATGGGATCCTTTAGGATGGAGAGTGGGGGAATGGGTCCGGTAAATAAGTCACATTTACCTGCCCCTTCCTCTCCAAAATGAACACAATGAGTGATCGGTACCAATCACTCCCTGTGTTCATTCATAACTGAAGCATAGTAAACTGTAGAGCTTTTTTTTTAGGGGGGGACTTGTCAGGTTGGCTATATGGGGACCCGTGGTTTCTAACAGCAGCCCTGAGTATGTGTATGTATGAATGTAAGTTAGGGACCTTTGATTGTATGCTTCTTGAGTGTATGTGAACGCACATATATATATGTAAAGCGCTGTGTAAATTTACAACACTATATAAGTACCTGATATGAATAAAAATAATAAAATAAACAACAACAGGGCAATACTGTGAGATTTAGAGATCTTCTTTCCTGACTGCACATCAATGTAGAATCATTTTGGCAGCAATTTTAAATGGCTTTCAATGAACGTGTATTTAATGGTGCCTTGAGGCTACCAGCATAGTCCGCTGGTACGCAGCGCATGAAGTGCTCCCTGTGGCTGCAATTATGTCACTGCGACCAAATACATCAACAGAAAGGAAGCATTACATAACAACTTTCCACCTCCACACACACCGAGGGGCTGATCCACCAAAGAATAACATTTTACACTGGCCTGTCTTTATGTGAAACAGCCTGTCAGTCACAATGGATTGTATTTATTGCCTGTGAATGCCAATGTTTTGTATTTAAAGCCTAACACAAAAATAGATTCCTTGAAGTGGGGCTGCGCTTGCTCGACAAGGGTTAATTCCTCATTTAGGTCTAGGGAACTTAGAAAAGATCTACTCACCCGATCCTCTGTCCTGCTAGAACAGACCCCACAGCATCTTCTCCGCCATGCTGCAGCATTCTAAGGTCCTGAGATCATTAAGACAATGCAGGGTCCACAACCCTGCACTGGATGTGATGACACAGACAGACAGTCCACCACCGTAGCATGGGGGAGCACCTTCTGCCAGGGAAGTGGAGGATCATATAAGTGTAAAAACTCTCTGCTAGACTACACGAGTGGTTAATCCCTGCAGTAAAGGCACAGCCCCACTGCAAGGTATCATTTTTACGTTTCCCGGAGTTGGGCTTTAAGATCAACGATGCAGTTCCCATTATTGGCAGCACATACAGTGGGGCAAAAAAGTATTTAGTCAGCCACCAATTGTGCAAGTTCTCCCACTTAAAAAGATGAGAGTAGCCTGTAATTGGCATCATAGGTAGACCTCAACTATGAGAGTTGAGGTCTAAAAATCCAGACAGACAATCACATTGGCTGATTTGGAAAGAATTTATTTACAAATTATGGTGGAAAATAAGTATTTGGTCACCTACAAACAAGCAAGATTTCTGGCTCTCACAGACCTGTACCTTCTTCTTTAAGAGGCTCCTCTGTCCTGCACTCATTACCTGTATCAATAGCACCTGTTTGAACTTGTTATCAGTATAAAAGACACCTGTCCACAACCTCAAACAGTCACACTCCAAACTCCACTATGGTGAAGACCAAAGAGCTGTCGGAGGACACCAGAAACAAAATTGTAGACCTGCACCAGGCTGGGAAGACTGAATCTGCAATAGGCAAGCAGCTTGGTGTGAACAAATCAACTGTGGGAGCAATAATTAGAAAATGGAAGACATACAAGACCACTGATAATCTCCCTCGATCTGGGGCTCCACGCAAGATCTCACCCCGTGGGGTCAAAATGATCACAAGAACGGTGAGCAAAAATACCAGGACCACACGGGGGGGGACCTAGTGAATGACCTGCAGAGAGCTGGGACCAACATAACAAAGGCTACCATCAGTAACAGACTACGCCACCAGGGACTCAGATCCTACAGTGACAGACATGTCCCCCTGCTTAAGCCAGAACATGTCCGGAAGTTTGCTAGAGAGCATTTGGATGATCCAGAAGAGGATTGGGAGAATGTCATATGGTCAGATGAAACCAAACTAGAACTGTTTGGTAGAAACACAGCTCGTCGTGTTAGGAGGAGAGAGAATGCTGAGTTGCATCCAAAGAACACCATACCTACTGTGAAGCATGGGGGTGGCAACATCATGCTTTGGGGCTGTTTCTCCGCAAAGGGACCAGGATGACTGATCCATGTACAGGACAGAATGAATGAGGCCATGTATCGTGAGATTTTGAGTGCAAACCTCTTTCCATCAGCAAGGGCATTGAAGATGAAACGTGGCTGGGTCTTCCAACATGACAATGATCCCAAACATACCGCCCGGGCAACGAAGGAGTGGCTTCGTAAGAAGCATTTCAAGGTCCTGGAGTGGCCTAGCCAGTCTCCAGCTCTCAACCCCATAGAAAACCTTTGGAGGGAGTTGAAAGTCCGTGTTGCCCAGCGACAGCCCCAAAACATCACTGCTCTAGAGGAGATCTGCATGGAGGAATGGGCCAACATACCAGCAACAGTGTGTGCCAACCTTGTGAAGACTTACAGGAAACGTTTGACCTCTGTCATTGCCAACAAAGGATATATAACAAAGTATTGAGATGAACTTTTGATATTGACCAAATACTTATTTTCCACCATAATTTGCAAATAAATTATTTCCAAATCAGCCAATGTGATTGTCTGGATTTTTTTTCTCATTTTGTCTCTCATAGTTGAGGTCTACCTATGATGCCAATTACAGGCCTCTCTCATCTTTTTAAGTGGGAGAACTTGCACAATTGGTGGCTGACTAAATACTTTTTTGCCCCACTGTACATGAAAGCAGGAAACGTTTGTGGGCACAGTGTATAGAAGCTTCTCTGACACAGAACAATGCATTAACACCCCGGTTACACTGATCTGACTTTGAAATCGTGCGACTTGCAAGACATCTGTGGCTTGCAAGACACAGATGTCTATGCAAATTGCACCTGAAAGAGTACATGCACTACTTTAAACATCAGTGTTGCTCCGACCAGGTCAGAATTGCACAGAAATGACCGTTTTAATTGCAGACAATAGGGTGCGACTTGTCATGTGATTTGCAAGTCGCATGGCATGGCAAATCGCATGGCAAGTCACACCTGGTGTGACCGGCGTCTTAGGCCTCATCCACAAAGCCATTACCGTAGAACACCAACTAGAAACAGTGATTCTATGTGGCAGGGATTACATGTGTGTGCAATCATCCACAGCTAAGAAGCCGGTACAGATGAATGACAGGTTGACAGGTGCCACAGCAGTACACGTGACCGCACATCTGAGCAGTTAAATGCAATTAGGGACAGATGAGCAGAGCTGGATGCAGACCTCATCTGTCCCTAATCACATGAAACTGCTCAGATGTGCTGTCACATGCGTACAGCCGCAGCGCTCATCAACCTGTCATTGTTTTGTACAGGCTGCAGGTTGTGGCTGTTCACACACACCTGTGATGCCTGTCACAGAGAAATGCTGACTCTAAATGGGAATGCACGATTAGACGACCGAGAGGCGTTTGTTCATTGGTCGAAACTGTGGCCCACATTAACCAATCTAAAAAAAACATTCATCGGGCAATACGTAGTGTTGATATCTTCCGTACAAGTGGAAGTGATGCAGTGTGCGTGTGACCTTGTAGCCACGTCCTTCCGGCCAGAACGAGCGATAAACACAACAATTACCAGCAATGAGTATAATATAGTTTATTACATTATCTATATACATAAATAGGATACATAAGAATATAATATGCATCATTCTGGTTTCATTATCTCGTTAGGCCAATCTACTTTTAACATTTGGATTTTTCGTTCATGTTTATGAAGATTCCTTGGACATAAACATCCGAGTCATCTTCTGTTTCCACTCATGCGTGATAGCGCTTGATAGATTTTTTTTGTACGACCGTTATACCACCGCATAGAAAATCGGTAGTTCGTACGCGAAACGACAATATTTTTCACCATGGTTCAACCGGATTTTTTCGTTCACAATATCGTTATCGGTTAAAACATCTTTGCTCATCAACGAAGAGAAAATCGTTCGATCAGTGGTTCCGCAAAATTTTTCGTACGATTTTCTTATCGTGTGTACGGGCATTAGCACTGCACAGCCTTCATCGGCCACGTGAATGACGCCTTACCGGCACACACCAATCTCATTTAAAGCATTGTCACATTTAGGCCCTGGCAGATTTCACTTGCAGAGACATCAGTTTACATCAGTTTTTACGCGCTTCAATGAGTTTTATACACGTTGCAGATTCTTGCGCAGAAAAAAATCTGCACGTGATCCTAGTGTTGTGGTGTGAACAGGACACATATTAATATTATTATACAATATTTATAAAGCGCCAATAGTTCGCTCAGCGCTGTACATTACAAAGGGGGACAGAACATGTGACAGAACAATACCAATACAAAACATGAGGGGATCGAGGGCCCTGCTCTTTCGCGCTTACAATCTAGGAGGGAGGGGATGATGGCACAGGAGGAGAAAGCTGTGGGGGATGGGGTGGTAGGAAGAGTGGAGGAGGTCGGCAAGTTAGCAGGGGGTGGGGTAGGCTTCCCTGAAGAGGTGGGTTTTCAGGGTGCGCCTTAAAGAGAGGAGAGTAGGTGATAATCTGATGGGTTGGGGCAGGGAGTTCCAGAGGATGGGTGACACCCTGGAGAAGTCCTGGAGGCGGGCATGGGAGGAGGAGACCAGGGAACTAGAGAGAAGGAGGTCTTGTGAGGAGCGGAGTGTGCGTGCTGGGTGGTACTTGGATATTAGGTCAGTGATGTCGTTCGGGGCAGTATGGTGGACGGCTTTGTACGTCAGTGTTAGGATTTTGAATTTGATCCATTGTGCAATCGGAAGCCAGTGGAGGGATTGGCAGAGGGGGGTGGCGGAAATGGAGCGGTTGGAAAGGTGAATGAGTCTGGCAGCCGTATTCAGGATCGACTGAAGCGGGGATAGCCAGCGGCGAGGCAGGCCAGTGAGGAGGGAGTAGAGAACAATTGCTTTCGCTGTGCCCTTGCAGAAAAGTTGATGTCTCTGTACCATCGTGTGAACGAGCCCTTACAGACTATAAAAACGAATGTTACTGGGCAGGCAAACTAGATTTTCTTAAATATCTGCCCAAAACCAGCTCCTGTATTACCGCTCTACAGCCAGAGAAGCAAAGAAGTTAACACAGCTCTACTGAGTACAGATCTGCTGTAAACAAAACCCTGAAAGCCAAACCCCAGGCAAACAGATAAAAACACAGATGGAGTACATATACTGCAAAGGAGACATGTTATCTGTCCATCCAGTGCTGAAATTTACACACACCCATCACATAGCCCAGTCAGGCAGATGACAACACTTACAGTTGAAGTAAATCTAAAGGAAATTTTTTTTTAATTATTAGGTAAAGGGTTAAACTGCTGTCAGTTTTGTATTTTTTGCCAACTGTGGTTTGACCTTACTACAGGTATTTATTTTTATTACAAGTACTTGTATAGCGCTGTCAATTTACGCAGCGCTTTACATATATTGTACATTCACATCAGTCCCTAACCCTCAAGGGGTGTACAATCTAAGGTCCCTAACTTACATTCATACATATACATACTAAGGCCAATTTAGATAGGGGCCAATTCACCTACCAGCATGTCTCCGGAGTGTGGGAGGAAACCGGAGAAGGGGGGGGGGGGACCCGCACAGGGAGAACATGCAAACTCCAGGCAGGTGGTGCCGTGGTTGGGATTCGAATCAATGACCCTGGTAGTGCCAGCAGAAGTATTAACCATTTAGCCACTGTACTGCCCATATATAGAGAAGTGTAGCCGCGCGTTTGGTGCAGGTTAGCAGTGCTTTCCCATAGTTCTATTAAGTCCCCTGGTTTTGGTTCGCTTTCTGAAAGCGCAGCAAAACTCAGACTTTTGATGTACATTCAGAAAATCTCTTAGCCTCAAAGAAAAAAAAAAAAAAAACAATTACAACCGCCACATCAAAGGATTGCTAGGTTGCAATATATTACATTTTGGGGTTTAGTTATCCTTTAACACTTCACTTGGAACCTGAAATTTTGTGACTAAGGCTAGGTTCACACTGCTGAAATCTGGTTTTGATCAACTTTCAGTGCGAATATGTAGTGTAGCTTGGATGTGGTTTGCACATCCTATGGAGCTGGAATCACACTAAAGTAGTACAGGAATATTTTCCAAAATTGCACCATGCCTGATCGAGTTGCATTGGTGAAAACGGGCACCACTGAAAACAACATGATTTCCACTGTCATGCGATTTTGTGTGACTCAAGTTGCGTCTGAAATCACACTAGTGTTCACGCACGGAGCCTTACATTATAGGCAAACACCTCTGTAATGGGAGTTACATATTGGGTTAGGAACCATAAGGGCCATGGCCTAACCTGACCCAGAGACTGGTTGAGGCCTTGTGTACAACCTGGACCTGTCACAGGGCTCCATGGGGATGCAGGAGTTAATCTAAAGACTACCATGGTACAAATAACATAAAAATTTCAAATAACATAAGGTGTCTGCTCTTCGGTACTTGTGTTACCCTAGGCAATGTTTTAGGAAGGGCCCCTGGAATGTGCATCAGAAACTGAAGCCTGCAGCGACAAAACAAACCCCATTGCGTCAAAATCTCACAACTCTGAGATGTTGTTGCTGGAAGGTCAGTACAGGTCTGCACAATGGATGACAGCAGCTGGAATAATATGGTAGCTCCAGGCAAGACAGAAAGTTTTCCTTCCCACCAGACTATATAATTCACCCCCCAATATTGAGTGTTGACGCTTCATACTCTGAAAGGTCTACGTTTATTAGTGGTCTACCCTAAGGCTCAGTGTTGGGACCCTCACTATTTAACCTTTTTATAACTGAGCTCAAATTTGGGATTGAAAGTACTGTTTTTTTTGTGTTCCAGGTGACACCAGGCAATGTAGTGGAATAACGTCCTTACAAGATGTCTTCAACTTAAAAGTAGACCTCAGTGCACTATGTCATTGGGAAATATCACCCACAGACAGCTAAAAAGATCATTGATGTCACACAGCTGGCTTTGCCAAGTGACCTTGGCCCTGGAACTATGCAGCACCATCATATAGGACAGGGGTCTGCAAACTTTCTAAACAAAAGGCCGGTTTACCGTCCTTCAGACTTTAGGAGGGCGGGAGTGGTCAGTGGGAGTAGAAAATGTTCCGGGGTCAGTAGGAGTAAAAAAAAAAAAAAAAAATTACATAGTGCTTGTAGTCAGTGGAAGGAGGAATAGTGTTCAGTCATTGGTATTAGTTGAAGGAATATTGCCCCATCATTGGTGTCAGTGGGAGGAATAGTGCCCCATCATTGGTATCAGTGGGATGAAGAGTGCCCCATCATTGGTGACAGTGGGAGGAACAGTGCTTCATAATTGGTGTCAGTTAGATGAAAATGTCCCATCATTGGTATCAGAGGAAGGAATAGTGCCCCATCATTGGTGTTAATGGGAAGAATAGTGTCCCATTATTGGTGTCAGTGGGATGAATAATGCTCCATCATTAGTGTCAGTGGGATGAAGAGTGCCCCATCATTGGTGTTAGTGGGATGAAGAGTACCCCATCATTGGTGACAGTGGGAGGAACAGTGCTCCATAATTGGTGTCGGTTAGATGAAGATGTCCCATCATTGGTATCAGAGGAAGGAATAGTGCCCCATCATTGGTGTCAGTGGGAGGAATAGTGCCCCATCATTGGTGTCAGTGGGAGGAATAGTGCCCCATCATTGGTGTCAGTGGGAGGAATAGTGCCCCATCATTGGTGTCAGTGGGAGGAATAGTGTCCCATCATTGGTATCAGAGGAAGGAATAGTGCCCCATCATTGGTGTTAATGGGAAGAATAGTGCCCCATCATTGGTGTCAGTGGGATGAAGAGTGCCCCATCATTGGTGTCAGTGGGATGAAGAGTGCCCCATCATTGGTGTCAGTGGGATGAAGAGTGCCCCATCATTGGTGTCAGTGGGATGAAGAGTGGCCCATCACTGATGATTGCTGATGAAGTCACGACGCATGTGACGCAACGCGTCGGTTCGTCTTTTCTGGTGACGCGTGTCCGGACGCCGCGGCCATATTGGATTCCCTAGTACCATGCAAGTACACCCATAGGATGTGGTAAAAGGCTTTTTTTCATTGGGATTAAGATGTGAGTGCAATATCTTATTGTTTTAATCTCTAAATAAATGGAATTACTACACTATGGAAAGGTTTTCTGTATTCACTTATGTGCCCTGGAGTGGAGATGCAAGTGAGGAGATTCAGTAAGGAGGAGCCATTTAAACTGCACCTGGATAAGGAGCTTACCTAAGAGGATATACCACTGAGGTGATAACAGCTTTTTGGCCCTGTGTGGGTCAACGTGGGGAGGTGAGCTGGCATTGCTGCCGTTTGGAGGATTTATTTTTCACATAAGAGTGGAGAACACGGTTTTTGAAACACAGATTCACATGCATGGACTTTTCACTAATGATTTATGCATTGTATATTTGTTTATGGCACTAATGAATGTTAATTAGTTCATTCATGTATTGTGGCTTATAGTCACTGGTTTGTTTGTTCACTGCTTATCTTAGTTTGTGGAGTTTCAATTTTGAGTCCAGTCAGTTCACTTAATATATATAAAATATTTTTTTTCTCACTGTGTGTTAGTTCACAATTTATTATTAACACTATTGGTTTTTCACTAATTCCATTTCCCAAGGAGGGGAGTGCTATTAATGTGGATTGTGTGCATTATCACTGAGCACTTTTTTGGCACGGATTTATCTTTATGTCATTTAATTCTATTTAGCGCTTCACTATTTTTTAAGTTTTTGGCCCATCATTGGTGTCAGTGGGATGAAGAGTGGCCCATCATTGGTGTTAGTGGGATAAAGAGTGGCCCATCATTGGTGTCAGTGGGATGAAGAGTGGCCCATCATTGGTGTCAGTGGGATGAAGAGTGGCCCATCATTGGTGTCAGTGGGATGAAGAGTGGCCCATCATTGGTGTCAGTGGGATGAAGAGTGGCCCATCATTGGTGTCAGTGGGATGAAGAGTGCCCCATCATTGGTGTCAGTGGGATGAAGAGTGCCCCATCATTGGTGTCAGTGGGATGAAGAGTGCCCCATCATTGGTGTCAGTGGGATGAAGAGTGCCCCATCATTGGTGTCAGTGGGATGAAGAGTGCCCCATCATTGGTGTCAGTGGGATGAAGAGTGCCCCATCATTGGTGTCAGTGGGATGAAGAGTGCCCCATCATTGGTGTCAGTGGGATGAAGAGTGCCCCATCATTGGTGTCAGTGGGATGAAGAGTGCCCCATCATTGGTGTCAGTGGGATGAAGAGTGCCCCATCATTGGTGTCAGTGGGATGAAGCGTGGCCCATCATTGGTGTCAGTGGGATGAAGCGTGGCCCATCATTGTTATCAGTGGGATGAAGCGTGGCCCATCATTGGTGTCAGTGGGATGAAGAGTGGCTCATCATTGGTGTCAGTGGGATGAAGAGTGCCCCATCATTGGTGTCAGTGGGATGAAGAGTGCCCCATCATTGGTGTCAGGGGGAGGAATAGTGCTCCATCATTGGTATTATTGGGAGGAATTGTGCCCCATCATTGGTGTCAGTAGAAGGAAAAATGCCCCACAGCTAGTGCCAGTGGAAGGAATGGTGCTTCCTTGTTTGTATCAGTGGGAGGAATAGTTCCCGAGGGCTGGATAGAGGCAAGCAAAGGGCCGCATTCGGCCCACGGGCCGCAGTTTGGAGACCACGGATACAGGACATCAATCAGCCACAGTTCAAAGTACTCCTAGCAACCTCTGGAAGAACTTCAGCATTACACAGAGAATGGCTGGGTATACACAGATTTTCTGTCTTTCTATTTTTTATTTTTATTCTATTGGTTGAACTAATTTGCATCTTTTTTTCAACCTGACTAGGTAACTGCATGACTTAAAAGCTGAGATGTGTCAGAGCATAATATGCATTTATTTCCAGAGCATCCCATTTACAGCTTAGGTGATACTGTATTATTACAATTGCACACATCATCTATTTTCAGGTTAATTAAATGAAGACACATTCTTCAGAATATGACTCTTTCCTGGCACATTTCCCAGAATGCTGTGCACACACCATGTGATCTGTAGGAGTATGGTGTTTCATAGTGTAACTGCACTGCAAAATGAGCTTCGTTTACAAGAACCTACGATTGTCTTTAATTTGCCAGTCACATACAAACATTAGCGGATGCATCTTCTTGTACTGTCCTGTTCATGTGCAAATTAAACGTATGCTGTGCTGTTACTCATGTTAACTCCGTGATCATAGAAATAAAAAAAAAAACAAAAAAAAGTTTAATGACTGACTACTAAAAAGGAGCTATCCTGGGCATAGGTGTAGCAAAATTCCAAGCTGAGATAAAAATTAAGGTCTATGTGGATGGTATATACAGAACGAAGGGGCTTCCCAGGAACACCAATATAATCTGAAAAATGCAAAAAGTACTTTTAGTGCCTTTTTATTTAACACACAAAGTGTATACTAAGTTCGCTTTCAAACCGACAACACATACATCACATGATTACCAACACTCAGAACGCAGACTAAAGATAAAGAAAATGTTACGCCTTCATTTCAGCCCATATTTTGGATTAGCCAGCAGCTGCCATTAGAAGGAAACCTTTGCAGAAATTCATGGACTAAGCTTGGGTCAGTTTCACCAAAGTTGGCGACACATTTAATAGCAGAACATTCCTATGTAGTGGGTTATGCTGAAGAGTCTACGACGGCCGTGAGCTAAAATGGCATTTACGATCACACATCTCTTCATATGTACTATTTTACATATGTAAATGGAAAAGATGCTTAGGTCCATTGGTTTCTTTTTTCAAGTACCGTATTTTTTGCTCCATAAGACACACCTGACCATAAGAGGCACCTAGGTTTTAGAGGCGGAGAACAAGAAAAAAAAAATATTCTGAACCAATGGACTGCAGATATAGTACAGGAGATGACCAGAGACTGCGGACACAGTACAGGAGATGACCAGAGACTGCGGACACAGTACAGGAGATGACCAGAGACTGCGGACACAGTACAGGAGATGACCAGAGACTGCGGACACAGTACAGGAGATGACCAGAGACTGCGGACACAGTACAGGAGATGACCAGAGACTGCGGACACAGTACAGGAGATGACCAGAGACTGCGGACACAGTACAGGAGATGACCAGAGACTGCGGACACAGTACAGGAGATGACCAGAGACTGCGGACACAGTACAGGAGATGACCAGAGACTGCGGACATAGTACAGGAGATGACCAGAGACTGCGGACATAGTACAGGAGATGACCAAAGACTGCGGACATAGTACAGGAGATGACCAGAGACTGCGGACAAAGTACAGATGACCAGAGACTGCAGACACAGTAGAGGGGATGACCAGAGACTGCAGACACAGTAGAGGGGATGACCAGAGACTGCAGACACAGTAGAGGGGATGACCAGAGACTGCAGACACAGTAGAGGGGATGACCAGAGACTGCAGACACAGTACAGGAGATGACCAGAGACTGCGGACAGTACAGGAGATGACCAGAGACTGCGGACAGTACAGGAGATGACCAGAGACTGCGGACATAGTACAGGAGATGACCAGAGACTGCGGACTGTATAGGGGGTGACCAGAGACTGCGGACACAGTACAGGAGATGACCAGAGACTGCGGACAGTACAGGAGATGACCAGAGACTGCGGACAGTACAGGAGATGACCAGAGACTGCGGACATAGTACAGGAGATGACCAGAGACTGCGGACTGTATAGGGGGTGACCAGAGACTGCGGACAGTGCAGGGGTGACCAGAGACTGCGGACAGTGCAGGGGTGACCAGAGACTGCGGACAGTGCAGGGGTGACCAGAGACTGCGGACAGTGCAGGGGTGACCAGAGACTGCGGACAGTGCAGGGGTGACCAGAGACTGCGGACAGTGCAGGGATGACCAGAGACTGCGGACAGTGCAGGGATGACCAGAGACTGCGGACAGTGCAGGAGATGACCAGAGACTGCGGACAGTGCAGGAGATGACCAGAGACTGCGGACAGTGCAGGAGATGACCAGAGACTGCAAACAGTGCAGGGGTGACCAGAGACTGCAGACACTACAGGAGATGACCAGAGACTGCGGAGAGTGCAGGGGTGACCAGAGACTGCGGAGAGTGCAGGGGTGACCAGAGACTGCGGAGAGTGCAGGGGTGACCAGAGACTGCGGAGAGTGCAGGGGTGACCAGAGACTGCGGAGAGTGCAGGGGTGACCAGAGACTGCGGAGAGTGCAGGGGTGACCAGAGACTGCGGAGAGTGCAGGGGTGACCAGAGACTGCGGAGAGTGCAGGGGTGACCAGAGACTGCGGAGAGTGCAGGGGTGACCAGAGACTGCGGAGAGTGCAGGGGTGACCAGAGACTGCGGAGAGTGCAGGGGTGACCAGAGACTGCGGAGAGTGCAGGGGTGACCAGAGACTGCGGAGAGTGCAGGGGTGACCAGAGACTGCAGACAGTACAGGGGATGACCAGAGACTGCAGACAGTACAGGGGATGACCAGAGACTGCGGACAGAACAGGGGATGACTAAGACTGCGTACCTTTGGGGAGGAAGGGGAAGCGGGTACCTGAATTTGACAGGTACCCGCTCCCACTTCCGCAGAGTTGTCCATCCTTTAGTATGGGCACCAGGCTGACAGCCGGGTGCCCAGTGCGCATGCGAGAGAAGTGCTGCACTTTGTGATTGGTCCGGCGTCTTCTGGGACCTGTCATGTGTCCCAGAAGACGCCGTACCATTCACAAAGCGCAGCGCTTCTCGCACATGCGCACTGGGCACCCGGCTGTCACAGATGCCGGGCGGGAAGACTGTGCCGCGCTGGACCGAGGAACAGGTAAGGTCCTGCAGGAAAGAACAGCTGAGCGGCCGGCCCGGTATTCTGACACAGTGGCAGGAAATACCGGACCGGCCGCTTTATATTCGCTCCATAGGACGCACTGACATTTACCCCCCTTTTTGGGGGGGGGAAAAGTGTGTCTTATGGAGCGAAAAATACAGTATTATAAAATCCCATGGATCCATATGACATTCTATTTCTATTTATAAGATGGTGTTTTTCTAGGACTCTTTCCTTGTGTGTGACAGAAGTATTTGTGCAGTTGACTGAAAAAAGTCATAGAATAGCATTCCAAATTAGTTTTAGTTTAGTAACGTTTCATTACCTAATTCAGCAGTCATGTGACTAAACAGCCGTCCCTTCCTGTCCCTCTGCCAAGGATGGTGGACATGTCTCTTTGGCCAGAGGGAGGGAATGACTAATTATGTCAAACACATTAGGGAAGTATGCTACATTCCAGAAGTGTTTCCTTTCTGGGATCCATGCCCTTAAGCCCCATACTCATGAATATCGCACAAATTATTGCCGGTTTTATTTTTGCATGCTAGTCTCATATCGAAAGTGAAGATGTTACTAAAGTTGCGAAAATTCTTGTACAACAGAATAAAAATTCAGAATTGATGCAATTATTTTACAGGATTTATATAGCACCTACAGTTTGCGCAGCGCTTTACAAAATGAAGGTAGACATAACAGTTACAATACAATTTGGTACAAGAGGACACAGAGGGCCCTACTTGTTAGCGCTTACAATCTAAGAGGAAGGGTTGAATCTACGAGGAAGGGTTGAATCTACGAGGAAGGGTTGAATCTACGAGGAAGGGATGGATCTACAAGGAAGGGATGGATCTACGAAAAAGGGTTGAATCTACGAGGAAGGGTTGAAGCTACGAGGAAGGGTTGAAGCTACGAGGAGGGGTTGAATCTACGAGGAGGGGTTGAATCTACGAGGAGGGGTTGAATCTACGAGGAGGGGTTGAATCTACGAGGAGGGGTTGAATCTACGAGGAGGGGTTGAATCTACGAGGAGGGGTTGAATCTACGAGGAGGGGTTGAATCTACGAGGAAGGGATAAATCTACGAGGAAGGGATGAATCTACGAGGAAGGGTTGAATCTACGAGGAAGGGTTGAATCTACGAGGAAGGGATGAATCTACGAGGAAGGGATGAATCTACGAGGAAGGGATGAATCTACGAGGAAGGGATGAATCTACGAGGAAGGGTTGAATCTACGAGGAATGGATGAATCTAGGAGGAAGGGTTGAATCTAGGAGGAAAGATTAACTATATTGTATTGTATTGTATTGTATTCTGGTATCCTACGAGAAAGTTTTTGTGCCTGCCCCTTCAAATAATTTTGGACAAAAGCTGTATACTAACGATCAGATTATCGTACAATTGCTTCGAAAGCGGTATTTTTCGTACAATTTTCTGATCATGAGTGGTAGGCTTTACAGGTTGCAGCAGAGCTAAACAGGAGCACGATACCAAAACTGTTAACAGTACAGGCTCAATGTAGAATGGCATGCCGTCCTGTAACTTCGATCAGCTGGATAAAGCAAGCAACGTGGCCGTGGCAGCATGGATCTGCTTTGGTGCTTGACATGGTCAGAGTTAGACAAGAAGATAGGGGATCTAGATCATCAAGAATTTCAATGTAAAAAGGACTGCAGGAAGATAAGAGGCTACAAGTCAATGACCATTCATTGGTAAAAGGAATTAATTAATGCAATTTTAGGTTTAATATACACTTTAAAGTAAAACTATAGGCAATACCTTTTTTTCCCACTTTAGAGGTTTGGGTTGTAACCCAGGTCAGATTTTTTTCTGCCATCTATGTTCCATAATAGTGATTTCTCTTTACTTCCTGTCCCATTGCCAAAGAGGACATGAGAGGAAATCCCTGCAAATTAAGATTTACCGGAAGATTTACCCCCTTCCTGACCAAGCCATTTTTTGCTATTCGGCATTGCGCTATTTCAAATGGTAATTGCAATGCTGTACCCAAACGAAATTTATGTCCTTTATTTTCACACAAATAGAGATTTCTTTTGGTGGTATTTGATCACCACTGTTTTTTTGTGATATTAACGAAAAAAGACAGAAAATTTTGAAAAAAAAAAAAAAGTTAGTCATAAATTTAGGCCAAAATGTATTCTGCTACATGTCTTTGGTAAAAAAAAATCCCAATACATGTACATTAATTGGTTTGTGTGAAAGTTATAGCGTCTACAAACTATGGTATACAGTCAGGTCCATAAATATTGGGACATCGACACAATTCTAACATTTTTGGCTCTATACACCACCACAATGGATTTGAAATGAAACAAACAAGATGTGCTTTAACTGCAGACTGTCAGTTTTAATTTGAGGGTATTTACATCCAAATCAGGTGAACGGTGTAGGAATTACAACAGTTTGCATATGTGTCTCCCACTTGTTAAGGGACCAAAAGTAATGGGACAGAATAATAATCATAAATCAAACTTTCACTTTTTAATACTTGGTTGCAAATCCTTTGCAGTCAATTACAGCCTGAAGTCTGGAAAGCATAGACATCACCAGACGCTGGGTTTCATCCCTGGTGATGCTCTGCCAGGCCTCTACTGCAACTGTCTTCAGTTCCTGCTTGTTCTTGGGGCATTTTCCCTTCAGTTTTGTCTTCAGCAAGTGAAATGCATGCTCAATCGGATTCAGGTCAGGTGATGGACTTGGCCATTGCAGAACATTCCACTTCTTTGGTTGCTTTTGCAGTCTGCTTTGGGTCATTGTCCATCTGCACTGTGAAGCGTCCAATGAGTTGTGAAGCATTTGGCTGAATATGAGCAGATAATATTCCCGAAACACTTCACAATTCATCCGGCTGCTTTTGTCAGCACTCACATCATCAATAAATACAAGAGAACCAGTTCCATTGGCAGCCATACATGCCCACGCCATGACACTACCAGCACCATGCTTCACTGATGAGGTGGTATGCTTAGGATCATGAGCAGTTCCTTTCCTTCTCCATACTCTTCTCTTCCCATCACTCTGGTACAAGTTGATCTTGGTCTCATCTGTCCATAGGATGTTGTTCCAGAACTGTGAAGGCTTTTTTACATGTCGTTTGGCAAACTCTAATCTGGCCTTCCTGTTTTTGAGGCTCACCAATGGTTTCCATCTTGTGGTGAACCCTCTGTATTCACTCTGGTGAAGTCTTCTCTTGATTGGTGACTTTGACACACATACACCTACCTCCTGGAGAGTGTTCTTGATGTGGCCAACTGTTGTGAATGGTGTTTTCTTCACCAGGGAATGAATTCTTCGGTCATCCACCACAGTTGTTTTCTGTGGTCTTCCGGGTCTTTTGGTATTGCTGAGCTCACTGGTGCATTCCTTCTTTTTAAGAATGTTCCAAACAGTTGTTTTGGCCACGCCTAATGTTTTTGCTATCTCTCTGATGGGTTTGTTTTGTTTTTTTAGCCTAATGATGGCTTGCTTCACTGATAGTGACAGCTCTTTGGATCTCATCTTGAGAGTTGACAGCAACAGATTCCAAATGCAAATAGCACACTTGAAATGAACTCTGGACCTTTTATCTGCTCATTGTAATTGGGATAATGAGGGAATAACACACACCTGGCCACTGAACAGCTGAGAAACCAATTGTCCCATTACTTTTGGTCCCTTAACAAGTGGGAGGCACATATGCAAACTGTTGTAATTTCTACACCGTTCACCTGATTTGGATGTAAATACCCTCAAATTAAAGCTGACAGTCTGCAGTTAAAGCACATGTTGTTCGTTTCATTTCAAATCCATTGTGGTGGTGTATAGAGCCAAAAATGTTAGAATTGTGTCGATGTCCCAATATTTATGGACCTGACTGTATATATTGGAATTTACACAGCTTTTACTTTCTGACTACCTATCATATTTCTTGAGGTGCTAAAATGCCAGGGCACTACAAAACCAAATTACCCGTTTTTGGAAAGCAGACACCCCAAGGAATTTGCTGAGAGGCATGTTGAGTCCATGGAACATTTTATTTTTTTGCCACAAATTTTTGGAAAATTACAATTTTTTTTGTTTTATTATTTTACACAAAGTTGACATTTAAATGATATATTGCTCATGTATGCCATAGCTATATGTGGGATAACACCCCAAAACACATCCTGCCACTTATGCAAAGTATGGGGATACCACACGTGAGAGACTTTTTGGCAGCCTAGCCACATACAGACCCCCAAAATCCAATGAGCACCTTCAGGCTTTCAAACGGCATATTACCTCATATCACTTCCTCACTACCTATCACAGTTTTGGAGGCCTTAAAATGCCAGGATAGTATAAAATCCCCCCAAATCACCTCTTTTTGGAAAGTAGACACCCCAAGGAATTTGATAAGAGCACAATGAGTATTTTTCAGATATCATTTTTGTCACAGGGTTTTGAAAATGAAAAAAAATGAAAAGAAAAATTACATTTTTATTTTATTTCTTCACTATGCATAAACCTGTGGCAACAAATGAGATCTGCAAAATACCCAGCATGCCCCTTAGCAAATACCTTGGAGTGTTTACTTTTCAAAAAGGGGTCATTTGGGGGGGGGGGGGAGGTGCTTCTACTATCCTTGCATTTCAAGGCCAACATTAGAAGCTTATGCCACAGATCACCTACTCTTCTGACCTCTTGATGAAAAAGTCTTTTTTGACACTTTTTGTTTACATGAAAACCATTTTTTTTGCTAGAAAATTACTTTGAACCCCCAAACAATATATATATTTTTTTAAAGCAATGGCCCTAGAGAATAAAATGGTGGGTGTTGCAATTTTTTTTGTCACACAGTACTTGCGCGGAGATTTTTCAAACACAATGTTTTTGGAAGAAATACACTTTTATGAATCTTAATGCATAAAATACAATAGATTGCCCAATTGTTTGATCAAATATAAAAGATAATGTTACGCTGAGTAAATAGATATCAAACATGACAGGCTATAAAACTGTGCACGCCCGTGCACTGGCGCCAAACTACATAAATGTTTAATATCGATAGGTGTCATTTAAAAGCCTATACAGCTCAACACTTTTTATTTACACAAGAGGTATAGTGCTAGAATTGCTGCCCTCGGTCTGACGTTCACGGTGATACCTCACATGCATGGTGCAATCTCTGTTTACCAAGACAGGACCGACGCTGTGATAGCAATAGGCAATGACAGGTACTCCTTTCTGAGAAATCTGGGGCCTATTAGACTCTAGATCTCTCCTCTGTCCTTAAATCATCTGATCACATCAAGATTGGTGTGATCAGATGCTTTCCCAATTTAAAAATGGTGTTTTTAATATCTGTCGAAACACAAATGATTAAATGCTCGTAGCTTCCGGTTTCTTAGACCATAGAGGTGACTGGAGCCATTCTGGTCCCTGATCAGCTCTATGGTCTGCTTGTAAAAGTGATTAAGTAGCTAATTAGCCCCTAGGATTGCTGTTACATGAAAGCCGATCACCAGCTGAAAAAAAAAAATACCGGGATGATGCCTGTAGCTGCAGGCATCATCGTGGTATAACCACTTAAAATCCAGTGATGTACCAGTATGTTGCTGGTCCTTGTTGGGCATAGTTGCAACAGCAGAGAACATGGGTATATGATGAATCGAGTCTGTGGACCAATATGACCACAATTCATTCTTTCTTGTAATGTCCATATTGAGGGTTAGGCCCAAAAAAAGTTTAAATTCACAAACCAAACTGTCTGGCAAGAGATGAATTTGGGTAAGGGTACGTTGTTTTGCCAAGAGCCGCCGCTCGCCCGTAAACAGGGAACAGGCGGTCGGCAAGTAGTTAAAAAAAAAACCTTAAAAAATGTTTTTAAAAATTCTCAATACAGTATTTTTTATTTTAAGTATTATTTTAAAAAAATACTTTTATCAGAGTACTTCAATGTTACCATAGTAACATTGTACTACTCTGGGGGGGGGGGGGGTGATCAAGGATTTTTTTTTTTACACTTTGAATGCAGAAGCAATAAAGATCGATGCTCCTGCCATGCAAAGCTTGCTTTGAACGGTCATGAATGGGTTAAGTTCATGACAGTTCAAATTAATAGTGATCTGTGATTAGCTAGAGCTGGTCACATGGTACAGGGTGCTGTGATTGGCCCCATGTACAGTGAAGGAACTAGGTATTTGATCCACAGCTGATTTCAAATGTTTGCTCACTCACAAAGAAATGATCAGTCTAAAAATCGAATGGTAGGTGTTTTATAACACCGAGAGACAGAATAGCAAAAAAAATTCAAAAGAAATGCATGTCTAACAAATTATGCACTGATTTGCATGTTCATGAGGGAAATAAGTATTTGATCCCCTATCATTCAGCAGGATTTCTGGCTACCAGGTGTCCTTCATACAGGTAACAAGCTGAGATTAGAAGAAGTCTCTTCTAAATAAAGGGAGTGCTGCTAATCTCATTTTGTTACCTGTATAAAAGACACCTGTCCACAGGAGCAATCAAATAATCAGATTCCAAACTTTCCACCATGGCAAAGACCAAAGAGCTGTCCAAGGATGTCAGGGACACTGTACTATGTGAGAGCTGTGGGCCAATCACAGCTCACCAGGAAGAAAAGTAGAGCTGTTATAAATCAGATTGACTCATAACAACTTTGCTATCATTGTGATCATATTCACCAGGATCTTCATTTGAAGGTCGCGAAGTGGGGAGCGCTGCACGGCCACTCAAGTGTGCAGCACCCCCCCTGTGTTAATACAGCCAGAGCAGCGTACCCATACATCACTTTGCATGTAGCTGCTGCCCGTCTGCAGTATATTGCGCGGACAGGCAGCAAGCGGTTAAAGGAATTCCTTGAGGACCCTCAGGCCACCAAAACCAGTGTCCCCATTAGAAGATTTCTCTATTACGTTTCTGGAGACAACCCAAAATTTGGGATTTTCTTTTTCTTTCAATGACAATGGTAAACATGACAAACAGAGAGGGTGAGTCTCCTTAACGAGGGCACAGAAAAAATACAAACCTAACAGGTGTTCTAATCCCTCACCACTCTATCCAAAGCTAAAAAAAAAAGTTTTGCCTTTAGTTATACTTTAAAAGCCAAACTTCAGCCAAAACTTTGGATTTCATTTTGTATAGAGCTAGGGAAGGGTTAGGGCCTCTTGTCAGCTTTTTATTGCTGTGTGTCCCTAGTGGAGAAATTTCCCCCGGCTTCTTGTCAGGACAGGAAGTGATGGAAAATTTCTCCAACAAGGAAACACTAATAATAGAGAGAGGATGAACTAGAACATGTGACACTGTTCCTATTGCTGTGTGCCTTCTTGTCCTGGACGCGACACCACACAGCAATTCTTGTATGGGCTTCAAAGGAATAGGAATGGGGTCACAAAACGAAATAAAAAAAAATCATAACTCTACCCCATTCTCATCAATTCATGCACATTTTTGTGCAAGGCATAGTAATGAATCCATATCATGAAAAACTGGAGTTGGTGGGATTACCCCTACCAATGCTGTAAATAGCTGGCCAAGAAAAATCAGTGATTCATGAACTAGTATCATATGACATATGTATATATTATAGTTCTGGTTCATTTCAGGATAACAAATTGTGTGATCAGCCATTCATGTGAATGCGTCTGTGAAATGTCACGACAATGAAACCAAAAAACGGCAGCAGCAGCATAATTCAAGTCACAGCTGTCTAATAATCACATATACTGAATTCATTTTACCCAAGGAGAAGTTCATATGGATATTAAAAGAGTTTCTTGGCAGGCGCTATCAACGCCTGCTAAGTCCTTCTCAACTATCAAGTCCAAAAGGGTATACTTTTATGTCCACTGGGCTCAGCATGGCAACGCTGAATGCATTTAATTCAATGGCTTCCCTGGGCAGAGGGCCAGGGGGGTTGAAACAGAGACTAAACGTTCCCCTGTATCTACTGCTTATGACAGCAAAGCCCAACTAATTCGGACACAAAAGCAGAGATTTACTAAAACTGGAGCACACAAAATCTTGTGCAACTGTACATAATAAACAATCAGCTTCTAGATTTTGTCAAAGTTTAATAGAGCAAACTGAAGTTTGACACTTTGTTACTATGCACAGCTACACAGAATGTGCTCCAGTTTTACTAAATTCAACCCATAATGTCACTATAGAATAATGCTCATGACTGGGGATATGATGCATTTTTATGCAGCACAGCATAATGTAACGCACTTGGGATAGTGGATGGCGCCAGGCTAGATGACCTCCTTTCTGGAAGTCTCTTTTAACCACTTTCCTGCTGTCCTATAGAATTACTGCTACAGGGCAGCAGGGCTGCATAAAATCACGTATACATGCGTGATTTGCATTTCCGGGCAGGGGGCGCGCGCGGCTAGGGATGTCAATCACTGGGTCCTGGCCAGAGATTCCCCGCCAGCACCTGGCGATTGCCGTGTAAACACACAGGTCTCTCTCCTGCCAGCAAGGACATGCTGCTTTGTTTTTCTCTGCAAAGTAGAGAAATACAAAGTAGCATGCCTCCATAGTAAAACGCACACAGTACATAATGTTAAACAGCACACAGTTAACCCTTTGATCACCCCAGATGTTAACCCCTTCCTGCCCAGTGTCATTAGTACAGTGTCAGTGCTTTTCATTAGCACTGATCACTGTATTAGTGTAATTGGGATTTCAGTGGCAGTTCCCACCCAGTGTCAAAATGTCCACTGCAGTCCCGCTATAAGTCGCTGATCGCCGCCATTACTAATATATACACATATATATATATATATATATATATATATATATAAAAATAAAAAAATTCCAGTATATATACCGCCATTTGTAGACGCTATAACTTTCACGTAAAGCAATTCATTCACACGTATTGGGATTTTTTTTTAGCAAAGATATGCAGCAGAAAACATTTTGGCCTAAATTTATGACAAAATCTTATTTTTAAAACTTTTTTATCGGACATGTTTTTTAGCAAAAAGTCAAAAATATTATTTTTTTTTTTTCAAAATTGTCAGCTTTTTTTTTTTTTATTAATGCGCAAAAAATAAAAAACGCAGAGGTCATCAAATACCACCAAAAGAAAGCTCTATGTGTGGGAAAAAAGAATATACATTTACTTTATGTACAGGGTTGCATGACCGCACAATTGTCAGTTAAAGTAATGCAGCACCGTATCACAAAAAATGGCCTGGTCAGGAAGAGGGGTAAATCCTCTGGAGAACAAGTGGTTAATGCTTACATTATGGATGCAAGGGTGTTTTATTTTAACACTGGGCTGGATACATGGAGGGGTTTCATTACATTCTTGAAATTTGTCCTTTTCTACACTTGTGTCTCTCTATTGCGGTGGTCCACCATGTCAGCTGCCTACTAAAGGGTGATAAAAAAAAAAAAAAATAATATTCCACATGGCTATAGGCTCCTGTTAATTCATCATGATCCATTTCCACAAGGTCTGTATTTTGATTACACACCAGATAATGATTAAACAAAATATGTATACTTACATGATAAGTCTGTTTTGTCACAAGATTATTCTTATCACTTTAATCCAGATGCATCCTTGAAAAAGTGGACTTTGTTCCAAGAAATGCATTGGATGCAAATTTAGGATGTGCAAGATCATTTGTGGTGTATATCATACAAATATGACCCCACAAAACCATATTATTTGTATTTTCCGTGTAAAACACATGCAATTTAAAGGCACATTCCACCTTTTGCAAAAATGTAATAAATGCACCCACATTCATTAAATATAAAAATGCACATACTACATTTTTGCATTGGCTGCACATCATTGCAGCTGTATTCAGTGTGTTGTGGGTGCAATGCACAGGCTCTTTGCAAACTCTTTCCCTAGTCCCCGGTATGGGGGGTACAGGCATTCGGTACACAGTTGGAAGAAGTAAATAAAGGAGTACAAGTGTGGTGACGTCACCACGCTTGTACTCTGAGATCTGTGAATCCCTCTGCCAGTGGCAGATGGGACTTCCATTCCCAAATCCCTGTTAATGGATCTGTGAATGGATGACCGCACCCTTCCTCCCACCCCCTTTCCTTCCACCTATCTTAACTGCACTCCCTGCAGCATTCTGTTTTCCTTTGATTTTGCCGCACTTGTGCATGGCTCCATCCGCACATCCATGCCAAATTCACAATGAGGAGCATGCTTGAACCCTAGGTTCACATATGTGCAGCTCTGCGAGCCACAGTTTATGCCGCCAGGGCAGCTCAATTATTTGTAGGTGGTTTAAGTATTTTTATAGTACAAAAATGCACATGAGATCACACATTTTCAAGAATGGTATGTTCCAGTAACAAGACTTTTCCTTAAAGTGGTTGTAAACCCTTACATATACCCAGTAAAGCAGGGGTGTTAAACTGGTGGCCCATCATGCCTCTGCCTTTGGGAGTCATGCTTTTATCTTTCAATCTTGCAATGCCTCATGGGACTTGTAGTTTGGCAACAGCTGGAAGGCCGCCGGTTTGACACCCGTGCAGTAAAGTGACTGGCCTCAGATGATACACAGAGATGTCAAAAATCCTTCTAAATAAGTTGTACCTGTCTACTAGCAGTCTCCTCTTCATCCCTTCAAAGTGCTGAATTTATAAAGCTTGTATGAGAGTTCAAAAAAGGGGTGGAAAGCAGAAATGACACACTGCACAGCTCAGTGAGGAGAGCACTGACAGCTGATTGGAGGGAAGGGACACAGCCCCCTTAATACCGAACAGAGAAACAAAGCTGAGGCCGTCAACCACAGGCTGTGTGCTGGAGGTCCCTGCCTTGTCACTATTTTTTCAGGAAAACTTTTCATAAGTGATTCATACTGATTGCAGAGGAACCAGGCAGCTGACAGAAATTACACTTAGTGCTCTTAGTTGAGACAAGTGCACACTATTAGAGGGATATGATTTGCTCATATTTCATGTCTGAGGTTTACAACCAGGTCAGTGCTGAACATTTGCACAATAAAAGTTGCTAATTAGTACTGCTATTAAACATGTGCGATCACTTATATATTATTCTGTCAAATTCAGTTTTTTGCAAGCGACACTTGAGCCCATCACATCCACAGGTAAAAGTTTGATTAGAACCAGTAAACAATTAATTGGGTCACCAAACAGGAGCAACGTCACCTTTTAATTGGATGCTCTGCATGTATACTTTGTGACAACTTCTTTGCTTTCACAGTTGTCGGTATAGCCCTCAGACCATACGCCAAGGCCTCCTGCACACAGACACAGGATTTTCTACATGTGTGTACATGTATGCATGAATACACACATGTGCTATACAGCCCATCCTTTCATTTCTGCCAGGATTAGCTGATGTTCACACATTAGTTCCATGTATCCTAATGCACATTAGCACAGTAAACAATGCACCAGACCCTTTCACACACAAATACAAGAATTTACATACATGATGTTGCAGTGTGCTTACTGGGGACCAATAGAAAATCAATAGGTAGATGCAACATAGGTTGACAAAACAAAGTGCCCAGGCAAAAACGAGTCTTTAACCACTTGCCCTCCAGAGGATTTACCCCCCTTCCTGACCAGGTTATTTTTTGCGATACGGCACTGCATTACTTTAACTGATATTTGCGCGGTCATGCAACACTGTACCAAAATGAAACGTATGTCCCTTTTTTCCCCACAAATGGAGCTTTCTTTTGGTGGTATTTGATCACCTTTGACTGACAATTTTAAGAAAAAAACAATATTTTTGACTTTTTGCTATTAAACATGTCCAGTAAAATTTTTTTTAAAAAAATCAAATTTCATCATACATTTAGGCCAAAATGTATTCTGCTACATATCTCTGCTAAAACAAAAAATCCCAATACATGTAAATTAATTGGTTTATGTGAAAGTTATAGCATTTAAAAATGGCGGCATATATACTGGAAATTTTTTTAATACTAGCAATGGCGGCAAGCAGCGACTTATAGCAGGACTACGGCGGGCATTCTGACACTGGGGGGAACTGAATAACTGTCAATGACATCCCCAGTGACACTAATACAGTGATCAGTGCTAACAAAAAGCACTGACACTGTACTAATAACACTGGGCAGGAAGGGGTTAACATCTGGGTTGATCAAAGGCTTAACTGTGTGTGTTTCACTGTGTAAGCACATTTCTCTGTGTGGCTCTGCTATGCAGAGCCATACAAAGCAGTGTACAGGAGCTGATAGGGGAGAGATCTGTATTATTTACATATAAACCTCTCCCGTCAGTGATACTCGGCGATTGCCGGGTGCTGGCGGGGAATCATTGGCCGGGACCCGGTGATCAACAGCTGAAGCCGCCAATGGCAGTGCAGTAAATGCAAAATCATGTATATATACCGCCCTGTAGCAGTATTGTAGCTATAGGGCGGCGGGAAATCGGTTAAAGGCTTAGTCCACTTTTCCCACTATGTTTCATGTTTCACTTGTTTTTAGTGTGTAACATGATATATGATTGTATTCCGTAATCCCACCCAACCTCATACCCCCTCACTTACCTAAATCGCTAGGTGCCTCTCCCTGCTGCCGCCTGTTTTTTAATACATTTGGTTCAGCCCACACAGCAATGTCATCCATTCACAGGGATCTGTAAATGGAAAGACTACAAGTCCCATCTACCACTGCAGCAAATGGCTCACAGGGGGTTATTTACTAAAACTGGAGAGTGAAAAACTGGGTGCAACTCTGCAGGCAAACCAATCAGCTTCCAGGTTTTATTGCCAACACTTAATTGAACAAGCTGAAGTTAGAAGCTTACTGGCTACCATGCACAGCCGCACCAAAGTTGCACCAAGTTTTAGTAAATCTACCCCACAGATTTCAATAGTGCACAAGTGTGGTAATGTCACTGCACTTGCGGTCCACTGTTTACTTCCTCTAGCTCAGGGGTCTCCAAACTTTCGAAACAAAGGGCCAGTTTACTACCCTTCAAACTTTATGGGGGCCGGACTGTGGCCAGTGCGAGTAGAACATGCCCTAGAATTGGTGTGAGTAAACAATGCCAAAAGGGCCAATTACATCACTGGTGTCAGTGGGAGGAATAGGGCTCCATTATTGGTGACAGTGGGAGAATTCGTTCCCCATCTCTGGTGTCGGTGAAGGAATCGTGTCCCATCATTTGTGTCAATGGGAGAAACAGTGCAGCGTACCAGTGGCTGTAGTAGTGCCCCAAGAGACAGATAAAGGTAAGCAGAGGGCCACATCTACAATGCTCTGCAGACTCAAATGCACAACATTAATAAATGCACATTTTTTAATTTATCAAAGTGGGTGCATATATATTTTTTTTTTTTTAAGGTGGAGTCTGCCTTTAATGTCACACAGAAATTGGGAATTCTGCCACAATTCTTCACTTCCACATGTAATGGAACAATTTCCAGTTACTGGAGATTAATCGTTATATTCAAGCCAGTGCTATTTCATATAGGAAATAGTACTTCATGAATACCATTCAAAAATATTTTTAAACATAGATATTACTGCAATAAAAAATGTCTGTGAAAATGCAATAAAAAGAATGGGATCTCAATGGCCAGGACCTTGAAAATTCAAAATAATAATTTAAACAATTACAAAAAAAAAACACATGAGAATATAGCACTTCATGAGTAACTACATAAATATTTTAAATAGGTTTTGCTGTAATAAAAAAATGATTGAGCAATTACATTAAAAAAGCAAGTGAGATCTCAATAGGATCTCTAATATCCTAAAAGTCTGTATATTATTTAAAAAATAATATACATGCTCTGGATGTTCCACCAGTGCAGTTACCCACCTATAATTATTATATTATACAGGATTTATATAGCGCCAACAGTTTTCTCAGCACTTTACAATATAACGGGAGACAATACAGCAACAATACAGTTCAATACAAGAGGGTTAGGAGGGCCCTGATCTTGGGAGCTTACACTCTAGGATAATGCTGATGGCTGTTTTGCTCTGCATTGTGCCCAATCCATCACTTTAGACCACTTCAGCCACCAGCATGCAGGGAAAACAAAATGAAATCCCAGAATGCTGTACCAAGCCAATATGCTGGGTTTTCAAACACATAATAAACATTCAAATATTTTGTAAAATCCCAATTTCAAAGAACAAGCTTGTAAAAATAATTTGGATGGTGATCCAATTAAACTTTATAAATAAAATGTTTAGGATTATTGAATAAATGTTCTTGGTCTCTGAGATAATTTTCCAATTAAACTTTACTAATAAAACGTTTAGGATTATTTTAAAAATTAACCCAATATCTCAGATAATGATCTATTCAAATTTAACAAATAAAGCGTTTATAATTTATTTATTAAATTAACTCAATCTTTCAGATGATGATCAAATTAAACTTTACAAATAAAATGCTTATGATTAATAAATGAACTCAGTATCTCAGATGATGATCTATTTAATCGTTACAAAGAAAATGTTCAGAATTTATTAAATAAATGAACTCAGTATCTCAGATGATCTTTTAAAATTTTATAAATTAAATATTTAGAATTGATTTAATAAATGAACTCAGTCTTTCAGAAGATGATCTATTTAAACTTTACAAATAAAATGCTTGTGATTAATAAATGAACGCAGTATCTCAAAGGATGATCTATTTAATCTTTCTAAATAAAATCTTTATTTAGGAAATAAACTCAGTATCTCAGATGATGATCTATTTAAACTTTATAAATAAAATACTAACAATGGATTTAATAAATGAACTCAGTCTTTCAGGTGATGAACTATTTAAACTTTACAAATAAAATTCTTATGATTAATAAATGAACGCAGAATCTCAGATTATGATCTATTTAATCTTTACAAAGAAAATGTTTAGAATTTAATAAATTAACTCAGTATCTCTGCTGATGATCTATATCAGAGATCTCTAAAAACTGTGGCCCTTTGCCAGCCTTTAACTGGCCCATGGGCCACTATTCCTCTGAATGATGCAAGGCACTATTCCTCCCACTGACACCAACAATGGTGCACTATTTCTTCCACTGATACCAACGATGGGTTACTATTCCTTCAACTAATAGCAATGATGGGGCAATACTCTTACTGACCACCAACCCTGAAGCCATATTTATTCTCATGGAGACATTTTCTACCTCCACTGACCACAATCTGGCCCCCTTAAAGTCTGATGTACAGTAAACTGGCCCTTTGAATGAAAAGTTTGGAGACCCCTGGTCTGTATTACTAAATGAACACAGTATCTCAGATGATGATCTATATTAATAAATGAATGCAGTATCTCAGATGATCTTTTTTAATCTTTACAAAGAAAATGTTTAGGAATATTTAAATAAATGATCTCAGTCTCTCTTATGTAACCATAAAAGGCATTAAATGACTGGAGAGATCTGTATATACATCAGGACACTCTTGCTATAGGCCAGGACCACATCAGAGAAAAACATTACATATGGCTGCCTTTTAAATTGTTCAGTGTGTTTCTTCCACATGCATGCTGCATGTAAACAATAGTACATGAAGACTTGCTGCATGTCGTGTGTACAATTAATAGTAAATCGATCTAATCAGGACAATCGTTTAATAGACAGAATCAATGTATTGATAAATACAAGGAGCACAATGAATGCCTTTGCAGAGCAGCATGGATCTACAGTGCACAGCAGGACCAGGCAGTGTGATCTAGGTGTAGACAGCTGTGAAGAGAGGATATATGGAAGAAGTCCAGACACACATTTCATACAATAACAATGACACCCAGAATCGCACAGAGCAGACACACAAGATGACATAATGAAGCCGGCTCACCTTGCACAGACCTCACACCCTTTGGGCACCTTGCTGGGGTCGGAGAAGTGTGGATGGGAAGGTTTGGCTGTTTCTGGCTGTCCAGGAAGTTCACACAATGACACCGACCCAGGCTGGAACCGACGAGAGCTTCCACACTGCAATCCCCTTCTACAGAAACAGCAAGACACCCAATTCCTGCTGTCTGCTGGAGCCCCGCCCCGTCACCGCCCATTGGTCAGCACAACGTTCCCTGTCAATCATCTGTCTCTGAGCACGAGCTGTGCATGGAGGAGACCGCGAGATCTATTGACTGCAACCAATCCAATGACTGGACAGGCAGTGTGGAGCCTGCATGGGGCTCTCCTCTATGGTTCTCCCCCCGTGTGCCCTGCATGGGGCTCTCCCCTATGGTTCTCCCCCCCGTGTGCCCTGCATGGGGCTCTCCTCTAAGGGGTACTCCCCCGTGTGCCCTGCATGGGGCTCTCCTCTAAGGGGTACTCCCCCGTGTGCCCTGCATGGGGCTCTCCTCTATGGTTCTCCCCCGTGTGCCCTGCATGGGGCTCTCCTCTATGGTTCTCCCCCGTGTGCCCTGCATGGGGCTCTCCTCTATGGTTCTCCCCCGTGTGCCCTGCATGGGGCTCTCCTCTATGGTTCTCCCCCCGTGTGCCCTGCATGAGGCTCTCCCCTATGTGCTGTGTACAGCACATGATAGGGAATGTCATTATACAGAGACCAGAAGATTCGATCACTAATACCCGTCTGTGACCAGAGCCCTCTCCTCCCAATACCTCCACTCAGTCCAAAGAATGTATATTGCAGCTCCTTAGATGTGGCGGCTGCTTTAGTGTTTTTATTCAGCCGTTTCCTTTATTTTCACTTGGTGATCCTGCTTTTAACCTCTTGCTGGACGAGTAATGCATATATGCCTCATTTGCAGATACTGTATCACCCAAACCATCCTCTCCGCTCCTCCAAAGACCTCCTGCTCTCTAGCCCCCTTGTTACCTCCTCCCACGCTTGCCTCCAGGACTTCCCCAGAGCCTCTTCCATCCTCTGGAACTCCCTGCATCAGTATGTCCTGTCAGGCCCTACAGTGTATCTAGCCCCAGGCCCCACCTGCAACCCCCCACACACCACGGCCCCCGAGATCCTTCCCCTCGTCCCTGGAGAGAGATTCACCATCACAGTGTTCCCTGAGTCTCACAGCCGCTCCCACGACTCCCCTCACTCCGCTCTGCCGCCCAGTGCCCAGAAAAACCAGCGTCCCTACTTCTGGGGGGTGGTGCTCCCCTCACTATGCTCTGCCACCCAGCCCTGGTGCCCAGGAGAACCAGCGTCCCTACTTCTGGGGGGGTAGTGCTCCCCTCACTATGCTCTGCCACCCAGCCCCGGTGCTCAGGAGAACCAGCGTCCCTACCTCTGGGGGGGGGTAGTGCTCCCCTCACTATGCTGTGCCACCCAACCCCGGTGCCCAGGAGAACCAGCGTCCCTACTTCTGGGGGGGTAGTGCTCCCCTCACTATGCTCTGCCACCCAGCCCCGGTGCCCAGGAGAACTAGCATCCCTACTTCTGGGGGGTGGTGCTCCCCTCACTATGCTGTGCCACCCAACCCCGGTGCCCAGGAGAACCAGCGTCCCTACTTCTGGGGGGGTAGTGCTCCCCTCACTATGCTCTGCCACCCAGCCCCGGTGCCCAGGAGAACTAGCATCCCTACTTCTGGGGGGTGGTGCTCCCCTCACTATGCTCTGTCGCCCAGCCCTGGTGCCCAGGAGAACCAGCGTCCCTACTTCTGGGGGGGTAGTGCTCCCCTCACTATGCTCTCCCACCCAGCCCCGGAGCTCAGGAGAACCAGCGTCCCTACTTCTGGGGGGGGGGGGTAGTGCTCCCCTCACTATGCTGTGCCACCCAACCCCGGTGCCCAGGAGAACCAGCGTCCCTACTTCTGGGGGGGTAGTGCTCCCCTCACTATGCTCTGCCACCCAGCCCCGGTGCCCAGGAGAACCAGAATCCCTACTTCTGGGGGGTGGTGCTCCCCTCACTATGCTCTGCCACCCAGCCCTGGTGCCCAGGAGAACCAGCGTCGCTACTTCTGGGGGGGTAGTGCTCCCCTCACTATGCTCTGCCACCCAGCCCCGGTGCTCAGGAGAACCAGCGTCCCTACTTCTGGGGGGGGGGTAGTGCTCCCCTCACTATGCTCTGCCACCCAACCCCGGTGACCAGGAGAACCAGCGTCCCTACTTCTGGGGGGGTGGTGCTCCCCTCACTATGCTCTGCCACCCAGCCCAGGAGAACCAGCGTCCCTACTTCTAGGGGGGCAGTGCTTCCCTCACTATGACAAAAATAGACTAAGGGAAGCCACCTATAATGACACTGATAGCTAGTGTCATAATCATATCTCCGACTCACTTAACATGTAAGTGTGGATCCATAAACCCAAAAAGAATTGCATACTAAACAATATGGTAGTGTGACCAGAGCACCCCTACCCAAGGAAAGGAGGTTATTAAATGATCCACGCGGAGTAATATGGGTTCAAAGATTACAAACAGTATTTTATTCGATCACATGGATCATAGGGAGGTTAAACATGAGCACGGTGTACATATCAAACAATTAAAATCATTTTAAAAGCACTTGGCGTCCTCATTTCTGGGTCATTTTGGCAAGTAGAGTACCATATAAGGCAATGTAAGGTGGTGGTGTGGCTTTGGTTCTAGGTTTCCATAGATCTCCAGCTTGTATTAGGATAAACCATATATTCGGTAAGTATATTTTCAGTATGAGCCAGGGTGTGTAGAATAGCCTTCTGGCCCGTGGAAACTGGAACATAAAAATAGAAATAAGTATATATGAAGATGTAGGAGTTAATCACAGCTAAGCCCCACCAGACCTCCCTGTAAAGTGGTCCCTCACTATGCTCTGTCGCCCAGCCCCAGAGCCCTCCAGCACAGCGCTGCCACGGCTCCCTTGGCGCTTTCATCTTCCCGTGTTTCAAACCTTCGGCCACTTGAACGGCCATGCAGCAGTGGTATCACTCCCATGCATGCACATAGGAGATGAATGGCTACGGCATGCAGGTGGGTCATAAATGTGATCTAAACTGTGCATGTGTGGCTCAGGTCACATTACCTTCTGACAGGCATAGGAGAGATTTATTACAGACTACTAGGGTCTCTTCTGTTATAAAAGCCCTACCTGTCAGCAGATTTTAGATAGTATGACTTTACTACCACTTTGGTTCTAAAGCCAGAAGTTTTTTTTTTTTTACTTAACCATATCAATACTGCACACTTCCACTCCCTTCCAGTACAGGCCAATTTTCAGATTTCAGTGCTGTCACACTTTGACAATTACTCAGTCATGCAACACGTTACCAAAATGAAATTCTTAGACATTTTTGAGACAGATACAGCTTTAATTTGGTGGTATTTAATCCACTGGGTTATTTTTTTTAGTATATAAACAACAAAAAAAACTAAAAAAAAAAAAACATTTTTGTATGTTTGTTTTAAAATTTTGCTAATCTTTCTTCATAGATTAGGCCAAATATATTTGCTACATTTCTTTGGTAAAAATATTTTATTGAGTCTGTGTGAAAGTTTTAGAGTCCACAAACTATGGTACAGTCAGGTCCATAAATATTGGGACATCGACACATTTCTAACATTTTTGGCTCTATACACCACCACAATGGATTTGAAATGAAGCGAACAAGATGTGCTCTAACTGCAGACTGTCAGCTTTAATTTGAGGGTATTTACATTCAAATCAGGTGAACGGTGTAGGAATTACAACAGTTTGCTAATGTGCCTCCCACTTGTTAAGGGACCAAAAGTAATGGTACAGAATAATAATCATAAATCAAACTTTCACTTTTTAATACTTGGTTGTAAATCCTTTGCAGTCAATTACAGCCTGAAGTCTGAAACGCATAGACATCACCAGATGCTGGGTTTCATCCCTGGTGATGCTCTGCCAGGCCTCTACTGCAACTGTCTTCACTTCCTGCTTGTTCTTGGGTCATTTTCCCTTCAGTTTTGTATTCAGCAAGTGAAATGCATGCTCAATCGGATTCAGGTCAGGTGATTGACTTGGCCATTGCATAACATTCCACTTCTTTCCCTTAAAAAACTCTTTGGCTGCTTTTGCAGTATGCTTTGGGTCATTGTCCATCTGCACTGTGAAGCGGCGTACAATGAGTTCTGAAGCATTTGGCTGAATATGAGTAGATAATATTGCCCGAAACACTTCAGAATTCATCCTGCTGCTTTTGTCAGCAGTCACATCATCAATAAATACAAGAGAACCAGTTCCATTGGCAGCCATACATGCCCACGCCATGACACTACCAGCACCATGCTTCACTGATGAGGTGGTATGCTTAGGATCATGAGCAGTTCCTTTCCTTCTCCATACTCTTCTCTTCCCATCACTCTGGTACAAGTTGATCTTGGTCTCATCTGTCCATAGGATGTTGTTCCAGAACTGTGAAGGCTTTTTTAGATGTCATTTGGCAAACTCTAATCTGGCCTTCCTGTTTTTGAGGCTCACTAATGGTTTACATCTTGTGGTGAACCCTCGGTATTCACTCTGGTGAAGTCTTCTCTTGATTGTTGACTTTGACACACATACACCTACCTCCTGGAGAGTGTTCTTGATATGGCCAACTGTTGTGAAGGGTGTTTTCTTCACCAGGGAAAGAATTCTTCAGTTATCCACCACAGTTGTTTTCTGTGGTCTTCCAGGTCCTTTGGTGTTGCTGAGCTCACCGGTACGTTCCTTCTTTTTAAGAATGTTCCAAACAGTTGCTTTGGCCACGCCTAATGTTTTTGTTATCTCTCTGATGGGTTTGTTTTGTTTTTTCAGCCTAATGATGGCTTGCTTCACTGATAGTGACAGCTCTTTGGAGCTCATCTTGAGAGTTGACAGCAACAGATTCCAAATGCAAATAGCACACTTGAAATTTACTCTGGACCTTTTATCTGCTCATTGTAATTGGGATAATGAGGGAATAACACACACCTGGCCATGGAACAGCTGAGAAGCCAATTGTCCCATTACTTTTGGTCCCTTAACAAGTGGGAGGCACATTTGCAAACTTGTAATTCCTACACCGTTCACCTGATTTGGATGTAAATACCCTCAAATTAAAGCTGACAGTCTGCAGTTAAAGCACATCTTGTTTGTTTCATTTCAAATCCATTGCGGTGGTGTATAGAGCCAAAAATGTTAGAATTGTGTTGATGTCCCAATATTTATGGAGCTGACTATATGCTTTATTGGCACACAGTTGAAGACATAGAATCCATAAATCTGCCGCGTTTCCGCCACAGCCTTTGTCAAAGCTTACAAGGTAGGTAATCTTTGACAAAGGCTGTGGCCGAAATGCATCAGTTTATGGATTCCATGTCCTCTACTGTGCGCCAATACAGCATATATTCTGTCACATATCTTGGATCCTAAATCCAGCCTGAGCATCAGCTAACATTCCTTTGCTGAGCAGTATAGTTTGGGTGAGTTGTTGACTATGTATACTCCTGGGGAGAAAGTGCCTTGTCCACAATGCCTTGTCTCTCATAACTTAAACTGCAAACATCAAGCTGCCAAGGACAGCTTAAAGCTGCATGGCAAAAATCATTCCTTGGGAACATGTGATCCTGATCCAGTAGATCCCTTGGAGCAGCTGTTCACTGTTCCCTTTAGCTTGTTTACCACATCTGCCTTGGTCAGCCTGGAACGATGTCTTCCATCCCCAAAAAATACCAGCCAACAAGAGGGAAGGAATAGGTCAGAACGTACTGATCCCACAGAGTCATTCACTTCATCAATCAGAGGACCACTGCGTCTGAGCCAAAACTGTCTAGACTTTAGTTTGATCTCCATGCCAAGTAGTCAACCTCTGAAGATGCCTACCTGCTACACATCTCCAGGAATAACCCCAGGGGTAGGAATCACTCACACAGGTTTAGGCATTGCTGTCTGATGCAGTTGGCCTGCCACTGTGCATACCTGGAATGCTCATGCCAGATAAGGATGGAGCCTGACGTTTTGCCAAGTGTACCAATCTATCTTTTTGCTATGGCTGGATCCACCTGAAAATTTATATATGCCACCTTCATGGCATTGTCTGCTTGAATCCAGACTGTATGACCTTCCACAGTCAAATTGTCCAGAATTTCTGGATATTACTTTGGGAAAGGAACCATCAGAGACAACCAAGCCCTTTGTAATCAAAGGTGTCCAAGTCTCTTCCCCAGACTGACCTGTAGAGGCAGGGGTTAGGGATCTGTCCATGTAATGTAGCTAGGTGCAATGACATGGGTTGACGCCAGGAAATCTATCCCCTGTTGGGTTCTTCTGGACTACGAGTCACTTCCCTTGCACATAGGTTACCTTTATTTGTGCTGTACCCATCAATGCCCTGGGAAAAGATTAGATTAGAATACTCGATCTTAAGGAGGACCTCTGACTTTAGAGATGGCCATACACCATGTACACTTGGACAACAACTGTCCTCCAGTTAATTCTCTTGTCCCCATGTCAATGTACACCTTTCTGTAGATTGTTGCATTTAGGAGGGACACATCGAGTGGACTCCATACATGCAATCACCTAATTCTTGTTCTTCCGTACTAATGAACAGACTGAGGACTTCTGCGGAGCAGCTCTGCTCCCGTTGTTATGGGAGATGGACTGCTCACAAAGAGAGTGCCGATGACTTCTCTCTCACTGCAAAATGTCAGTCTCACTTATCACAGGTACATGTTTTACAACAGGCTGCTTGGTAGACCTCTGTTACCCTTGGTATCTACTTTACTGTTTGCATACCCCAATGTGCTTTCACTGACCCATGCTATAGACTATGTGTGGTGTCAGTTACTTGCATTATACCCCTTTTAGCAACTTCAGACCAGGCACAGGACAAAGTTTCAAAAGCTTTACTAAAAAGTTCCTGAACATTACAAAGTCCAAAACAAGTTAATTCTTCCCTACCATCCCTAACCCCTAACTCGGGCTTATTGGCTGCCCTGCCATACCTGCAAAGGTAAAAGTCCATTCTTGGTAGCGTCCATTATGGCAGAATCCAGGCTTCGCATCTTCAGGGCGGACTACGAGTCCATATAACCTCCCTACATAGTGGAAGGCTCTCGATGGCAGGCAGTCTCAAATGAATACTCCTGCATCGGCATCAGCAGGGAACCCCAACAGTAGCAACGGCAGACTCTCTGGGCTTCAGACCACTGCCCCTTCTATTGACACATGACCAGTGAGTCGGACCCCAAAAAACACCAAGAAGCAGCTTGGGAAACACAGGTTACCCTAACCCTCCCATTCGCGGCAGCATCTAACTAAACTACAGATAAGCACCCTGCCTACAGACCAACTGGTATCTGCTATGGGGATTTCTTAAACAGGAAGGGAGGGCTCCCATACTCCAAATACAAACCCTTGGGCAAATCAACTTTTCCCTTGAAAAATAAAGTCTGGCCCTGGGTTGAAACTAGGCCAAAGGAATTGCCTCACATGAGACTACCTCCTCTCATACAAAAGTGGAGAGCCAAAGAGGTTCAGGTCCAGAGAGCTTGAATCTGAGACCAGAGTTTGTAAAGATATCAGTGAGGAAAAGCACTTTGTCCTGAGCTGTGTACGGGACTATTCAGATATTGCTAAGGTGAGTCGGTTGCAGCGACAATCTCTGAAGCTTCTGGACCCATCCAACTCACTGAAATTTCTGGAGGATCTTGCTAGGTTGCTCAATAGAGCCAGTGCCGATTATTCCCCCAGCCGGAGGTCATCTAAAGATCCAACCATGAGAATGTTTCAGGATGGCAACAAGGATAGTACTGGGTCTGGCAACCTAGTACCGAGGTGCTGAAGAGAGGATGAGGGCCTGGACCCCAGATTATTAGTGCATGGGCCCTATACCAAGGCACTGAAATTGAGGAAGAGATGGGAACATTAGTTATCTTCGATGCCTACAAAACTATATTTCTATGGAAAACTTGCATCTGAACCCATCCCTATAGAGCTTCATAATGCAAAATAGTTTATGCCTGATCTGGGCTTTAGAACAATTAACTGTTATGCCACCAGAACTGGGGCAAAACACCTTGACCAAGAAACCTCCAGGGGATATGCTGAGGCCATGAGTGAAGAACTGTAGGTTGCTTCTGTTGTAAATGACAGGTGTTCAACCTCAGCAGGATCTCTGATGCTGTTGTCCTGGGCTGTCTCAAAGAGACACTGACCTTGAAAAGCCATGCAGACTACTCTCTGATAGAGGAAATGCATTAGCAAGTTTCTTACCTTGAGCCCTTTGGCTCCTCTGGTTCTCTTCCACACATGGTAAACTTACCTGACTTAAATAAAAAATAGCCTCAGGCTGAACATGAAGTACCAGCTTATCCTTTCTGGCCAGAAAAAGCTGGCTTACTCCCTACTGTGGCAGGCTCTATGCAGTTGGTAGCAACAGTATTGGAATGCAGTTTGAGTTATTTGCAATATCTTGGTTATGGTAACTTCATGCAGGGCTCGCAGTAATCCTTCACATAGGGTTCACAGCAGTTCTTTGCAGCTGCGCATAGTGGTCAGAAAAGTTTCTGTCTACCCCTTTAAGGCAATCTTGACACATTCTACCTTGTAAAGGAAGCTTCACCCAGGCTTCACGGTAGTTCTTTACGGCTACACATAGGGTGCGGAAGAACTTCTCTCTACCCTTTTAAGGCAGTCTTGACACACTCTACATTGTAAAGGAAGCTTCTCCCAGGGCTCACATGAGGTCTTTGCGACTAAGCATATTGGGCAGGCAAGCTTCTGTCTTCTTCCATAAGTCGGTCCTGATGCACTTTTTAGGCCATAATACTGTGGTTTGCCATCTGAAAGAGGATTTTCTATAATTCGGACTGGATTTCTGGCATTCCTCTTATGTACAGTATATTCATGTCAATAAGACAGCCTAAACTTCTTAGCCGAGGGAGAGGCCCTAGTGCCTGAATGCACTAATTTGCAGCAAAATGCCTACCTGGTCTGACGACCCTTACATTTAGGAACCATGTGGATCTTTATTGTGCAGTGAGCTCATAATGCAGGTCAGCTGCAATACTTACATTTAGTCAAGTATAGTAACAATGCAGCACTGAGACATGAGCAAGGGCATATCTATTGGTAAGTTAACAGGAAATGGCCCTTGATGCAGGGTTTTGTGGCTATGGGCATGCTGGCATACAAGCCTAGCCCATGAATGCCTGATCTCTAAGCAGCTAGATTTTTAAACCCATTTTTCTCCACCCTTCTGCCTGCCTCCCATTCCTTGCAATCTTCTTACTTCGGCCATTTCCAAGATGGCTCCTGGGTAGCTCTACCCAACTCTAAGATGGCCACTGGGGCAATGCTTGCCCAAACTCAAGATGGCCCCCATGTGAGATCTTGCAACTTCACATGTTCAGCATTATGCATCATTCCCTTAGCTCATACTCGGCTTTCCAATACACAATGGCCACTAGAATACACACTGGAACACAGTGCAACTGTGGCCCATTTTGAGGGGAGATGTAACACAATTGATTAAGACATTCACAGATAAATTCCAAAAAAATTAGAAAACACACTTGTCTTGGAAATGCAGTGCCACAGCTCCATGGATCCTCTCATTCCGCTCTGGATGCAAGCTCCAGACAAAGAGATCACTTCTGAGGAAACTGCTCCAGCTGCACTGCTGCATGCAGGGATAGTTAGCACGCAATTTTTCACCCCCAAAAATCCACAGAAGGAGTTCCCTGCCGTATCAGAGCCTTTTGCATCCCAAGGCCAGGGACTGTGCTACAGGAGAGGCTGAACCTGCATGGAAAACCATCAAAAGTGGCAAGTAAGGGTCTCTTCTCTTCACACTGGCTGTGAGTTCCGTGAGGACAAAAAAGGGAATGGGCTGTTGTGTGGGCATGAACTCTTTATAGCTTTGTACTGGTCCTGTAGGCGGGACTGCCACATGTATGCTACCATTTTGGTGGCAGGAAAGTAATTTTCGTAATTGCATTCCTGTCAGATCTATTCATGCTTCTTGTTTTGGTTGCTGCTGGGACAGGAAGTCATGGAAAATCTGAACAGTCCTATGGATAGTACTGACATGGGTGCTTACCTTTCCCAATTCTTTTCAGAATAAAAACAGATGGGGCTAGTGATACACACTTTGTTGTATTGTTATGTGTTTGTGGATTGTATATCTGTCATAACACTTTTAGGGCCTATTCACACCATTTGCCTTGGGCTCCCCTTGGCAGTCTTGTCTAGCTGAGTACCAAAGCAAAGGCAAGGCAATCTGACATATTTCTTAGGGTGTGAGTTCACACCACTGCATTGCAGTGGTGTGCGTTAAAAAGAAGTATGGCATGCAGAACTTTTTTCAGCACAGCAGGCTGCTACACAAACCACCGTATTGCAACACTGTTGTGATTAATAAAAGATAATGAATTGTCACGTAATATTTCAATAAAGTTATAAAAAAAAAGTAAAAACAGTGTGATGCACAGGATTCAGTAGCCAGATATAAGATTGGTGAGGAAAAGCCCTAGGGCAGTTGCGGCATGGGAACTCCACATCAGTACAGATGTAACCAGAACATGGAGGCCCTGGACAGAGCTGCAGGCTGGGGAGAAGTAGACCTGCACCCAGGTTAGCTGGCTGTAGACTTCCTGATCCTTATGGAGGTGGGGTCTAGGGCGGGTGGCAGGCCAAGAATTCCCTTAGTGAGGCTATTCCCCTAAAGAACCCTACAGATATCCAATTCATGTAATGATCACAAGTGGAAGGATAGACTGTTAGAGGGAGATGGCTGCTTTAAAGTGCTGCATAATGGTTTCACATGTGGCTGCTGCTGACCGTCCACTGAAAGTATGTGATTGACTATGTACTGTCAAGTGACTCTGGAATTTATGTCGATGTGATGTGACTGATTATGCCATTTCCTCAATACCACCATAAAGTGCAACAACCCTATTCCTGTATGGACATTTCTTCCTTGGAGATATAAAGGTCAATGGCAAGGAATGTCATTTGAAGGCATCTGGGATGGAAAGGGCAAAATATGGCAGACGTTTCAGACTCAGCAGGAGCGACCGTGTTCTAGCAAAGACAGGAGCAGGGCAGGGACATGTGCTTTTAGAGCCAACATCCAGCTAATCGCTAGCTGACTGCTTGTGTGTGTGCTACCGCCAGAAGGTGACTATGTTTGCAGTGGGGTTGGGGACCAAAAATGTTTCCCTCTTGAGACATCCTCCCCCTGCACAGCCCTTCATGTCTTGCTTAGGACACATTCATAATTACAGTGTTCTCTGAAGAGCAGTCTAAGTTCAGATCGCTTTTCCGAGAGCATTTGACAAGTGGTGAGGAGGCAATATATCACCTTCTCACAGCCTGATTTAACACTGTAAATACCACACAGCAATTGCGTGCATTGCATATGGTTGTGGGGCAGTTGTAGCACAGCCCCATTGATCATCACATTTTAATTGAATAACATGATAATTTTCATTTATTTATATGTCAGGGCTGCTTTTAGAGTCAGTTTAGCACAGGTCCCAGCCTTGGCCTCCATTTCAATTTTAGCAGATTATACTAAATTCCATAACTCTTTGTGCATGTCAAGCACCTGTCCCCTATAGCTTGACGTGGAATGTAGAAGTGGAACCTGAACTTTAGTGGTCCCATTTGACTTGACCCTAGGCTTGTTATGTCATGAACTGTCACATGGCTATCCTGGATGTTAGGGACGCCAAAGTTCACACATGCCCCTGCAGGGTGATAATGTTTATTTGGAGTCTCCCAAATACATAACAGCACTGATGGATGACGACCGTGTACATACCACTTCCTAATGCTAGTGTATTAGATTTCACTTGTGTTTGCAGATTACAGAAAGGTCTTAATAGTCCAAACGCATTATGCTAGTTAGGATTCACTGGCTACAGGTTTTTGGTTACCATGTACTGTACATTTACTCACATGCTTCATGACTCAGAGCTGAAAAAACACCAGTGAATGCATTTATTATAGAGTAACTAAAAACCATTCAAGAGCATGCATACTTATATTTGCTCATTCAAAATGATATATAAATGAAAGAAACAAATTTTGTGTACCTACTGCCTAAAGACCCCCTGCCTTGCTCTCCTGAGCAGCAGAGGCGTGAAATACTTAACTCAGTCTGTGCCTGCTATTATACCATATATTTCTACAGGGAGCCCCTCTACCTGTAGGCTGCAGCATTGAGAAGTGAGTATCAGCAGACTGGAGGTAAATATTTTGCTGTGTAGGTGGGACTTTTGGTAACTGCTAACAAATTTGAATCTATCCTATGAATGTAATTTTTTATGCATTTAACCACTTGCCCTCCAGAGGATTTACCCCCTTCCTGACCAGGCCATTTTTTGCGTAACGGCGCTGCTTTAATTTAACTAACAGTTGCAATGCTGCACCCAAATGAAATTTACGTCCTTTTCCCCTTACAAATAGTGCTTTCTTTCTGTGGTATTTGATCGTCTATGAGTTTTTTATTTTTTACCCTTTAAAAAAAAAAATTACAATTTTGAGAAAAAAACAATATTTTTGACTTTTTGCTATTAAACATGTCTAGTAAAAAATTTTTTAAAATCACATGTCATCATAAATTTAGGCCAAAATGTATTATGCTACATGTCTTTGCTAAAAAAAAATCCCAATACATGTAAACGAATTGCTTTACAAGAAAGTTATAGCGTTTACAAATGGTGGCATATATACTGGAATTTTTTTTTGTAATTTTTACTAGTATTGGCGGCGATCAGCAATTTGTAGGGGTATTGCAGTGGGCATTCTGACACTGGGGGGAACTGACGTGGTGTCACTGTCATCCCCAGTGACACCAATACAGTGATAAGTGCTACTAAAAAGCACTGACACTGTGCTAATGGCACTGGGTAGGAAGGGGTTAACATCTGGGGCAATCAAAGGGTTAGTTGTGTGCTGTGTTAGTGCTTCACTGTGAGCACACAACTATGCAAAGCAGTGTGCAGGAGAGAGAACTGTATTGTTTACAAACGTACGCCCCCCTACCCGGAGCTGCTAAATCACGTATATATACACGTGATTTTGCGCACCTGTGCCGTCCTGTAGCAGTACTACTGGAAAGCGGTTAACATAAAGACCTCTGTTGTGATCTCAGCCTCCTGTAAACCCCTGCGCAGAAGGGCTCAGAAGCCAATAAAGTTCTGTTGCAGGCAATGTCCTGCCATGAGAGAGCAAAGTGAGCGGAGAGATGACCTCATCAGTTTACCTCTGCTTCGACTGTGTTCTTCTAAACCAGTCAGCTGGCTAGGGGCATGTGTCATGTACCTTGGTTGGAGGCTCAGTTGATGAGAGGGCTTCCCTTACAGCTCTGGTCCAAGCACCCTGAATGTAGTGACAGAGGTAGAAGGCTCAAAGAAGCATGGGTGCTGGTAGCTTGATAGCAGATGACTGCCGCGGTTAGAGACATAGCCAAAGTGAGCCAGGGTCATACACTGTGAGACAGCAGCACAGTCAGGAAGCAAGTCGAGTCACTGCCAGGGAAGTAGGCAGAGCAAAGTCCAGTAGCAAGCCGAAGTCAACACTAGCAGATCAGGCAGAGAATAGCCAGAGGCAGCCGGGTTCATAATCCAGAATCTACAGAGCAAGATCAGGAACAAGCTGGATCAGTAACAGAAGATCAGTCAGCATAAGCACGAACATAGGAACATGGGGAGCTGAAGAACATTCAGCAATTAGCACACAGCGGGCACCCATACGCGAGGTCGTGCACGCTGATGCGCCTGGCACCAATACGCGAGGTCGTGCATGCCGATGCGTGTGTCAGTGCATGCTGGATATTAGCCTGAGCTTGTCTGTGTGCTGGTAGATGTAAAACATAGAATATGCAGCGCTAGATGTTGTATGAAACCATGATTTATAATAAAACAAGATTAATATAGTCCCAAGTACAGGGTCCTCAAAGACAAATTTAGTATATGTCAGAAATGTTCCATAAAGTGATCAAGAAGTCCACCAAATAGCCAAACTGGTTAGGTGAGCAAATAGCAAATTCCTTGTAGTAATGGTTTTATAATGTGCTTACCAGAACTACATACAAAATGCGCATTGTATGTATATAATCTGTAGAAGACATCAGGGTCTGGTCACCGGTATGATGTCATCAGAACGCCTTAGCAGACTCCCAGAGATGATATTTAGTCACGCTCCCGGTCCACCTCAGGACTCACCAATAGGTCTACCGTCGCTCAGACACTAGATGTCGATCCACCTTAAGGAGGCTTTATTTGATTCTGACTTTATCAAAAGGAACCTTCTAAGCGTTACTTTCCAGCCATCCTTCTGAAGGAGCTCTGACAGAGCCAGCTCTGAGGAAAGTTTATATGTCAAATTGAAATGATTATATCTGCTGTGGAGGATGGCTGGAAAGTAACGCTTAGAAGGTTCCTGAACACATTGTTCAGCTTCTACAGTGGATTTCGAGGGATAGGGTGTGCTGTCTGTCAGGAGTGCCAGGATCTAAACAATTATAAAAGTAACATGTCAGTATGATTGAATTTCTATAAACTTGCTATGGCCTACACTGAAAAATTGATCTATTTACATACAGGCAAACCGAAATGAGGTTTCCCATAGAAATGCATTGATAACCAATTAATCCATTCCGGAGGTCAGAAAAAAAGTAAAAAAATGTCTTTTATGTGTTCGAAACTCTTTATAAAGTGCACTTTAAAGGCATAAATGCTGTACAGGGACATGATTAAAAATTTATTTGTAAATGCATTGAAAACCAATTAATCCGTTCCGGAGGTCAGAAAAAAGTAAAAAAAAAGTTTTATCTGTTCAAAACTGTTTATATAGTGCACTTTAAAGGCATAAAGGGACGTGATAAAAAAAAATAAATTTGTAAATGCATTGAAAACCAATTAATCTGTTGCGGAGGTCAGAAAAAAGTAAAAAAAAGTCTTATCTGTTCAAAACTCTTTATAAAGTGTAATGAACCTAATGGAAATAAAAAAGGCCAAATTGCGGACTTTAGAGGCACTGCAACAAAAATATCATTAAAATCAATTTATTATTTGAATGTAGACCATTACATAATGCATAAAGGTTATTCCGCTAAGAATGCAAGACCCCCAGGGAGGGGTGGAGCATTCTATGCAGATTACAAAACTCGTCAATAATAGTTTAAAATTGATTCAGATATACCGTGTCCCGGTCAGCGTATCAAAAGACATAATTAACAACATTATATTATGTTATATTTATATCCAACTTTCTTTCATGTAGTAACTCCTGAAGAAGCGATACTCTCGCGAAACATGTTGAGTAACTACAGAGTAACAGTTACTGACATCTGATCTATGTCTTTTGATACTCTTACCAGGACACAGTATATTTGTATGCTGCAAGCAGGGCCCTCCTAACCCTCTTGTATTGAACTGTATCATTGCTGTATTGTCTCCCTTTATATTGTAAAGTGCTGAGTAAACTGTTGGCGCTATATAAATCCTGTATAATAATATTAATAATATATACACAAGCTGACTAAAGCAAATTTTCTATATACTGTATGTGAGTGGTTTTACATGTATAATTAAGTGCAGGCATTCTTATTGTCCAGCTGTTTCTGCCAAATAGTACAGCCTTTGCCAAGACCACTAGTGTGGCAACAAGGCTTGGTGAAGTATCTTGGTCAAAGCACTTGTCTGGCTACTGACTGGATGATGAAGAAGAAGGAGCATGCTGATAGCGTCATCTGGATTGGATGATGAAGTAGAAGAGGCATACTGATGGGGCTATCCCTCTGCTCACTCCGTTGTCTCCTCTTGTCAACGAAAGACTGGACAAAATGTTCCTTTCCCTGGCCATATCTGTGCAGAAGATCACCATAGACTCTTATGGGGCCTTCTCCTGATCAGGGGCGGACTGACAACTCATGGGGCCCCCGGGCAATAGGGGATCATGGGGCCCCTGTGTCCTTGCCCAAACTCAAAAAAGCCTATAAAAAAGGTACCAGGAGCATCTCATGGGGCCCCCTACTGACCCCGGGCCCTCGGGCAGTGCCCGAGTTTCCAAATGGTCAGTCCGCCCCTGCTCCTGATACAGAAGATGTTCCAATAGATATCCAAGGGGTTTTAAAGTGCAGGTGTGCACAAAGGAAAAAAAAGGTTTTAACTAGAGGGGCAAAGTTCTGCTGCATGTAGTTGTCAGATTATTACAGTGAGGGACAGGGGGGGTCTAGTTTAGGTAAGGGGAAAGCAAAAGGTAACTGTAATTTCTGTGAAAGTACAGTTATTTAATCAGTTAGATTACCGCACAGTTGCTAAAAAACATGAAGGAAATTGTGCATTCAGACTGTATTGTGAATAGCTGCCTTAAGCCCTGGTTCACACTGATGCGGTGCAGAATTCGCAATGTTTTCTGTGCGAATTCCGCACCGCATCAGAATCATACCCCGTTCATGCAAACCGCTGTGGGTGTGTATGTTAACAACATCCCGAAAGCGGTCCACAAAACGCAGTGCGAGGTGCAAAATTGGATCGGATAAGTGTGAGTACCTATGCAATCCGATTCTAGTGCCGACCCAAAAAAGGGTCCTGCACATTTTTGGTGCGGGTGCGGTGCGAATCGAGCCATATAAAATGTATGGCTCCAATCACACCGCACACAAATCACATGTGAATTGCACAGGAATGCAGTGCGATTCCTGTGCGAATCACATGAGATATACCGCACCGCACATATGTGAACGCAGGGTTAGTGATCCACTTTCTTTTCTTTTCATATATACAACTATAATAGAATGCACAAATACACAAACAATAATGCCATCCCCTGATTTACCAAACATCTTCTAGAAAGCGCATCACTATCAACATTTTATATGCAAATAAGTCAATGTGGAAAACATGTTATTTTAGTACATAGAAATAAGACCATTTATGTATTTTTCAGAACTGCTGCAGAGCATTCTTACTATCAAAAGGTGTCTGTTCATCTGTGTCCTGCATGCATGCTCCCATGGGCTTTGAAATGGAAGAAACAGGTCTTAAGACAGGAGGAATGCTGTACAATTTGTCCTGTAAACAGAGCAAGATTGACATATTAGCCCAGCAAGTCCTTCTGCAGCCTCAGACCGCCTGCTGTTTTTTTTACTGTATATGTATTATGGGAAACTCCTTAAAGTCTTACAATTTTTTTATATTTTTTTTGTTTTTGCACAAGGATTGCTAGTTGTTTCGCTAGGAACAATTAACCACTCGCCCTCCTGAAGATTTACTCCGTTGCCTGACCAGGCCATTTTTTGCAATATGGCGCTGCGTTTCTGTAACTGACAATTGCGCAGTCATACAATGCTGCACCCAAATGAAATGTATCTCCTTTTTTTCCTACGAATAGAGCTTTCTTTTAGTAGTATTTGATCGCCTGTGAGGTTTTTATATTTTGCACTATAGAAAGAAAGAAAGACTGACAATTTTGAGAAAAAAAACAATATTTTTTACTTTTTGCTATTAAACATGTCCAGTAAAAAAATTTCAAAAATCAAATTTCGGCATAAATTGAGGCTAAAACGTATTCTGCTACATGTCTTTGCTAAAACAAAATCCCAATACGTGTAAATTAATTATTTATTTTTTTAAGTCTGCAAAAGTGCGAAAAACAAAAAACCCGTAAGTGAACAAATAACGTGCTAGTGCAAAACCAACACAAAAAAGTGCACATAGGAGTGTGCTTTGTCCATCCCCCACAGGGGTAGGACCTCTACCCTGATCCCCCGGGGCGCGAGGCTCCTGACAGGGACTAAGGTTTCTACATTGGTCCGCCTAGCCAAAAGGCCTGGCGGACCCCTTTCCTTGTGGCTAGCCGAAGCCAGCCACCAAGTACTAGGTCAGGGGATTCTCCCGAAGAGAGACCCCCCAGAGACAGGGGAGAAAGGAACCAAAAGGCCACACATCCTCCCCCTAGACTTCAGGGTAGGCCCGAGGACCCACACCCTACCGTCCGTGAGAAAAAAACACACACATAAGTGAAAAGTGAAACAAACGTGGGAGAAAAAATAAATTAAATAAATAAGTAAGCAAAATAAAAAAGTGGCTGTGCAATTGTGCACTGGCTAGGCCCTGAGGCCTGTAGCATAAAAATTGCCGTGGACGTAGCCAAAAAGCCTAGCCCTAAAAGTCGCAGTGCAGATAAAGTGTTTTGGAGCAGTGACCATGTGCACGTTTCACACTTGGAATCCCATCCGCATGTGGTACTAGGAGCACCCCTGAGGCAACCATTAAGGGGGCACTGTTCAGCGGACTCTCTTCTTCCCCGGCCCCTGGCCAGACAAGGTAGATCAGTTCAACCCAGGAGGAACTGGGCCCTTCTGGCATTCCTGGGGGAATTACTCCCGGGCCCCAACTGCCTGTGGGCACCTCGGTTTCTGTTCCGGCCTGTATTAACCATCAGGGTCCCAATGCTTCCACCAGGGGTGTTATACAGCCAAACATACTCGTTAAGCAAGAATGATGGAGAAGCACCCACACTGGACACTGATAAGGACAGATACTACACTTGATCTTACCTGTAAATTAATTGGTTTATGTGAAAGTTATAGTGTTTGCAAATGGCGGTATATATACTGAATTTTTTTTTTATCACTTGTAATGGTGGCGATCACCAACTTATAGCGGGACTGCGGCGGGCATTCTGACACTGAGGTGAACTGACTTGGTGTCACTGACATCCCCAGTGACACCGGTACAGTGATCAGTGCTAATAAAAAGCACTGACACTGTACTAGTGGCACTAGGCAGGAAGGGGTTAACATCTGGGGCGATCAAAGGGTTAACTGTGTGATGTTTTACTATGGGGGCTGTGTGTCTGTTTCATTGTAAGCACATTGGTTTGTATGGCTCTGCTATGCAGAGCCATACAAAGCAGTGTGCAGGAGCTGACAGGATTACATACAGGTCTCTCCCCCATCGGAAATCCTTGGAGATTGCCATGTGCCGACGAGGAATCCCCGGCCGGAACCCAGTGATTAACAGCTGAGGCCGCGAATGGCAGCGTGTGCCCCCTACCCAGAACTGCAAAAATCACATATATACTGTATACACATGTGATTTTGCACACCCGTGCCACCCTGTAGCAGTATTTCTGCTATAGGGCAGCGTGGAAGTGGTTAAACCCCAATAGCTGGCTATATGCCTTGAACACGGCCCTCCACAGGCGTACAGTTATGTATGCCCCACGTGAATGAGACCTTAGTGTGAAAAATGTCTCAGGAAGCATTGTCAGTGGGTTTCTTGAATCCACACAATTTTTAAAATTATTTTTTTCTGCGTGCTGATAGGTGAGAAGTTGGTTAGGTATAAAGTTCTTATAGGCAGCTATCCATAAAGAGAACTCCAGGGGGTAAAGAACCCACTGGAAGGAAGGTATCCTTACTGTTTCATGCAGTTTAACTTATACAAAATTCTTATTTTATAAATTCTATATTAATTGCAAAATTATAAAAAATTTAAATATCATTACCCAAACAATTATTCAAATAAATATCTTATCTCTCAGGGCCCCTACAGTGGTCAAAATAGCAAATAAAAGTATGAGAGTCATATACAAAGAACTTGGAGCCTCTTCCTGCAGCCCAAAGAACAGATAGGGTATCGACATTCCAACAAGCTCATCCAGGCTAGCAGAAGAAAATCAGAAGACAGAAGGAGGAAGCACTGCACAGCAGAATCCATCCATTAAACAGAAAGGTGAAGATACAGCTTCAGCCTAAGCTCCTCCTGATTACACCCCTCTGACATGTTTCGTCCCTCCTGTGGGGCTCAATCATAGCGATCCCGCAAAAAATCATAGGGGAGTATTCAGGAAGAGCTTAGGCTGAAGCCGTATCTTCATCTTTCTGTATAGTGGCTCGATTCTGGTGTGCGGTGTTTCCTCCTTCTGTCTTCCAAAAGTATGAAAGTGCCACAGGTTTATGTAAGACCAGCAAATGTTTATTTATCTTGACAACAGGTCTGAGTATACTTATCCTACTTAGTTTGTGGCTCACAACTCCCCCTTCAACAGGGCTTGTCTACTGGCAGTTATTTTGGTAAGACCTTTGCCTTTTTCACAGTTCAGTATAGCCAAAAGACTGCCAGCCCATAAGCCATGATGAAGGGAAAGTTGTGAGTCCCTGAAATGCATTGGCTATGTCCCCAGACCTGTTGTCAAGATAAATATATTTTGCTGTACTTGATATAAACCTCCCCCATAGGAGCCACTTGTATCTTGTCCAGGCTTTACCCTAGATCTTCTCCCACAGCAAAACACACAGCATTTCCTATAGCCAGGTGCACACAACTTCCACTCGTTACTCAAATGATCAGTCTAATGCAGGCCATAGATGGGTTGAAAATCGGCCGAAAAAAAAAAATCGGCCGATTTTCGCACCATTAATTGGTAAATTGGACGGCCGTTTTTCTGGATTTTGTCAGATTTTTTTGATCAGTAAAGTTGGAAAAAAATCAGCCGATTTTGCTGATCGGCCGATTCTCACGGCAATGATGGGCAAATCGGCCGATCTTTTTACCGATAAAAAAATCTGCGCATGAGCTGTGACCTGCAAGACAAAAAGAAGAAGAGAAAAAAAATAAAAAGAAGAAGAAGAAAAAAAAGAAGAAGAGAAAGAAGAAGAAGAGGAAGAAGAAGAAGAAGAGAAAGAAGAAGAAGAGAAAGAAAAAGGAGAAGAAGAGGAAGAGGAAGAAGAAGACGAGGAAGAAGAGAAAGAAGAAGAGAGAAAAAGAAGAAGAGAAAGAAAAAGAAGAAGAGAAAGAAAAAGAAGAAGAGAAAGAGAAAGAAAAAGAGAAAGAGAAAGAAAAAGAAGAAGAGAAAGAAAAAGAAGAAGAGAAAGAAAAAGAAGAAGAGAAAGAAAAAGAAGAAGAGAAAGAAAAAGAAGAAGAAGAGAAAGAAAAAGAAGAAGAAGAGAAAGAAAAAGAAGAAGAAGAGAAAGAAAAAGAAGAAGAAGAGAAAGAAAAAGAAGAAGAAGAGAAAGAAAAAGAAGAAGAAGAGAAAGAAAAAGAAGAAGAAGAGAAAGAAGAAGAAGAAGAGAAAGAAGAAGAATTCCAGTCCTGTTATATTTGACATTAAAAAGTATTGCGGTTGCAACAATGTATCTACTTGTATCTGAAAAGAACCCCATCTGTATCCGAAATGGATATAAATAGATACAATGTTGCAACTGCAATACTTTTTAATGTCAAATATAATAGCGGGGCTCTCTGCAGGGACAGAAGTCATTAAATGCCGGCCGTAGACGGGAAGAAAATCAGCCGATTTTTTTTACTGTTGGTGGTAACGTCGGCCTATTGAACGACCGATTTTTCATTTTTTTTGTTAAAAAAACAGCCGGTTTTCTCCCCGGCTATGACCTGCATAAGAGTTGCATTTTTTGTTGTTTTTATTTTATTTTATAACTGGGATAGGAAAGGGATATAGTGGGATACACCAAATAGAACTATGCACAACTGAGGACAGCTTTCTCTAAGTAGATCTGTGCAGCAGACTGTACAAGGAATGGAACAAAGTCCCTCTGTAGAAATGCAGAACTTAGTGGACAGTTGCTCTTCTGGACACCAGCTGGTGTCCCCTCTAGCTTACACCCAGAAACTGACTATATAGGTCCCAAGGGGGTTAAACAGCACAAGGCCCAGCATCCATGTAGAACAGTCTGTACTCACAAGGCCCTTGCCACAGGTCACCTTCCTCCGTGGTACCAGACAAGACCTGTAGACATCCCCCTCAGTCAGCTGTCAGAAGCACCCTGGGTTTCAGCATCCTGGCCCATAGGTCGCCTACCTGAGACCTCCTGGAAGCATGAGCCAGGGGAGGCTGCTTCCTCTCTGGCTAGAACTCCCTTCTCAGAGGAGGAGGAAGATGAACCCAGATGTGCTCACTGAATATAAATATGAGTACCCGGCATGTTCAGGGGCACCACTCCCTGTAATTGGCTGGAACTGCTTCCATATTCTTGCTGCTGATCTGCATGGGTCACTCCTGTTCACCCAGACCCTTCATGGTCACCTGGATACAGAGGAGCCAATCACAGCAACAGCAGCATTGTGAGGCACACAGAATATCCTCATTAAACAATTGTAGCTTTTCTGTTAAACAGGAGATCACACTATACTAAACTCGACTATACACATCCTAGCAACCTACTGTATGTACCCTGTTTCCTCGAAAATAAGACCTACCCTGAATATAAGACCTAGTACAATTTTTGGGTATTGTTAAAGTATAAGACATAGTTCGAAAATAAGACCTAGTTGTGATCTTTTTTCAGCCTGAACATGGCAGAAGGCCATTGCGCCACCTCCGGGACTGGCCTTGTGCACACCAATATCTACTGTCTCTTATAAACGCAGAAGCGTGGCTTTTGTGTCTGCAAGTGACAGTCCCTCTTGTAAGTGACAGCACCATCCGCTCCCACAGAACCTCCCTACCTCTGTACTCACTGTGGGACAGGGAAGGAACAAATATCTGCGGGTGCAGTATGCAGTGTGTTTAGGGGTGGGGCATCTCGTCCTGCAGCCTAATGCATGGAAGCCGATGCCCCAGGGGGTGATCACCAACCAGTGGGGAAGAGGCGGAGCAGTGAGTGCGCTTGGTGCACTGTGTAGGAAGATAGGACCCAAAATGGGAGCTACTAGAGAGGGGCCGGCTGCTGACAATTGTGTTTTTCAAATCTAGCTAACCATATGAGGGCAGTGGAGGGGGGGGGGGGGGTGATGTGCATAGGTGAGTTGCAGTCAGGTGTTGCAGAGGTAAATTGACCGGTGAGTTGCAGACAGGGTGCATAGGTGAGCTGCGGCTGGGGGGGTGCAGAGGTGAGCTGAGTTGCTACCCACCTCTGCACCCCCCAGCCACAACTTGCCTCTGCACCCCCCAGCCACAACTTGCCTCTGCACCACCCAGGCACAGCTCACCTCTGCACCCCCCAGCCACAGCTCGCCTCTGCACCCCCCAGTCACAGCTTGCCTCTGCACCCTCCAGCCACAGCTTGCCTCTGCACCCCCCAGCCACAGCTCGCCTCTGCACCCCCCAGTCACAGCTTGCCTCTGCACCCTCCAGCCACAGCTTGCCTCTGCACTCCCCCAGGCACAGCTCACCTCTGCACACCCCAGCCACAGCTCGCCTCTGCAACCTCCAGCCACAGCTTGCCTCTGCACTCCCCCAGGTACAGCTCACCTCTGCACACCCCAGCCACAGCTCACCTCTGCACACCCCAGCCACAGCTCGCCTCTGCACCCCCCAGTCACAGCTTGCCTCTGCAACCTCCAGCCACAGCTCACCTCTGCACCCCCCCAGGCACAGCTCACCTCTGCACCCCCCCAGCCACAGCTCGCCTCTGCAACCTCCAGCCACAGCTTGCCTCTGCACTCCCCCAGCAACAGCTCACCTCTGCACTCCCCCACCCACAGCTCACCTCTGCACCCCCCAGTCACAGCTTGCCTCTGCACCCTCCAGCCACAGCTTGCCTCTGCACTCCCCCAGGCACAGCTCACCTCTGCACACCCCAGCCACAGCTCGCCTCTGCAACCTCCAGCCACAGCTTGCCTCTGCACTCCCCCAGGTACAGCTCACCTCTGCACACCCCAGCCACAGCTCACCTCTGCACACCCCAGCCACAGCTCGCCTCTGCACCCCCCAGTCACAGCTTGCCTCTGCAACCTCCAGCCACAGCTCACCTCTGCACCCCCCCAGGCACAGCTCACCTCTGCACCCCCCCAGCCACAGCTCGCCTCTGCAACCTCCAGCCACAGCTTGCCTCTGCACTCCCCCAGCCACAGCTCACCTCTGCACTCCCCCAGCCACAGCTCACCTCTGCACTCCCCCAGCCACAGCTCACCTCTGCACCCCCCAGCCACAGCTTGCCTCTGCAACCTCCAGCCACAGCTTGCCTCTGCACCCCCCCAGGTACAGCTCACCACTGCACCCCCCCAGCCACAGCTTGCCTCTGCACCCCCCAGCCACAACTTGCCTCTGCACCCCCCCAGGCACAGCTCGCCTCTGCATTCCCCCGGCCACAGCTCACCTCTGCACTCCCCCAGCCACAGCTCACCTCTGCACCCCCCAGCCACAGCTCATCTCTGCACCCCCCCCCCAGGCACAGCTCGCCTCTGCACCCCCCCCCCAGGCACAGCTCGCCTCTGCACCCCCCACCCACAGCTCACCTCTGCACCCCCCAGCCACAGCTTGCCTCTGCACCCCCCCAGGCACAGCTCACCTCTGCACCCCCCAGCCACAGCTCACCTCTGCACCCCCAGCCACAGGTCATCTTTGCATCCCCTGCCCGCAGCTCACTCCTGCACTGTGTCTGTGGCTTATCTCTGCACGCTGTCTAAAACTCACCTGTCAATTGACCTCTGCAACACCTGACTACAGCTCACATCTGTCATCAGCTGGCCCTCTCTATAGTATCCTCTTCCACAACTGCCTGAAGCTCACCTCTGCACCCCCTGTTTTTTTTTTTGAGCCAAAAAAAATATAAGACAGTGTCTTATTTTTGGGGGAAACACAGTAGGAGGGTGCTACATATACTGTTTTGAATCCAGAGAGGGAATAGCTGAGGAGAAATGTAGTGAATAGTGAGACTACTGTGATATGGCAAACATTGAGTTATATCTGATTCTAGCATAAAGTAAGCAGCACAAAAAGAATTCTGCAATTCATAGCCAGCAGCTGTTAGTGACATACATTTACTGTGGCTACTTTTGGAATGATTTACGGGTTTTGTTGTGGGTTGGTGTTTGAATGGCTTTGACTGTACATGAAAGTGATATCTGGCAACCCCTGAGCCTGTTCTTTGCATAGAGAGCCTCTGAAGGCCATGCCTTCAACTAGCACCTACCTCCCATTGGGGATCTGTTTCATCTCTGATTTTGGAAATGGTCATAACTCTATTATGAGTTCATAGTTGACACCTGTCCTTAAATGATAAGGCTGATACTTATCAATCAATTGTATTTAAATGTTAAAGAGCACTTGAAGCTAAACATAATAAATTTGTAATGGTGTTCTGTTGACATCAGCGACAGCCAAGTGCAAACTGGGTCTGGAAACATATATGAAATGTTGTTAATTATATAAATGTCTTTAAAACAAAATGCAAGGAGTACCTAGGTTTGTTTCAGTAACCATTTGCAGTAGTGCAAGTGTAGTACTACCCTAGGGGTGGACTGACAATTTGGAAACTCGGGCACTGCCCGAGGGCCCGGGATCAGTAGGGGGCCCCATGAGATGCCCCTGGTACCTTTTTCATAGGCTTTTTTGAGTTTGGGCAAGGACACAGGGGCCCCATGATCCCCTATTGCCGGGGCCCCATGAGTTGTCAGTTCACCCCTGTACTACCCCCTTAGGAGTTGCTGATGAATTGGGTCCCCCTATAGTCCTGCACAGCCAGGCATCACACATTTCTACAAAAGCTTTCATCCAGAGTCAGAAATCAATCCTTGAGCTTTGTTTTTTTGTTTGTTTTTTGAAGATTTGAACTGGGATAGGGTTAAGGGTGTACTGGATGCCCAAGGGTACTGATAAATTGAGGACAACTTCCTTGAACTCTTTACAAGCCTTCTCTGTAGCACAGTCTCTGTTGGAGAACTAGCCAACGTCTCCTTAGTGTAAGGGATTTCCGGTGAGACGGCTGGCTAATAGAAATGCGCATGCTTGCGACAATCTCCGCAGAATGGTGAACAAGCGTGCGCATGCTACACAGAAATGTGCGATCGTGCACAGACACGTGCACACGCACAGTGCATGTTGGCGCCAGACTATTTAAAGGATGCTTCTGCCTGTGCTCAGTGCTAAATGGTCTTCATCTGTTTTCCCTGTGTCCTGTTGTATTCTTGTATGATTCCCTTGTTGCTTACCCGGCTTGTTCCTGACCTGACTTTGGGTTCTGCTCCTGACTTGTTGCTAAAGTTCCAGATCCAACTCTGTTCCTGACTTCGGCTCTGCTCATGATTTGGTACTTCGCTGCCCTCCTGTTGATGACCCTGGCTATTCCTGTGACCTCGCTCCTGTCTCCAATTCCGGCTTCCTGTCTTGAGTGCCGTCTGGCTGTCTACTATGAAATAAATTATACAAATTCCTCCTGCGCTTATATGGAGTATATGGAGTGATATAGTGCAGCGCTATGAAAATATTAACCCAACATCATATCATGTAAATATAATCAACACATATAACTAATAAAAAAGTGTTACAAAATTCTATATAAATAAACTGCCACACTGTGCTCCAATATGAGTGTTCAAATACTATGTGACCTGAGGTCCTGGTAAAATTTCAGAACCTGTGCCTTATTAGCCAATCAATACGTGTATCATTACATATAAACAAACCCCTCATGGATAAAATAAATAAACTACACTTCAAGTGACCAGTGATAAAAGTGACCAAATTAACTCAAATATATGATTCTATATATTCCACTCAAAAATGAATAAAGTTCATAAATCCTCCAAATAGTGCTCCAAACAACAATAATTCATGCAGAGTGATGAAAGTGATGATTTCTGTGTTGGTGTCAGTACACTTATCCTCCGTGGCTAAAATGCCCTCTCACCTCCACTCTGTGACCCAAAAGGGCCACTAAGTCTCCAGGATCAACCCTAGCTCCTTCTCCAGCAATGGCTGGTATCCTCTGTACTCCTCCTTTGGTTCCCCTCTCAGGTAAGTGATCTGTACTCCAGACCTCTCAGGATAGGTACACCAGCTCTCCTCTCAGGATGTCCTCAATAGACGTACTACTTCAAGATCCAACACCAGTCTTGGAAGAAGAGTAATTCATGTGGCCAATCGGCGCGTCCCTCAGGCCATCCAAAAACGACCCGCGAGGAGCAACAACTTGGGCTATCCTGACGGAAGCAGACCACTAATCACGAGCACCCAAACCATCCTACCAATTTTTTCAAATGCAGTTGAAACTGAAGGAGTGCCAAAAAACATTTAAGAGGCCAGAAATATTTTATTTCTATAGTGCACAAAAGGAAAAACAGAATGCATCTAATGCATTCTGTGGACAAACAATCACAATCAATCACCCTTCAACAGTACTTTAGCAGTTATCATGGTGCCAAGTCAAGTAAAGACTCCTGGGTAAATAAATCCAAGACAGAAGAATGATCAGTGAAATATGTGTAATTATGCAAAGCAGTTGGTTCAAGTACATTTAGACTTCTCAGTTTCGGTGACCCCTGTGTCCCCCCGCCCCTCCTTTGTGGAGCCAAAGACAAAGTCCTTGGGTTCAATAAAGGACCTCTTCCTCCACTAAACTGAGGATCAATGTTCAGCGCCTCACTTCCACATTTCTTTCAGCTACAAGCTTTTCAAGGGATATTGACAACTACATCTACATACACAGTTCAAAGATGCAGTCTATGCTATACAGAATTCTTCTATAATTCACTGTATTCAAAAGAAGTAAAACAGGCATGGTAGTGATCAGGACCGGCTTAAGGGCAAGGTGACTAAGGCTGCAACCTTGGACCCCCACAATGAGAAGGCTTCATATCAGAAGGTGCCTTCTCATCAAAAGCTTGTGCTCCAATCTTCAGTTTTCTGCTTCTGAAACTATGCCAGCACTACCCCACAGTACCTTCATAGTTCCAGCACCAGCTTGATCGGGCAGAATGAAGCAACTACATAGGTAAGTAATCAGCACTGGGACATTCCTAATCTCACTGATGCCAATGATCAGAGAGTCTACCTCCAAATGACTGATTCCTGTACTCAGTGGGTTAGATTGCATGTTACATACTCTGATCCCTGTACTCTGTCTGTTAGATTATATATCACATACTCTGATCCTTGTACATTGTATGCTAGTATGTACATGACATATTCTGTGCTCTACATGTTAGCTTGTATGTTACATACTCTGATCTATACTCTCTATATACAGTACTAGCTTGTATGTTACAACCTCTGATCTGTAACCTCTATATACTAGGTTGTATATTACATCATACTCTGATTTCTACACTCTTTATACTAGGCTTTAGGTTACATATTCTGATCTCTACACTGTATGTACTAAGTTGTATATTACATACTCCAATCTCGGTGCTCTATATACTAGGTTCCAGGGGCGGACTGACCATTCGGGCACTCGGGCACTGCCCGAGGGCCCAGGGTCAGTAGGGGGCCCCACGAGATGCCCCTAGTACCTTTCATAGGCTTTTTTGGGTGTGGTTTGAGTGTGGGTGAGGACACAGGGGCCCCATGATCCCCTATTGCCTGGGGGCCCCATGAGTTGTCATTCCGCCCCTGCTAGGTTGTATATTACACACTCTGACCTGTACAATCTATATACTAGGCTGTAAGTTAAACTCTCTAAACTCTACACTCTGTATGCTAGATTGTATGTTACACTATCTAAACTCTACACTCTATATGCTAGGTTGTATGTTGCACACTCTGATCTCTACACTCTATATACTAGGTTGCATATTACATACTCTGATCTGTATACTCTAAATATTAGGTTGTATGTTACACACTGATCTGTACACTCTATATACTAGGCTGTACGTTACACACTCCAATCTCAATGCTTTATATACTAGGTTGTATGTTACACACTCTGATTTCTATACTGTATATACTAGGCTGTATGTTACACACTCTGATCTCTATACTGTATATACTAGGCTGTATGTTACACACTGATCTGTAAACTCTATATACTAGGCTGTACGTTACACACTCCAATCTCAATGCTTTATATACTAGGTTGTATGTTACACACTCTGATCTCTGTATTGTATAGACTAGGCTGTATGTTACACACTGATCTGTAAACTCTATATACTAGGCTGTACGTTACACACTCCAATCTCAATGCTTTATATACTAGGTTGTATGTTACACACTCTGATCTCTATATTGTATAGACTAGGCTGTATGTTACACACTCTGATTTCTACATTCTATATACGAGGTGGTATGTTACATACTCTGCTCACTGTGCTCTGTATCAGGGTCTCCAAACTTTCTAAGCAAAGGGCCAGTTTACTGTCCTTCAGGCTTTAGGGGGGCTGGACTGTGGCCAGAGGGAGTAATTTTTTTATAAAATATATATTTTTTAAATATATTCTTCAGATTTTTTAACATATAAAAAAGTAATTTTAACATATATTTTTACATACATTTGTAAATGCATTCCAAAAATGTAGATTTGTATTTTTAAAGACATACAGTATATTTGAAAATGTATTTTAAAAAATATTTTTTCATATATTTTATAATAAAAGCGCATTTCAACATACAGTGTATATACAGTGAGGAACAGAAGTATTTGAACACCCTGCGATTTTGCAAGTTCTCCCACTTAGAAATCATGTAGGGGTCTGAAATTCACATTGTAGGTGCATTCCCACTCTGAGAGACAGAATTAAAATTCAGAAAATCACATTGTATGATTTTTAAAGAATTTATTTGTCTTGCACTGCTGAACATAAGTATTTGAACACCTAAGAAACAGCAAGAATTCTGGCTCTCAAAGACCTGTTACTGTGCCTTTAAAAAGTCCACCTCTACTCCGCTCAATAATCTAACTTAGTAGCACCTGTCTGAGCTCTTTAAAGACACCTGTCCACCCCACAGTCAGTCAGATGCCAACTACTACCATGGGCAAGACCAAAGAGCTGTCGAAAGACACCAGAGACAAAATTGTGGACCTCCATAAGGCTGGAAAGGGCTACGGGGCAATTGCCAAGCGGCTTGGTGAAAATAGATCAACTGTTGGAGCAATTGTTAGAAAATGGAAGAGGCTAAAGACGACTGTCAGTCTCCCTTGGACTGGGTCTCCATGCAAGATCTCACCTCGTGGGGTATCACGGATGATAAGAAAGGTGAGGAATCAGCCCAGAACTACAAAGGAGGAGCTGGTCAATGACATGAAGAGAGCTGGGACCACAGTTTCAAAGGTCACTGTCGGTAGAACACTACACCGTCATGGTTTCAAATCATGCATTGCACGGAAGGTTCCCCGGCTCAAGTCATCACATGTCCAGGCCTGTCTGAAGTTTGCCAATGACCATCTGGATGATCCAGAGGAGGCATGGGAGAAAGTCATGTGGTCAGATGAGACCAAAGTAGAACTTTTTGGTCTAAATTTCACTCGTCGTGTTTGGAGGAAAAAGAAGGATGAGTTGCATCCCAAGAACACCATCCCTACTGTGAAGCATGGGGGTGGTAACATCATGCTTTGGGGGTGCTTTTTCTGCGAAGGGGACAGGACGACTGCACTGTATTAAGGAGAGGATGAATGGGGCCATTTATTGTGAGATTTTGAGCAACAACCTCCTTCCATTTTGAAGCTCCTCCAGTTTGCTCCATGTCCATTTCAGGCCCCATGTTTTACATTCACCTTAGGCTCCCCATTCACATGACCAACACCTATAAGACCCTGGAGACACTGGGTGTGACTTGCCATGTGATTTGCCATGCCATGCAACTTTCAATTCGCATGGTAAGTCACACCTTATTGTCCACAATTAAAGCGGTCATATCGGTGTGATTCTGACTTTGTTGGAGTCGCACCAATTTCTAAAGTAGCGTATAAATTACTTTAGGTGGGATTTGCATAGATATCTGTCTTGCAAGCTGCAGATGTCTGGCAAGTCGCACCTCAGGTCAGAATAGCATCTGACTTTGAAATCATGCGACTCCACTGGAAGTCGAACAATTTAAAGTCGGAACGCTGTGACCGGGGTGCAATGGCGTTTCCTTTCTATAAAGAATGTTTTTTCCCAGCCCTGTAAATATTGATGGCTGGCCACTTATTGGCTTGCTTCTCATTTATCTAAAGCACATTGCTAGCAAAGTATTATTCTTTTAAACAACAGTGCCACCTAGTGGTTGCAAGTGACATTTGTGTATACAGCAAAGGCCAAAGTGTATGGAGCTTTGAGACACACAGAGACACAGGGCCTTATACAGGTCTATACCATGAATACGGGGCCTTATACAGGTCTACACCATGAAAACTGGGCCTCATACAGGTCTGCACCATAAACACGGGGCCTCATACAGGTCAGTACCATAAACACGGGGCCTCATACAGGTCTGCCACATGAATACGGGGCCTCATACAGGTCTGCCACATGAATACGGGGCCTCATACAGGTCTGCATTATGAAAACGGGGCCTCATACAGGTCTGCATTATGAATACAGGGCCTCATACAGGTCTGCACCATAAACACGGGGCCTCATACAGGTCTACACCATAAATACGGGGCCTCATACAGGTCTGCACCATGACTACAGGGCCTTATACAGGTCTACACCATGAAAACGGGGCCTCATACAGGTCTGCACCATAAATACGGGGCCTCATACAGGTCTGCACCATGACTACGGGGCCTTATACAGGTCTACACCATGAAAACGGGGCCTCATACAGGTCTGCACCATAAATACGGGGCCTCATACAGGTCTGCACCATGAATACGGGGCCTCATACAGGTCTGCATTATGAAAACGGGGCCTCATACAGGTCTGCGCCATAAACACGGGGCCTCATACAGGTCTGCACCATGAATACGGCGCTTCATACAGGTCTGCACCATAAATACGAGGCCTCATACAGGTCTGCACCATAAATACGGGGCCTTATACAGGTCTGCACCATGAATACGGGGCCACATGCAGGTCTGCACCATGAATACGGGGCCTCATGCAGGTCTGCACCATAAATACGGGGCCTCATACAGGTCTGCACAATGAATACGGGGCCTCATACAGGTCTGCACCATAAACATGGGGCCTCATACAGGTCTGCACCATGAATACGGGGCCTCATACAGGTCTATACCGTAAACACAGGGCCTCATACAGGTCTGCACCATGAATACGGGGCCTCATACAGGTCTGCACCATAAATACGGGGCCTCATACAGGTCTGCACCATAAATACGGGGCCTCATACAGGTCTGCACCATAAATACGGGGCCACATGCAGGTCTGCACAATGAATACAGGACCTCATACAGGTCTGCACCATAAACACGGGGCCTCATACAGGTCTGCACTATGAATACGGGGCCTCATACAGGTCTATACCGTAAACACGGGGCCTCATACAGGTCTACACCATAAACACGGGGCCTCATACAGGTCTGCGCCATAAACACGGGGCCTCATACAGGTCTGCGCCATAAACACGGGGCCTCATACAGGTCTGCGCCATAAACACGGGGCTTCGTACAGGTCTGCACCATAAACACGGGGCTTCGTACAGGTCTGCTCCATAAACACGGGGCCTCCTACAGGTCTGCTCCATAAACACGGGGCCTCCTACTGGTCTGCGTCATAAACAGGAAACAGCATGTACTTGGTATAGAACGGGTGTCGGCAACCCGCGGCTCCGGAGCCGCATGCGGCTCTTTTTCACCTTTCCTGCGGCTCCGGAGCACGCTGCCTACCAGGTGACAGGCAATAAGGTCGGCAAGCCGCGGCTCTTTTAATGCAGCTCTTCTGTGTGCCGGGCGCCCGCTTGCAAACATTGGCTGTCAGGATGTAGGCGGGGCAGCGTGACGAACTCTTCTCCTCTCACAGTCCGCCCTGAAGACCAGAACGGCGCGGGAACACGGCGAGAGGAACGCGCGGAGCAAAGGTAAGTGAATTGACACAATATGGGGAATTAATTACTATAGGGGGGATGAATTACTATATGGGGGATGAATTACTATAGGGGGGATGAATTACTATAGGGGGGATGAATTGCTATGTGGGATGAATTACTATGTGGGATGAATTACTATAGGGGGGATGAATTACTATAGGAGGGATGAATTACTATATGGGGGATGAATTACTATGGGGGATGAATTACTATATGGGGATGAATTACTATGGGGGATGAATTACTATATGGGGGATGAATTACTATGGGGGATGAATTACTCTATGGGGGATGAATTACTCTATGGGGGATGAATTACTCTATGGGGGATGAATTACTATATGGGGGATGAATTACTATAGGGGGGATTAATTACTATATGGGAATTACTATAGGGGGGATGAATTACTATAGGGGGGATGAATTACTATGGGGGATGAATTACTATATGGGGGATGTATTTTCAGTTTTAAAAATGTTTCTCTCAAAATAAATTTCAATCGTGGTTTTGGCAAGATTTGTCTCAGTTGAAAAAAAAGGTTGCCCACCACTGACCTAAGGCTATGATTGTGATTATGACGATACTGTGGCCCTGATTAACCCTTTGCTTACTGGGCCCTTAAACCCCCTTCATGACCAGAGCGCTTTTTGCAATATATGCAGTGTTGGATTTGTTTTAAATGTTGCAATGGTTTTGCGGCTCCCAGTCTTTTTTTCCCTCTCGGAACGGGTCCAAGTGGCTCTTTATGTCTTAAAGGTTGCAGACCCCTGGTATAGAAAATATATTCAATAGATTTTAATCATTATATTATATCTGTTAAAAGCAGAAGACAGAATGATATTGTGAGACGGTAGCGTGGCCGAGTGGTCTAAGGCGCTGGATTTAGGCTCCAGTCATTTCGATGGCGTGGGTTCGAATCCCACCGCTGCCAGCTGTTTTGTTTCTCCCAATATTGATTTTATTTTTTTTTTTCAACAAACCTGCAGTAGTGATATTGGAGAATAGGGGAGCCATTTGTAAGAGAAGGGGTTACACATCACCTCAGCGCTGCAAAATGCCTAACAGTGCTAATACTTGTCTCTTATTTCCAGCACTGCCTTCTGCAGAGATTTCCTATTATATTCATGACTCTTCTCTAATCCTCACACAGGACAATACGGACCACCAGCATCTCCTGCAGGATATCCCTATATTAGGGGAATGTTGGTAGATTAGTACCTGCAGTACGCGTAAAACTCGGCAGAGCAGCGTGCAGCGCCCTCTAGCAGAAATACAGCGAGTTGACACCTAGTGTGCACAAATATATTTCTCACTTCCATTTCTTGAGGGTTCTGAATTTTTTACATACTGATCTGTGACGGAGAAATTCACTATCTTGTCACCATTGACACCGCTGCGATTTAAAATGGTGTGATTTGTGTGCAATTTCAGTGCAATTTCAAGTGTGATTTCTGAAGACTTTACACCCTGGTCACACCAGACACAACTTTAAAATCATGAGACTTACAGTAAAGTCGCACGATCCCAAAGTTGGGGGACCTGCCGATTTCAGGTGCGATTTGCAAGACATCTGAAGCGGATGTCTATGCAAATTGCACCAAAAGTAGTGCATGTACTACTTTAGAAATCAGTGCGGCTCCGACCAAGTTGGAACCGCACCGATATGACCGCTGTATTTGTGGACAATAGGGTGCGACTTGGCATGCGATTTGCAAATCGAATGCCAATTCGCATCCAGTGGGACCGGGACCTATTGCTACTTCTGCAGATTTCTTGCAATTTCCAATTATATTCTATGTATGTGAAGTCGCAACAAAACTGCAGAAAACGTAATGCAAGAACTACTTTAGAAAATCGCACGTGTTAATACACTGACAGTCACATTCGTTAGATGCAATTTCAGGTGCGATTTCCATTCGCAGATCGGACCAGTGTGACCAAGCAAAGCACAACAGCAGCTTTTTGTATAAAAGTTTTGGAAAATTCATTCTGTATAGAGAATGAACTTTGAGCGACAATGCTCCTACTCCTCCCTTTTCAAGTATTTTGTTTTGCAACTTTTAGGCCTCATGCAAACAGGACATGAAAATTCTCCCAGAAGCCTTCCACCTGGCAGCAGTTTTTTTGCAAAAAAAAAAATGCCTGACACTTGTAACAGTGTCTAATGCTTTTACAATTGTTTAGGTGTGTTTACAGGCATCAAGTGCTTGGGCGTTAATTCATTTAATTGGCCAGAATAATAATTCATTCTGGCCATTGACATGAATTAATGCTCAAGAGCTAAATATGCGTTTAACCACTTCCAGTCCGGACACTTTCACCCCCTTCCTGTCCAGGCCAATTTTCAGCTTTCAGTGCTATCACACTTTGAATGACAACACTGTACTCATATGAATTTTTTAGCATTTTTTTGAGACAGATAAAACTTTATTTTGGTGGTATTTATTCACCACTGGGATTTTTATTTTTGTTTGCTATATAAATGAAAAAGTTCAAACATTTTGAAAAAAAAAGTGTCTTATAAAATGTTGCAAATAAAAAATCTCTCTTCATAAATCTTGGCCAAAATGTATTCAGCTATCTTTTTAGTAAAACAAATAAATAACCCAAGTTAGTTTATAACCAAAAATTATAATTTTTCAAAAATTTTAAATACTTTTGTTTTTATTATTATTTATGTTTTGTTTTTTTTTTAACATACTATCACCCTAGCAGTATAGTGTACTACTTGTGGGGGGTGATGAAGATTTTTTTTTATTTTACACTGATTGCTTTTACACTCAAAGGCTGTAACTTCAATACTTTCTCCTTCACTCTGGCTGCATTCTTGCAGCCATTGAGAAATACTGTGAGAGCTGTGATTGGTCACAGCTTGTCACATGGTACAAGGCTGTTGTGAATAGCCTTGTACCATGTGACCTCTGTGATCATTCACAGATTCCACAAGTAGCAAGCAATGATGTCAGGAAATGACATCATTGCTTACTACTATTCATGTGATCACTGATTGGCCAATCAATTATCACATGATAGGGACCTCACACAGAGGTCCCGTACAGTGATCAGTGTTCCGCTGTGTGCTCCCAGGAAGCGCGCACAGGCAGGGAATGTGGAGGTCGTTTATAAACAGCCACCAGTTCCTGCACTGCTCCCGTCCAGCCGTTTATGTACATGGGCCGGGGGGGAAGTTGTTAAACTATGTGTGCATGAACATTAGGCTAACATGGAGGGGCGTTTGGAAGCATGAAAAAAAAAAAACGCCTGACGCCTCTAAAACTGGCAGTAAAAACTTTTTGTGTGCATGAGAACTTCAAGATAGCTGCTGACTTCTGAAATATGGCATTATCATATTTGCTGATTTTTAATAACATCTCACACCACCCTTATCTTTTTTTATCTCATGTATTAAATAGAAAGTCCTATTAAACCTATTAGAACAGATACACTAACCAAATACACCTGTGCCACCATCTGTGCAGCTGCTATCATAAAGTGTAACTAGTACACTCCAAAATCTAAAACAAAATATATTAGACTGCATTGCTATGTGAGCACCGATATCTCAATGTGGTGGTATGTATAAAAAAAAAAAAAAAAAAAAAAAAAAATATATATATATATATATATATATATATATATATATATATATCTCGAAAAATAGGTAAAAACCTCTATATGAATAAAATAATGTGCAAAAATGAATATGTGCAACTAAGCAAAAATAGTGCCCTGAGCATGATAAATAAAATTATAATACAAACAACACATGAATAATCAATACGTATTGCACAAAAAATCATATGTATAAAAATTTATTAATGCAAACAAGGTGTCCTGTGCTTTGCAAAAGTGCTTGTGTTCACCCAGGGCCGGAGCTTCCACTAGGCCAGGGGTAGGCAACCTGCGGCTCTCTAGCTGTTGTGGAACTACATTTCCCATGAGGCATTGCAACATTACAAAACTGACAGTTACAGCTATGACTTGCAGAGGCATGATGGAACTTGTAGTCCTGCAACAGTTGGAGAGCTGCAGGTTGCCTACCCCTGAAAATTAAAAATTTACTTGTGAGCCAATAAGGTGTATAATAAACAGCTTCTATCAATAAGATCGCAGGCTATCTTGCTCAACCTCATAAATGTGAGTTATCAGTGCATACAAATGAAGAAAAAACTGTATTTACATTAAATCTCTAATAGCTGCATGATCTCTTATGTGTAACCATACATGATTGTAATGCCAATCAATACCCAAACGTGTTAATAGTAAATAAATTAATTAGGAAAATATATATCAAAATTGGTGATATAAAAAAATAAATAAATAATAAAAGTCTGTACAAAATTATTCAAATTTGTGTCCTTCGATGATTAAATAAATAATCCAATTAATACATTGAAAAATATGAAAAATTAATAAAAGGTGAGATTCAATAAATATTGTGCAAAAACACAAAACAAACTTGGTGCAGAGTTCAGCAAGGATGAAATATCTGTGTGCTCTCCTTCCAATCAGCCTGAGGTGATACAGGTGAAGGTTGCAGATAGAGGGCTACTATGTAAGCCTGAATGGTCATATGGATCTCTCCCTCCTCAGATCTTCCCTTGATCCAGCCCTTTATGCATTCCTCATACGGATCATGTAAATAGAGAAAAGTGCATAGTGCTTTATCATTGATAGAAATAAACAATTTAATTTGTGCTCAGTATGCACTCACATTGATTAAAAACAATCTACACTTTGCCGCTTAAAGCGGTGAAGACCAGCCTCTCGGGTGTGCTCGCATACACTACCAGTGCTCGCCGTGTAAGGATGCGTGGTGATGTCACTGCCCCTCCCCAACACGTATCTCCACAGGGATTCGTGGCTTCGTATGGGGGATGTAGTGTCCTACATCCTAGATGCATGTGTAAGCCGTGTACCAGGGTGGGCTCCCCAGGATACAGTGAAGTCACGAACGAGGAAAGCAACCCCAACACCAGGTTTTGCCACAACAGAATTTTACTTAGATGTGGCAAATAAACACAACCAGAAATGCTGAAAACATACAATAAACTTACATACACCCAGCCCAAACGCTGAGGCATAAGGGTGCATTCCGACCCTGTATCAACTAGGCAGCGTACCTTTTGGCCTTCCATCTCGGCTTCCATAACGGGGCTGCTGGCATACAGGTCGTGTTCCTCATGCTTAGGGCTTAGCTTCTGGTGTACTGCCGCAGGACGCCCAGCTACTGCGGCAGTCAGAAGTTTAACGTCGGCTCGGACTTCATCTGTTCTGCCATGTGGCCGTACTGTCGACAAGCCCAACAGAGGGGTCCCCTTTTGACGTGCCCCCGCAGCTGAGTTATCCTGAGTGGAGTGGCGCGAGGTGCTAAGGTAATTTCCGGAGACCAGGGAGATTCTGCCTTCATCTGGAACACTTGCAGCCGAAGTTCTTTTAATTCTGTCTGCAGGGCCTGGACCACATCCTTTAAGGATTCTGAGTCTTCAGATGCAGACTGACCTCTTGTAGCATGAGTACTACTCACCATTCTCGCCGCCACAGGTATGCACTCCTCCTCTCTCTCCACGGCAGCTAAGTAGATGCTGTAGAATGTCATGTTGGGCGCCGTCCGGGTCATCTCTTGCAATTTGTCCTGTAAGAACTTGTTGGAGAACCCCACTATGAACTGGTCTCGTAGTAGCCGGTCCACCTCCCGGAAAGCTCCCATGGCCTCTGGATCTCGCCCCTGTATTTCATTTAGCGCCTCCTGTAGGGCATTGGAATACTGCATCAGGGTCTCGCCCTCTTGCTGTGGTCGGTTAAAAAAGTGGCTCCGCAGCTGCATTACTTTAGCACGCCCCCCTTGGGCTCTCTCCAGCAGGGAAAAGATTTTCTCTAGGGTGTCTCTCTCAGATTCGGGCCTTACCATTACTGTCCATCTGACGTCACCCTCTAGAGCCCCCAATGCAACCTCTGCCCACAGTTCGGACGTCAGGTTACACATTCTAACAGCACTTCACACTCTTTCAATCCAGTCCTGCAACGTCATATTTTTACCGTTAAACTTTGGCAGGTGATTCAACAGTGTCCCCACGGGAATGTAACCTACTGGTATGGGCAAGCTGCATCAGTGGTGTTGGGGCAACATGGCCTTGCACCGGCGCACCCTGAGCTGGGTCCTGGACCGGTGCCATTGGCGCCGGGGGAAGATCTCCCGCCGCATTCCCGTCCATAACGGTCGCTGTATCCTGCCGACTACGCCAAGTTGTAAACTGTGTACCGGGGTGGGCTCCCCAGGATACAGTGAAGTCACGAACAAGGAAAGCAACCCCAACACCAGCTTTTGCCACAACAGAATTTTTCTTAGATGTGGCAAATAAACACAACCACAAATGCTGGAAACATACAATAAACTTACATACACCCAGCCCAAAGGCTGAGACCCTTGTGCTGCACAGCACGGCGCCTTATGATGGATGAAGGTAGAAAGAGAAGTAATTTACCTACTGGCGGGCACAAATAAGCTGCCACACCTTACCTGTTATTACCCTAAAAGAGCAGGAATCAGTGTATGGGTGTATGGTATGGGCTAGCCTGCGGTGCAGCACAACAGCTTACAATCTTACACAAATCTACAGTATTCCCCCTCCCATAACTGGTCCTGTAGCACGTGCCTGAGTATTCCTTCTGAGCAAAACGCCAGTCTGGCTTGAGTTTGTAGGATTTTATCAGCTCTCCAATGTGAAATGTCACTTTAAGTTATGGAGCCCTTCCAATAATCAGTAACAACACTTCTGGCCGGACACAAAGAGAGACCCTAACTATAGGACTGGCCTCAGTCTCAAGGCGCCAACATTGAAATGAGGTGCGTGCACGATCTTACCGACCCGGGTCTGCTTTGCATCCGCTGGTGACAACAAGCTTGCGATCTTGCAGTGTATACTGCATTGTTTCTCTGCTCTCATCAGCATTACTGGCAGCAATCTTCCTTTCTCTGAACAGGATCAAGGTCTTGGACATGATCAGCTTCACCCAGCTTCAGTTCTGGCCACGGAGGGAAGCTCCCACACCGGGATGTCATCGGATTCTCAGCTCACGCGGCCTACTCATTCAGCATCGTCCAAAACATGGCTGCAGTCTCCTCTTCCTGTTTTCTTAACTCTCTCTGTGAAAAAACTCCACCTCTTATGAATATACAAATATCTATGCAGTCTGAGCCTGTGTTAGAAAAACAGTGACATCTTGTGGCTAAACCGCAGAATGTCAGTCAAAACATCAATTTACTCCACACAATAATTTACTGCACACAGTGTTCAAACAATGAGAGCTGTTTCCCCATCTCACACACGGCCCTTACAGAACTCTGGCAAAGCAAATGCTAGGCTTCCCTATTCCCTCTGGTGGTGTTCTCCTGAAGACTTCTTTCCCAGTGGGTTCTTTTCACTGGCCTAATTTCTACTGTATGCCTGTATGCCGAGGCCATTTATCCGGCCCGCCAGCAGGGACAGGAAGGGACACTAAGTACAGGGGCGGGCAGGGGGCTGCTGTACCTTACCTGGCTCCGATCCCAGTCCCAAGACGATCCAGTCCAGGAAGCGCTGTTTCTTCATTCACTCCTGCCACTCGGCTCCGCCTCCTCACCGGTGATTGGGCGGCAGAACTGTAGCTCACCTGCGAGGAGGCGGAGCCGAGTGGCCCCGCGAACATCGAGTGAGAGAGTGAGGGACAGCTGACAGGTAAGTGTGCCGTGCTGATGGTGCTGCTGCAAACAGGTATGCTGGCTGCAGTAGCACCTAGGCTGGAGCAGGGGTCAGCAAGTTAAGTGTCATTGGTGTCAGTGGGAGGAATAGTGCCCCATCATTGGTGTCACTGATACTAATGATGGGGCATTATTCCTCCCACTGACACCAATGATGGGGCACTATTCCACCCCCCACTGACACCAACGATGGGACACGATTCCACCCCCCACTGACACCAATGATGGGGCACTATTCCACCCCCCACTGACACCAACGATGGGACACAATTCCACCCCCCACTGACACCAACAATGGGGCACTATTCCCCTCCCCACTGACTCCAATGATGGGGCACTATTCCTCCCACTGACACCAATGTTGGGACACTATTCCTCCCCCCACTGACACCAACGATGGGGCACTATTCCACCCCCCACTGACACCAACAATGGGGCACTATTTCTCCCCCCCACTGACTTGAATGATGGGGCACTATTCCTCCCACTGACACCAATGTTGGGGCACTATTCCACCCCCCATTGACACCAACAATGGGGCACTATTTCACCCCCCACTGACACCAACAATGGGGCACTATTCCACCCCCCACTGACACCAACGATGGGGCACTATTCCTTCCCCCACTGACACCAATGTTGGGACACTATCCCCCCCACTGACACCAATGACGGGGGACTATTCCCTCCCCACTGACACCAATGACGTACTATTCCTCCCCTTGACACCAAAGATGGGGCACTATTCCTCCCACTGACACCAATGATGGGACACTATTCCCCCCCACTGACTCCAATGACGTACTATTCCCCCCCACTGACACCAGTGACGGAGCACTATTCCCCCCCACTGACACCAATGATGTACTATTCCTCCCACTGACACCAATGATGGGGCACTATTCCTCCCACTGACAGCAATGTTGGGACACTATCCCCTTCCCCCACTGACACCAATGACGGGGCACTAATCCCCCCCCCAAACTGACACCAACGATGGTGCACTATGCCTCCCCCCACTGACACCAATAATGGGGCACTATTCCTCCCCCCACTGACACCAATAATGGGGCACTATTCCTCCCCCCACTGACACCAATAATGGGGCACTATTCCTCCCCCCACTGACACCAATAATGGGGCACTATTCCTCCCCCCACTGACACCAATGATGGGGCACTATTCCTCCCACTGACACCAATAATGGGGCACTATTCCTCCCACTGACACCAATGATGAGACACGATTCCTCCCACTGACACCAATGATGGGGCACGATTCCTCCCACTGACACCAATGATGGGGCACGATTCCTCCCCCTGATACCAATGATGGGGCACTATTCCTCCCACTGATACCAATGATGGGGCACTATTCCTCCCCCTGATACCAAGGTTGGGGCACTATTCCTCCCACTGACAACAATGATGGGGCACTATTTCGCTCCATAAGACACATTTGGGGGGAAATGTCTGTGCGTCTTATGGAGCGGCCGGCCCAGTATTCCTGTCGCCATTGTATGTCCGCAGTCTCTGGTCATCTCCTGTACTGTGTCCGCATTTGTTCAGTTTTTTTTTTTTTTAAAACTATAGTCCGGCCCTCCAATGGTCTGAGGGACAGTGAACTGGCCCCTGTTTAAAAAGTTTGAGGACCCCTGATCTAAAGCCTAGTTCATGCTGGCATTGAAAGCAATTGTTTGAGGGGTGTTTTTAATGCTCCTCAAATTCCTATGCAGTTAACAACCTGGACACCGCAAAGTGCTGTTCACAGTATCAAAATATGAAGTGTTAGCATCGCCTCCCTTCAAAATTGACAATGCGGGGTAGATTTTCTAAAGCTGGTTCACTCAGAATCTGGTGCAGCTGTGTGTGGTAGTCAATCAGCTTCTAATGCAGGCCATACATTGTTCGAATGCTGACCGATTTTTCATCTGAAAAAACGTCGTTCGTTCTGTAATGGTGCCACCAATGATTTAGAAAATCGGTTGTTTTTCACGAATTTTCCAGCATGCCCGATAAACGAAATGGGCAGGAACCACGAAAATCGTCCGATGCCATTGCCCCACCAACAGAGCGAAAATCGGTTGATTATTCTTAGGTCCGATTTTCATACGAAAATCGGTCGGAATTCGACCCGTGTATGGCCTGCATTACCTCAGATTGTTCAATTAAGTTTTGGCAATAAACCTGGAAGCTGATTGGTTGCAGAAGTGCATCTAATTTTGCACTCTCCAGGTTTAGTAAATAAACCCCTTCATGTCAAGTTTGAAAGAAATTGAAGCATTTCAACTCCATCCATTCAAGTCTATGTTGGACGTGCTGTGGCATGCAGTGTGGTTGCAGCATGTTAGTACATTTAGGTTAATATTAGGCATTAGTGGTGCAATTTTAATGTGCCAAAAATGCATGTCAACTGTGCTGTAAATGCACATACTGTAGGGCATTTGGGGGAGTGTTTTTAACGCCCATTAAACTTTTATCAAATGCACCTATTAACGCACATTAACTCTATAGGCGTGTTTGATAAGTGTCAGCATTTTGAGCAAGTGTGAACAAGCCCCAACGCACATCCCAGTGCTCTTCACAAACACTGTACCTCTGTCATCTCTGTGTCTTCCTGTCTCACTGCTGCTCTGTCTCTCTCACAGGCAGACATGCATCTCCTTCTCTCCCTCCCCCTCTCTCTCTCCACCCCCTCTCCCACCTCTCTCTCTCTCCCTCCCCACCCCTCTCTCCATCTATCCCCCTCTCTCCTCCCCTCCTCTCTCTCTCTCTCTCCCCCCTCCTCTCTCTCCCCCCTCCCCCTCTCTCTCACCCCCTCCCTATCTATCCCCCTCTCTCTCCTCCCCTCTATCCCACTCTCCCCTCTCCCCTTCTCTCTCTCTCCCTCTCCCATTCCTCCCCCCTCCACTTCTCTCCCCCCTCTCTCTCCATCTCTCTCTCTCCCTTCCCTCCCTCTACCCTCTCTCTTCTCCCTTCTCCCCCCCCCTCTCTCCTTCCCCCTCTCTCTACCCCTCCCCCTCTCTATCCATCTACCCCCCTCTCTCCCTCTCTCCTCCCTTCTCTCCCTCTCTCCCTCCCCCTCCCCCCCCTCTTTCTCTCTCCCTCTTTCCCTCTCTCTTCCTCTATCCTCTCTCCCCCTCCCCCCTCTCCCTCTCCCTCCCTCCCCTTCTCTCCCTCCCTCCCCTTCTCTCCCTCTCTCCCCTTCTCTCCCTCTCTCTCTTTCTCCCTCCCTATCCTCCCCCCCTCTCCCTCCCTCTCTCAACAAGCCCCAACCCTCTCCCCCTTCCTCTCCTCCACTCCCTTCCTCTCTCCCTCTCTCTCCCCCTCTCCCCCCTCTCTCTCCTCTCTCCCCCCTCCCCTCTCTCTCCTTCTCTCCCTCCCTCCCCCATCTCTCTCCCTCTCTTCTCCCCCCCCCCTCTCTCTCTCCCCCACCTCTCTCTCTCCCTCTCTCCCCTTCTCTCTTTCTCCCTCTCTATCCCTCCTGTTTTTAACGCCCATTAAACTTTTATCAAATGCACCTATTAACGCACATTAACTCTATAATGTGTGTTTGATAAGTGTCAGCATTTTGAGCAAGTGTGAACAAGCCCCAACGCACATCCCAGTACTCGTGCACAAACACTGTACCTCTGTCAGTTCTGTGTCTTTCCTGTAGCTCACTGCTCCTCTCTCTCTCTCACAGGCAGACATGCATCTCTCTCTCCCTCTCTTCCCCTCTCTCTCCCCCCTCTCCCCCTCTCTCCTTCTCTCCCCCTCTCCCCCTTCTCCCTCCTCTCTCTCTCCCCACACAGCTAACCCCTCTCCATCTACCCCCTCTCTCCTCCCCTCTATCCCTCTCTCCCCTCTTCTCCCCCCTCTCTCTCTCCCCTCTCCCCCTCTCTCTTTCTCTAACCCCCTCTCTCCCCCTCTTCCTCCTCGCTCCCCTTTCTCCCCCCCTCTCTCTCTCCCCCCCCTCTCCCTCTCTCGCCCTCCCTTCTCACCCTCTCTCTTTCTCCCTCCCCCCTTTCCCCTCTTTCCCTCTCTCCTCTCTCCCTCCCCGTCTCCCCCTTTCGCTCCCTCTATTTCTCTTCCCCCCTCTCCCCCTCTCTCTTTCTCCTTCTATCTCCCCACTCTCTCCTCTCTCCCTCCCCCATCTCACCCTTTCTCTCCCTCCCCCTCTCCCCCCCTCTCTCTCTCGCCCCCTCTCTCCCTCTCGCCTCTCTCCCTCTCCCCATCTCTCCCTATCTCTCCATCACTCCCCTCTCCCCCCCTCTCTCTCTACCCCTCCCCCCTCTTTCTCTCCATCTATCCCCCTCTATCCTCCCCTCTCTCCCTCTCTCCCTCACCCTTCTCTCCCCCTCTCTCTCTCTCCCCTCCCCCTCCCTTCCCCCCTCCCCCTCTCCCCTTCTCTCCCTTTCTCCCCCTCTCTCTCTCCCTCCCCACCCCTCTCTCCATCTATCCCCCTCTCTCCTCCCCCTCTCTCCTCTCTCTCCCCCCTCTCCCCCTCCCTCTCTCTCTCCCCTCCCCCCTCTCTCTCTACCCCCCTCCCCATCTATCCCCCTCTCTCCTCCCCTCTATCCCACTCTCCCTCTCCCCTTCTCTCTCTCCCCCTCTCTCTCCCTCTCCCATTCTCTCCCCCCTCCCCTTCTCTCCCCCCCCCTCTCTCCATCTCTCTCTCTCCCTTCCCTCCCTCTACCCTCTCTCTTTCTCCCTCTCTCCCCCCTCTCTCTCCTTCCCCCTCTCTCTACCCCTCCCCCTCTCTATCCATCTACCCCCCTCTCTCCCTCTCTCCTCCCTCTCTCCCTCTCTCCCTCCCCCCTCTATCCCCCCCTCTTTCTCTCTCCCTCTTTCCCTCTCTCTTCCTCTATCTCTCTCCCCCTCCCCCCTCTCTCCCCCTCCCCATATCTCACTCTCTCTCTCCCCCCTCCCCTTCTCTCCCTCTCCCCCCCTCCCCTTCTCTCCCTCTCCCTCTTTCTCCCTCCCTATCCTCCCCCCTCTCCCTCCCTCTCTCAACAAGCCCCAACCCTCTCCCCCTCCCTCTCCTCCACTCCCTTCCTCTCTCCCTCTCTCTCCCCCTCTCCCCCCTCTCTCTCCTTCTCTCTCCCCCTCCCCTCTCTCTCCTTCTCTCCCTCCCTCCCCCATCTCTCTCCCTCTCTTCTCCCTCTCCCCCCCTCTCTCTCTCCCCACCTCTCTCTCTCTCTCCCTCCCTCTCTCCCCACCTCTCTCTCTCCCTCCCTCTATCCCCTTCTCCCCTCTCTCTCCCCTCTCTCTTTCTCCCTCTCTATCCCTCCCTGTTTTTAACGCCCATTAAACTTTTATCAAATGCACCTATTAACGCACATTAACTCTATAATGTATGTTTGATAAGTGTCAGCATTTGAGCAAGTGTGAACAAGCCCCAACGCACATCCCAGTACTCGTGCACAAACATTGTACCTCAGTTCTGTGTCTTTCCTGTAGCTCACTGCTGCTCTCTCTCTCTCACAGGCAGACATGCATCTCTCTCTCCCTCTCTTCCCCCTCCCCCCCTCTCTCCCCCCTCTCCCTCTCTCCCCCTCTCCCCCTCTCTCCCTCCTCTCTCTCTCCCCCTCTCTCTCCTCTCTCTCCACCCCTACCCTCTCTCTCCACCCCCCCTCTCCATCTACCCCCTCTCTCCTCCCCTCTATCCCTCTCTCCCCTCTTCTCCCCCCCTCTCTCTCTCCATTTCCCCCTCTCTCTTTCTCTAACCCCCCTCTCTCCCCCTCTTTCCTCCTCGCTCCCCTTTCCCCCCCCTCTCTCTCTCCCTCCCTCCCTCCCCTCTCTCCCTCTCTCGCCCTCCCTTCTCACCCTCTCTCTTTCTCCCTCTCTCCTCTCTCTCCCCCCTTTCCCCTCTTTCCTCTCTCCCTCCCCGTCTCCCCCTTTCACTCCCTCTCTCTCTCCCTCCCTCTTTCCCTCTATTTCTCTTCCCCCCTCTCCCCCTCTCTCTTTCTCCTTCTATCTCCCCCCTCTCTCCTCTCTCCCTCCCCCATCTCACCCTTTCTCTCGCCCCCTCTCTCCCTCTCGCCTCTCTCCCTATCTCTCCATCACTCCCCCTCTCCCCCTCTCTCTCTACCCCTCCCCCCTCTTTCTCTCCATCTATCCCCCTCTATCCTCCCCTCTCTCCCTCTCTCCCTCCCCCTTCTCTCCCCCTCTCTCTCCCCCCCCCCTCCCTTCCCCCTCCCCCTCTCTCTCTCCCCCCCTTCCTCCTCCCCCTCTCTCTCCCCCCCTCCCCTTCCCCCCTCCCCCTCTCTCCCTCTCCTCCTCTCTCTTTCTCCCTCTCTCTCCCCCTCCCTCCCTCTCCCCCCTCCCTCTCCCTATCCCCCTCTCTATCTCCCTCCCTCCCTCTTTCTCCCCCCTCTCTCTCCCTCCCACATCTCTCTCTCCCTCCCCTTCTCTCCCTCTCCCCCTCACTCTTTCACCCTCTCTCTTCCTCCCTCTCCCCCCTCTCTCCCCCTCTCTCTCCCCCCTCCCTCTCTCAACAAGCCCCAACCCTCCCCCCTTCCTCTCTCCCACTCCCTCCTCTCTCTCTCCATCTCTCCCTCCCTCTTTCCCTCTCTATCCCTCTCTTTCTCTCTCCCTCCCCTTCCTCTCTCTCCCCCTCCCCCTCCCCCTCTCCTTCTCTCCCCCCTCCCTCTCCCCCTCCCCCCTCTTTCTCTCCATCTCTCTCTCCCTCCCTCCCCCTCTCTCCCTCTCCCCCTCTCTCTTTCTCCCTCTCTCTCCCTCCCTGTTTTTAACGCCCATTAAACTTTTATCAAATGCACCTATTAACGCACATTAACTCTATAATGTGTGTTTGATAAGTGTCAGCATTTTGAGCAAGTGTGAACAAGCCCCAACGCACATCCCAGTGCTCGTGCACAAACACTGTATCTCTGTCAGCTCTGCGTCTTTCCTGTAGCTCACTGCTGCTCTGTCTCTCTCACAGGCAGACATGCATCTCTCTCTCTCCCTCTCTCTCCTCTCTCTCCCCCTCCCTCTCTCCCCCTCTCTCTCCTCTCCCTCCCTCCCTCTGTCCCTCTCCCACCCTCTCTCCCTCCCCCCTCTTTCTCCCCCTCTCTCTCCCCCCTCCCCCTCTCTCTCTACCCCTCCCCCCTCTCTCTCCATCTATCCCCCTCTCTCTCCTCCCCTCTATCCCTCCCCACTTCCCCCCCTCTCTCCCCCTCCCTCTCTCTTTCTCTCACTCCCTCTCCCCCTCTCTCTCTCTCCCTCTCTCCCCATCTATCTCTCTCTCCCTCCCCCTCTCCCCTTCTCACCCTCTTTCTCCCTCTCTCCTCTCTCCCTTCCCTGTCTCCCCCTTTCTCCCTCCCTCTCTCTCTCTTCCTCCTCCCCCTCCCCTCCCCCTCTCCCTCTTTCCCCCCCTCTCCCCCCCTTCTCTCTCCCCATCTCTCTCCCCCTCCCCCTCTCTCCCTCCCCCGCCTCCCCCTTTCTCTCCCTCTCTCTCCCTCCTTCTTTCTCTCTCTCCCTCCCCCCCTCTCTCCTTCTCTCTCTCTCCCTCCTCTCTCCCACTCTCCCCCCTCCTCCCTATCCATCTCTCTCCCTCTCTCCTCCCCTCTCTCCCCCCTCCTCCCTATCCATCTCTCTCCCTCTCTCCCCCCCTCCTCCCTATCCATCTCTCTCCCTCTCTCCCTCTCGATGCCTCTCTCTCTCGCTCCCTCTCTCTCTCTCCCTCCCCCCATCTCCCTCTCTCTCCTAGTGGAGCCCTGAACTCTAATCCTGACCTTCCTAAAAAGCCAGCACACATTTGTGCCATCAGTGTGCCTGGTTTCTACAAATCCTGGCCTAGACTACCATGTTACACAGTGGCATGTCCTCCCCCTGCCACATACCCCCCGCTTTTTTCTCTCTAATGGGGAACTCTACCAACATCTTTTTCTGAGTGTGCTTCCACAAGCACTTCTTCCAAAACTTTAATGGGGTCCTCCTGGTCTCTCTATCACCCCTTCTGCCTTTTCATGTTGGGTTCCAGTGTTTCGTTTTACCTCCCCCAGAACTACTCTCCCAGGACTGTATGGGGCCTACTTCTATGCCATCTGTCAGGGAACCACCCCTTTTACTATTTGTATCAACCTCAGCCACAACCATCTGTTTTTCAGATTCACTAATACATGTGTGTGTTTACGCTTGGCAACCAGTCCATCTAAGACTAACAGTACATTGTTCTGTTTATCACCAATAGCCACATTCCACAATGCATTACCCAGCTCATTATTGTCACCATCATCCAGGACTCTTGTCCCATTATTTGCTAGAGCAGTGTCTGATGATGGACCACATACAGGCAAGTGGTTACTCTCCATGGGACCTTCCCAAACTTTCACATCGCCTCCTGTTGTCCAACACTGCATAAGCGACTGACCTACAATTTCAACACAACCTTTCTTAACAGCAGTCTCTTTAACCATTTCTGTTTTGTCTGGTATTTTAACCAACACCTCTGACCTATCCAACAGTGCTCCGGAGTGCCTCTCATACACAACACTAGAAGGAAGCAGTCCAGCAACGCACCGTGAGACCACTTTCGGCTTTATGACGAAACATTGCATCACGCAATTCCCACACTGGCTATCTTTGTCCAGTACAGCCTGCAACATCCAGCTCTAATTAGTGGTACTACGCAGTATGAGTTCTCCTGGCCGAGGAGAAGATGGAAAGGTATGAAGGAAAAGGGGGAAAAAAAAGGTCTCTGGGCCCCCCTTTCCTCATGGGACTGTGACAGTGGAGTTTCAAGACTCCCTTAAGGGGAAAAAGTGTGGAAATGCTCCTGATAGGTTACAGCGGCCCTAGTAACAGGGCGAACCTTTGACCCCTAGAGCCTCTGTGAGCGGGAAAAAAGGGGTATATAGAGGGGTCCATCACTCCTCCGTTCAGGCTCCTCCGAAGGCATAGTCTATGGTGCTCCCTCCCACCCGCCTCAGTTGTCGTGGCCATTATTATGTGGTAGTGTCACCTTTAAGGAAAAAAGGGGGACAGTTTTGTATGGAACCTGGACTGTAGTGGTTGGGTTTTCCTTTTTAAGTCATGTGTATGAGTAGTAATATATGGATATTTTCATTTATTACATTACTTTGGCTTGAGCCATAGTGGCTGAGTTGATGGTTATATGTTTGAAACCAATAATAAACGGCTGCGGCCTATTTTATCCAGCCTGGTGTACTGTGCCTTTATTTTTTATGTAGGTAATTTGAATGTTGCTCCTGCTGCCTGCTGTCCCATATACTGTCTGTACATTCTCTAGTTTGTCTTTTAGCATGTCTGTCATAACAGGACACACTACACCAGTCATTTCTTTGCCCACAGGCGTTGTGGGCAAAACTCCTGCTGTGCGTTTGCACTCACTCGGTCCTTCTGTCATGGGAGGGTTAACTTCTGCAGCAGCCAACGTGCCCTTGACTACAAACTGTGCTGAAGACCCTTCTCCTGACACAGCAGCAATAGTGTCCACTTCACTCTTCCCAGCAAAATTTTCATTGATCGCTGATAGCCTGAGCCAGGTGCCGGACCAGGCTCCTGGGTTGGTCCCAACCATGTGGTCACAATCTTTCCTCAGCCTAGGCTGGCTGAGTGTCACCAACCAAAAGCAAACCTTAGCCTCGTTGGCTGAAAACGGGTCACAGAAGTGCAGAGCGAACTTCACTCCTGTGATCCACAAGGGAAGTACAGCCAAATGAGCTTTGGCTGTTCTTCTCCATTTAGCCTGGGTTCACACTTCTGTGGTGCGGAATATCGCATGTGATTCGCACAGGAACCGTACCACATTACTGTGCAAATCACATGCGAATTCTGCGATTTGAGCCATACATTTTGTTTGACTCAAATCGCACCGTATCCGCACCAAAAAGGTGCAGGACCCTTTTTTTGGTCCGCACTAGAATCGGATTGCATGGGTATTCACACCCATGCAATCCCATTCTGCACATCGCACCGCATTTTGCAAATGGATTTTGGGGTGTTGTTGACTTAACATACACACCTGCAGCGATTTGCATGAACGGGGGTATGATGTGGTGCAGAATTCGCACTTAAACTGGTGCAAATTCTGCACCGCATCAGTGTGAACCCGGGCTAAGCCATTATTCATCAGTAAACAACACATCATTATATTCAGTTTACCACTCTTCTCCCTGCTACACATATGACTGCATGGAAGCAAGTCCCTAACAGTCCTCAATCTTGCTGCAGATTTCCTCACTGGACCTGCAGTCATTTCACCGGAATTAGACTCCTAACCAGTCTCTCTCACATTTGTATCAACAATAGTCTTACCATTCCACTTGGAAGGTGTTGCATCCTTCCTTTGCGTGTGTCACCTCAGGAACCATTCTTCGGCTGCACTTTCCCTGGCACATTTTCCCCATGCTCTTGTGCCATCAGTGTGCCTGTTTTCTACAAATCTTGGCCTAGGCTACCTTATTACACAGTAGCATGGCCTTACCCTGCTACACCAGTTTTATGACTTATGCTAGCCATACACTAATCAAAGAATTGCTTGAACGCATTTCCAAAAAACAAACACATGGCCAATAAGAGCAAGCAATATTACCATCATGTAATGACCAATTTTTGAACAATAAATCATTGCAAGGCAACGTTGTCTTTTGCAATGGAGAAGATGTAAAGTGCTTTTTTTTTTACTAATGCTGTTTTACTGGTAATCTACATTTGTAATAAAGGTTAAGGATTAGTTCAATTTATATTATTGTATTTGATTTTGGATTGGTTAAATGCTGTGGGGTGGTCTCTTTATTCAGTGTGGAGGTGAGGGGTTGATTTGCATGTGATTTGCATGTGATAATTATGACCACCTGGACAACATAGTTACATAGTTACATAGTTAGTCTGGCTGAAAAAAGACAAACGTCCATCCAGTTCAACCATAGAAAAAAAAAACAAAGCTATAATCCTATACCCATAGTTGATCCAGAAGAAGGTAAAAAAGCCCCCAGCAAAGCACGATCCAATTTGCACCTGCTGGTACAATAGGCGCATTGGTGCATCATACAATAGGTATGATGAGATTGGCACACAGTAATCTGTTTATTAATTTGCTCGGCATTTTTGCTATTTCTTGTTGTTGTGGAACACCTTATGCTGACCCCACATCACTGACAAATACTAGGAAACAGGCACAGGAAAATGCCAAGCCAGTGTCAATTATGTTTAATAAAAGAGGTAATGGTCAAGACCAGGGTAAATGTATTACTACAAGAAAGTATATGAGAGAGTACAGGAGTATAAACTGCCAGTAGTCTGTTGGGATAAGTTTTAAATTTTGTGAAGTATTTTTAATCCAAGACTTCATGGAACCTCACTCCTCAGCTGTGAAAGCAGAGTTGTACCCCCTGGAGCATGTATACAGAATCCAGTGAAACTTCTTCCTTTTGAACTTCTCCTCCTTGCCTCAGGACCTCAGTGATAGATTCCACAGAATGATTGTCCGCTACTTTAGACAGCCACAGCGAGGGGGGGGGGTCTCCTGTTTCCAAGAGGCCCTTGCTGCATTTAACAAGTGAATAAGCATAGGTCTCATATCTGTGTTTCGGGTGATCAGAGTGATGCAGAAGGAACCTGGCATGGTCCGAGCCCAGATCAAAGTCAGTAAGCTGCTTAATGGTCCAAACTAGAGACCAAGATCCATCCAGTGTCTTTCGAGCCCAGAAAACTTGTAACGTGGTGCCCTCTTCCTCCCCACAGTACGAGCAGATACTCACAGCCTCAGGGTAGATTTTCCATTGAAGCGCTGGGAGCTTGTACCATTGGGTAAGGATCTTATAACTTAACTCCAGGTATTTACTCACAGTAGTCAAATAATGGGCAAAATAGAGAATGTTTTCTCTTTGTTCAGAGGAGAGCATTAGGCCTAGATCCATTTCCCACTTCAGCAGAAACAGGGGGACAAATCCTTCAGATGGCCTTTGAGAAGAGGATCCAGATTCCAGACAGAGATTTTCAAGCAGGGTATTGGAATGGGTCGATAACCCCCATGCAGCAAGCCATGAAGAAAATTAGTTCATTGTTGGAGCCGCTAGTGGTCCGGAGGTGGGTCAAACATCCCTTTTATATCCAATGGGGTCTTCAGGCCAGATGTAGAGACAAAGTCCACAGGCGAAACACACCCTACAAAAACAGACTTGGGAGAAGCATCGAATTACCCAATACTGTAAATAATCTAGTAACCGCATTGCTCAGCTGTGGAAACTGTTTTCAGTGTTGAACTACCCTAGGAACCGCTCCCATCAAGGGATGGTGTTGTATTGTAAAATATTATCATATATGGCTTATATTTGATAAAGCTCTATAGCAATCCTTACAGCAATTTTTATACATATTATATTTATTTATTCACTATATTCATTTATTTATTTTATACAGGACCTTCATGGTCTTCCCTATTTTAACGTAAAAAATATACATACAATTTTGTAAGTGATAGTTACAAATCGATGTATGTTTTCAGTTAAAATGTGATGTACAATTTCTTTTAGGGAAGACCTCTAATGGACAGCAGTGTCAAGTACCACTCAACCTGCTTGAATTGTTCCCTTTGGCCACTGCCCATTTTTACCATCTTTAAGATGATCATCAGCCACACTGGATTTGCTGTAAGCACCACTGACTCTTTCTTACATCAGGAAGCACTAACATCAAATATGTCCATATAGGAAGCCGAGTTGTGTGCTGTAATCAAAGCATGTCAACTAGTAAAAGATCAGAGGGGCGTAGCACCCTCCTAGATAGGTGCTAGGATGTAGATAGTTGAGTATAGCATAATATGGTCTTCTGCTTAACAGGAGAGTGTTAGGCAAATTTAGTCTCTCTCTCTCTCTGCTTATCAGTGATCACATGCAGAGTAGTGAGCAAGATGTCACTTCCTGACATCATTGCTTACTACATGTGAAATCTGTGAATGATCACAGAGGTCACATGGTACAAGGGTATTCACAACAGCCTTGTACCATGTGACAAGCTGTGACCAATCACAGCTGACACAGTAGTTCTAAATGGCTGCAAGAATGCAGCTAGAGAGAAGGAGAAATTATTACACTGTACTGCTAGGGTGACAGTATGTAAAAAAAAATAATAATAATAATATAAAAAAAATAAAAAACAATTTTTTAAAATATTATAATTTTTGGTTATAATCTAATTTGAGTTATTATTTTTTGGCCAAGATTTATGATGAAATACTATTTATTTGCAAAATTTTTATAAGAAAAACACTTTTTTTTCAAAATTTTTGGACTTTTTCATTTACATAGCAAAAAAAATAAAAATCCCAGTGGTGAATAAATACCACCAAAATAAAGTTTAACTGTCTAAAAAAATGCTAATAAATTCATATGGATACTGTGTTGCATGACTGAGCAATTGTCATTCAAAGTGTGATAGCACTGAAAGCTGAAAATTGAGCTGGACAGGAAGGGGTAAAAGTGTCCGGACTGGAAGTGGTTAACCCCCTTAGGTCCTACATAGCTTATGGGTGTAAGCTAGAAGGGACACACCATCTAGAGAGTGAAATATTTGTCCACTCCTTTTTTGCAAAATAGCTCAACCTCTGTCAGATTGGATGGGGAATGTCTGTGAACAGCAATTTTCAAGTCTTGCCACAGATTTTCAATTGGATTTAGGTCTGGACTTTGCCTGGGCCATTCTAACACATGAATATGCTTTGATCTAAACCATTCCATTGTAGCTCAGGCTGTATGTTTAGGGTCGTTGCCTGCTGGAAGGCTAATTTCCTTCCCAGTCTCAAGTCTTTTGCAGACAGGTTTTATTCTAAGATTGCCCTGTATTTGGCTCCATCCATCTTCCCATCAACTCCAGCCAGCTTCCTGTCCCTGCTGACGAAAAGCAAACCACTGCCACCACCACCACGTTTCAAGGTGGGGATGGTGTGTTCAGGATGATATGCAGTGTTAGTTTATTCCGCCACACATAGCGTTTTGCTTTTCGGCCAAAAAGTATAATTTTGGTCTCATCTGACCAGAGCACCTTCTTCCACATGCTTGCTGTGTCCCCCACATGGCTTCTCGCAAACTGCAAATGGGACTTTTTATGACTTTCTTTCAACAATGGCTTTCTTCTTGCCACTCTTCCATAAAGGCCAGATTTGTGGAGTACACAATAATAGTTGACCTGTGGACAGAGTCTCTCACCTGAGCTGTGGATCTCTGCAGCTCCTCCAGAATTACCATGGGCCTCTTGGCTGCTTCTCTTTAATAATGCTCTCATTGACTGGAATGTCAGTTTAGGTGGATGGCCATGTCTTGGTAGCTTTGCAGTTGTGCCATCCTCTTTCCATTTTTCAATGATGGATTGAACAGTGCTCTGTGAGATGTTCAAAGCTTGGGATATATTTTTTTATAACCTAACCCCGCATTAAACGTATTCATAACTTTATCCCTGACCTGTCTGGTGTGTTCCTTGGTCTTCATGATGCTGTTTGTTCACTCATGTTCTCTAACAAATCTCTGAGGGCTTCACAGAACTTGTGTATATATTGTAAATTCACATCAGTCCCTAACCCTCAAGGGGCATAAAATCTAAGGTCCCTACCTTACATTCATACATACACATACTAGGACCAATTTAGGATCCAATTAACCTAGCAGCTTGTCTTTGGAAGTGTGGGAGGAAACCAGAGTATCCAGAAGAAACCCACGCAGGTACAGGGAGAACATGCAAACTCCAGGCAGGTGGTGACGTGGTTGGGATCTGAACTAATGACCCTAGTACTGCCAGGCAGAAGTGCTAACCATTTAGCCACTGTGCTGCCCTTGTGTCTTAACTGCCTCCAGCCCACCATATAATGTAATGACGGGAGGGCGGCACGGCAGTTCTCTCGTTCTGAGAGGAAGTCATTTGACATCCTCCCACTCTAACTGTGCATGCAGGACCTCGGGTGCGTGCGGCGTGGCGATCGGTGGTTTGCTGTGTCCCTGAGACACAGTGGATCACCGATCACTGTAAATCACAGCTGATCACATGTAAATAGGAAATGCCGGTTATTGGCAGTCCTCTCCTCCCGCTGACAGCCCGTGAGGAGAGGAGACCCTGTAACCTACACTGATCATCAGAGTACTGATCAGCGTAGCCCCATTATTGCCACCTGTAAGTGCCCATCAATGCCACATACCAGTGTTCATCAATGCCACATATTAGTGCCTACCAGTGCACATCAATGCCACATATCAGTACCTACCAGTGCACATCAATGCCACATATCAGTGCCCATCAGAGCTGCCTTTCAGTGCTGCGAAGAAGTGCCAGTCAGTGCATCCTAACAGTGCCCATCAGTGCCGCCTATCAGTACCATATATGAGTGCTGCCTTTCAGTGCCCATCAATGATGCCTGTCAGTGCCCACTAGTGATGCCTACCAAGGCCCATCAGTGCCACCTTTTAGTGCTTCCTCATCAGTGCCCATCACTGCAGCCTCATTAGAGCACATCAGTGAAGGAGAAACATTTCTTATTTACAAAAGTTTATAACAGAAACTAGAAAAAACTTTTTTGTCCCAAAATGTTCAGTCTTTTTAGTTTGTTTAGCAAAAAATAAAAACCCAGTGGTGATTAAATACCACCAAAAGAAAGCTCTGTTTCAAAAAAATGCTGAAAATTTTGTTTGGGTACAGTGTTGGATGATCGCGCAATAAGTGCGACAGCGCTGAAAGCTAAAACTTGGCCTAGGCAGGAGGGGGTTAAAGTACCAGGTAGGCAAGTGGTTAATATTCATGTTTGCTGGGAAAAAACCCTCCAACCAAAAATGATGTTTTGAATGGAGATTGTATAATTGTAATGACCTTGCTAGTCTTGCTATTTAGATCCCATCAAGTGAAGTACCTCCATCAATCTCCTTTTTTTGCCACTTACAGAACCTGTACTAGAACTGTGTATTGGACCGCTAGGGTAGCTCTGCAAAATGCAGGAGAGAGCAGCAGGATCAGCAAAGAGAAGAGATCATCTGAGGACTTCACAGTTATGAACCTAAATAGAATTGCTGAATGGGTTACTGTGTGCTATATTGTACTCTCTATGGCAGTGGTCTCAAAACTGTTACCCAGGGGCTGGATGAGGCCCTATGCTTGCCTTTATGCAGCACTTGGGGCACTATTCATCCCACTGACACCAACAATTCCTGCAATGGATATCAGCAATGGGGAACTATTTCTCCAACAGACAACAATGAAGAGGCACCATTCCTTCCCCTTATACCAAAGATGGGGCACTGTTTACTCCCACTGATGCCAAGAACATTTCTACTTCCATTGGCCACAGCTCGGGCCCCTCAAGAATCTAAAAGTCAATAAACTGTCCCTATATTTAGAAAGATTGGAGACCCCTGCTCTAAGGCATATGTGTTTTTTAACCCATTTATCTCAGCATACTGGGATTAAAAATAATAATTATATATATATATATATATATATAAACAGGGAGATGTGGAACCATGCTAAATCAATGTGTCATCAATATGAAAGAGTGTAATAAATTAGATTTTTAATCTGCACACAAAAAATGTTTTGCCTGAAGCACAATAGCAGGTTGCTCCTGTCTTTAGCACATTTTGGAGTACAACAATTTGTGTCGCCCACACACTTTCTTTTATCATTTAGAAAAGAACTTATGCAGGCCATAGACGGTTTGTTTATCGACCGATTTTCCGTCCGGAAGAATAATCGGCCGATTTTCGCACTGTTAGTGGGGCAATGGCATCGGCCGATTTTTGCAGTTCCTCCTCATTTCTTTTATCGGTGATGCTGGAAAATTTGTGAAAAACGGCCGATTTTTGCAATCATTGGTGGCAACATCGGTTCACAGAAAATCGGCCGATAAACGAACCGTCTATGGCCTGCATTAGACTTGATGAGCTTATAGTATGGGGAAAAATGCATCTGTGAGCTTTCTTAGGGTGCACTCAGACTGGCAGTTTGAACCAAGCCTGGGCACAGTTCACCCCCTTGGGTGCAGCTTGTTTGTGTAGTGTGAGTGCTGTTAACTGTGCCCCGGGATGGTTAAGTGTACCAGGACCACTTGGAAGATGTGGTCCTGGGATCAGTTCACTTGTGGTCTGGTTAAGTTTGCTTCAGTGTGAGTGTAAATGGTGGCCAAGCCCAGAACCTTCCATAGATAACTGAGCACAGAAGCAGGATGTACTGTGGTCTGGTTAGCAGAGATGATGAAAGTGTGCCTGGGAACACGTGCTATTAGCCCAGTGTGAGTGCAGACCAGTGCAGGAGTGGGGGGAGAGGGGACAATCGAACTTGGCCATGATTCAGTCCAGCTGTGCCCAGAGTGAGTGTACCTTTCATTCACATTCAGCTGTTTGTTTTCAAAGTTGCATAAAAAAGGAAGCAATCAGATAGTTTGGAATACAGTATTGTATTGTGTAAAGTAAAAACGGATTATTTTTATTCCATTTCACCATCTATGAAATGCAGAAAAAAACCTGAAGATTTATTAAAAATGACTTTGACTACAATAGAAAAATAGTTACAAGGGGGGAGATTTACTAAAACTGGAGCACTCCAAGTCTAGTGCGGCTGTGCATGGTAGCCAATCAGCTTCTCACTTTAGCTTGTTCAGTTAACAGTGATTACTCACCGGTGCCCGGTAATTGCCAAGCATCTCTGATGGGGAGGAGAACTGTTTGTAAACAAAACAATTCTCCTCCCTGTCAGCTTGTGCACACTGCTTTGGATGGCTGTGCAGAGCAGTGTGCTTACAGTGAAGTACACGGACACAGCACTTAGTTAAACAGCACACAGTTAACACTTTGTTCGCCGCTTATGGTACCCCCTTCCTGCCCAGTGCCATTAGTACACTGTCAGTGCTTTTTTTTTTAGCACTGATCACTGTATTGGTGTTACATCCCCAGTGACACCAAGTCAGTTCCCCCCAGTGTCAGAATGCCCGCCGTAGTTCTGAAGTCCCGCTATAAGTTGCTGATCGCCGCCATTACTAGTAAAAATAAGAAAAAAATCTCAAAATATATACCGCCATTTGTGAACACTATAACTTTCACGTAAACCAATTAATTAAGACATGCTTTGTTCACAAGGTTTACAAGCACTTTAAATATCCAGTGCTGCCCATAGTGACCAATCATGCATCCAATCAGCTGCAGACACTGTTCAGGCATTCTAACAGCTTGCAGTGCTGGTTGTCAGAATACAATAGCCGCAGTGGGAAATTTGTCCATCTGTGTTGTTTAATTTGGCTGAAGGAAAAAAAATCTGTGTGTATGTCAAGCTTAAGATGCCCCCAAAATGAGAAGAGAAGATGGCTGCATATGGAAATATGGAAAAGGAGATCTTACTGTTACAGAAGCTTTTGAGTAGTTAAACTCACTGGCATCTAACCAAACTAACAGGTAGACTAACCCCCTAAATGTCTGTATGTTCTACATCCTAAATGACTGGTGTGAATTCATTTATTTTTTATCAACTGACAAGTTATATCCTGGGAACACTGGGAACACCAGACTTTAAAGAGAAGGAGGACATGTATGATGAGAACTGAAGAAGGTATGCAGGACTGATATGTCAATTCATGTTAAAAACATGCCATTAAAAAAAGAGAAAGATTCAAATTTTGCAGCATCTTTATGTTTTCTATGTTTATACTCTAGTTGCAGCCTTGTTAGTACCACCTAATGATACAGTAACACCCAATATTTTTTCTGCAGTCTCTAATTTCCTAATGAAATTTGATGGAACATTGTCCTGTTGTTGGCCAATTTCTATCAGCTAGAACAGGGATGGCCACAAAGAACTACTGACCAATTCTATCTGCCAGTCCAAGTGGGCCTTATTACCGTTTGATGTAAAAGCATGTGTCACTGTAAAGCTGCTTAAACAGTGGGTTTTTTTAACTTAAAAGTAAACTTCAGGAGTTTAGTCACTTTCTAAAATGTGCCAGCTTATATGGGATAAGGCCAACAAAGTGCATGACACCTCATAGACCTATCTTAATTCTGGTGCTCCAATGCTGCACCTTCGGCTCCTGCAGATTCTGAGTCATATGCAGCCTTTCTGCCCACCCCTCCTCTTCGCTCAAGCTCTATGTATTATGTTCACTCATTCAGCAATTACAAAGCCTTCTGTGAATGGACAGAAGAGCAGAGGGATGAGCAGAGCAGGAGCTATGTGAGAAAGCATGATCACTCCTGGATCTCTTAAATCCCTGATGCATTCTATGCTTGCAGTGCCTGTAGATGGAGAGGACAAAGTCCCTGAACTGACGCTTGCCAAGCTGTTGCCTCTGGGATTCTGAGGCCCTGAGCCCAAAAGTGATCAGAGCTAAGCACTTCCAGGTTTAAATCTAAGCAGAAGAGATTAGCCACCTCTCTTTCTATGTGGAACTTACCTACAGGAATCCTGGGTACACAAAAAAGTGTTGTGACTGCTGGTAGGGTATCATACTACATGTTGGTAGGAGTGATCAAGTAGCTTTACATCTACATGTAAAGATATAAAAATCATCTGTATTTTATATGTTTAGCAAATCAGATTCTTCTGGCTGTAAAGCCACAAAATCACTTCTATCTGCAGGCCCTTATTTACCCTGCACTTGTGTGCACTTGGGATGAGTTTTAGCAAAAGTGGAGATGTTTGTAAATGGGACTGTGTACATATGGCATTGGTCACATGAGAGAGCTGAGCAGTAAAACAAATATAAAAAAAAAAAAACAAAGCAACTAATATGCATTTGTAGAATTTTATTGAGCTTTTATGCTCTTGAAACAATCTGATTAATTTGTGCTTCATCAGCTTTAAAAGAAGGTCAGTGAGATGTGTCCCATTAGAAAGGAAGAATAAAAATATTTATATCTTCTATGGGATGATTTTCCCTATAAGATATGAATAAAGTTTTAGTAAAAGTAAAAAAAACTTAAAAAAAAAAAGTTTCATCTAAGCTAAATATCTCCCCTAAAAATTTTTGAGCCCATCCTGCCCCCACGTGCACACAGGAATGTCATTGCACCCATTGGGGGCACCTATGTATGCAAACTAAAAATTCTGAATGAACCCTCTACACACTGCTCAACCCCCTTTCTAGCAAACTTTGCATAAAAATAGGGATTTTTAGTTCACATAGATTGCAGTACATGTTTAAGCTGGTGCACTGCATCGCCATAATCCCTCTCTGGCCAGCCTCTTCTCTACTCAAAATGCAAAATACTTGCTTATAGAAAACTTTAGCTGATAAAGTGCCAATATGGGGCAAATAGACACAAGATGTAGATGAGCTACAGGTTGAAGTCTGGTCACTGACCTGCATTATGCAATAGAAATAAAATATACCTGTGCTCAAATCCCAACAGTTATAAATATACATACAGCGGGCAAAGTAAGTATTGAACACGTCACCATTTTTCTAGGTAAATGTATTTCTAAAGGTGCTATTGACATGAAATTTTCACCACGTCGATAAAAACCCATGCAATCCATCCATACAGAGACCAAAACAAATACGTTCAGAAGATAAGGCATGTGTAATAAAATGGAATGACACAGGGAAGAAATATTGAACATATGGAAAAGGGGAGATGCACAAAAGGCATGGAGAGTCAAGACACCAGCTGAAATCTTTCAGTAATTAGAAAGCAATCCTGCCCGTTGTCAGTGCAAATGAATATCAGCTGCTTCAGTCTCAACTGATGGCCTGTAAAAAGGTGTCTCATTACCAAGGTGTCACACAAGAAACATCTCATGATGAGTAAAATCAGTGAGCTCTCTCAAGACCTTTGCAACCTTACGGTTGCAAAACATACTAATGGCAGTGGTTACAGAAGGATTTTTAAACTTCTGAATGTTCCTGTGAGCACTGTTGGAGCCATAATCCATAAGTAGAACATAATTTCACCATAAACCAGCCACAACCAGGTGGTGCTCACAAGATTTCCGACAGAGGAGTGAAAAGAATTCTCAAAAAGGTTGTACAAGAGCCAAGGACCACTTGTGGAGAGCTTCAGAAAGAAAGACATTTAAAGTTTGCTGCACAACATTTAGATAAGCCTGTGAAATACTGGAAGAATATACAGTGGGGATCGAAAGTTTGGGCACCCCAGCTAAAAATTTGTATTAATGTGCATAAAGAAGCCAAGGAAAGATGGAAAAATCTCCAAAAGGCATCAAATTACAGATTAGACATTCTTATAATATGTCAACAAAAGTTAGATTTTATTTCCATCATTTACACTTTCAAAATAACAGAAAACAAAAAAATGACGTCTGCAAAAGTTTGGGCACCCTGAAGAATTTATAGCATGCACTGCCCCCTTTGGCAAGTATCACAGCTTGTAAACGCTTTTTGTAGCCAGCCAAGAGTCTTTCAATTCTTGTTTGAGGTATCTTTGCCCATTCTTCCTTACAAAAGTCTTCCAGTTCTTTGAGATTTCTGGGCTGTCTGTCACGCACTGCTCTTTTAAGGTCTATCCATAGATTTTAAATTATGTTGAGGTCAGGAGATTGTGAAGGCCATGGCAAAACCTTCAGTTTACGCCTCTTGATGTAATCCCCCGTGGATTTCGAGGTGTGTTTAGGATCATTATCCATTTGTAGAAGCCATCCTCTCTTTAATTTCAGCTTTTTCACAGATGGCATCAACTTACCATCCAAAATTTGCTGAAATTTTATTTAATCAATTTTTCCTTCTACTCGTGAGATGTTCCCTGTGCCACTGGCTGCAACACAACCCTAAAGCATGATTGATCCAACCCCATGCTTAACAGTTGGACAGAGGTTCTTTTCATTAAATTCTGTGCCCCTTCTTCTCCAAACGTACCTTTGCTCATTCCGGCCAAAAAGTTCAATTTTAACCTCATCGGTCCACAGAACTTGTTTCCAAAATGCATCAGGCTTGTCTATATGTTCATTTGCAAAGTTCAAACGATGATTTTTGTGGTGAGGATGTAGAAGAGGTTTTCTTCTGATGACTCTTCCATGAAGACCATATTTGTACAAGTATCTCTTTATAGTGGAATAGTGTACCACAACTCCAGTGTCTGCCAGATCTTTCTGGAGGGATCGTGCAGTCAAACGTGGGTTTTGAATTGTTTTTCTCACAATCCTGCGAGCTGTTCTATCTGATATTTTTCTTGGTTTTCCAGATCTTGCTTTAACTTCCACTGTTCCTGATGACTGCCATTTCTTAATTACATTCCGAACAGAGGATATTGACATCTGAAAACGCTTTGCTATCTTCTTATAGCCTTCTCCGGCTTTGTGAGCGTCAACTATTTTCAGTTTCAGTTTTCTAGACAACTGCTTAGAAGAACCCATGGTGCTGATTGTTGGGGCAAGGTCAGATGAGTCTGGGCATTTAAAACCTTTGAGATTGACATCACCTGATCTTCCCAGACGATGATTGAGAACAATCCATGACACTGGCAGGTCTCAGCTTGGCAAAGGGGGCAGTGCATGCTATAAATTCTGCAGGGTGCCCAAACTTTTGCAGACGCCATTTTTTGGTTTTCTGTTATTTTGAAAGTGTAAATGATGGAAATAAAATCTAACTTTTGTTGACATATTATAAGAATGTCTAATCTGTAATTTGATGCCTTTTGGAGATTTTTCCATCTTTCCTTGGCTTCTTTATGCACATTAATACAAATTTTTAGCTGGGGTGCCCAAACTTTCGATCCCCACTGTAGTCTGGTCAGATGAAACCAAAATTGAACTCTTTGGATGCCATAATACACACCATGTTTGGAGGTCAAATGGCACTGCACATCACTCCAAAAACACCATACCAACAGTGAAATTTGGAGGTGGGAACATCATGGTGTGGGGCTGTTTTTCAGCATACGGTACTGGCAAACTTCATATCATTGAAGGAAGGATGAATGGAAAAATGTATCAATACATTCTTGATAAGAATCTGCTGCCATCTACCAGGATCATGAAAATGAAACGAGGGTGGACAAGACTAACACAAAGCCAAGGAAACTCTCAATTGGTTTCAAAGAAAGAAGATAAAGCTGCTAGAGTGGCCCAGTCAATCACCTGACTTGAATCCAATAAAAAATCTATGGAAAGAACTAAAGGTCAGATTTCATAGAAGAGGCCCACGGAACCTTCAAGGTATGAAGACTGTGTGGAAGAGTGGACCAAAATCATATCTGAGGAGTGCATGCGACTAGTTTCTTCATACAGGAGGTGTCTTGAAGCTGTCACTACAAAGTAAGGATTTTGAACGAAGTATTAAACTTCAGTTAACATGTTCAATACTTTTTCCCTTTGTCATTTTATTTTATTACACATAATCTCTGAACTTATTTGTTTGTTTCTTTGTATGTATTGATTGCATGGGTTGTGTTGGACATGTGGTGCAAATTTCATGTTAGTAGCACCTTCAGTAATATATATATATAAAATATGTGTGTTTTATATATATATATATATATATATATATATATATATATATATATATATATATATATATATAAACTTGAATTCAGTTACAGAACCAGGCGTCTGATGATGAGAAAAATAAGTGGATCACATGCTATGCTGCACAAATTTGGCAGGGCCTATGGAATGCTGAGAACAAGTGGTGTCTACCCAAGAGTTTCTTATCCCTATAGACTATTTTAGATGCCTAGGATAGGCACTTATGAGTATGCTGTAGTGTGCATTGACATGTTCTCAGGTTGGTCTGAGGCCTGGCCAGGGACTAAGTCTAATTCAAAAACAACAGCAAAGAAAATTCTGAGTGAAGTAGTTTCCAGATGTGGAGGCATTTAATATAGAGCAAGCCTTCCATATCGTATACAACCCACAAAGTAGAGGCAAGGTTGAGAGACTTTTGGAATTTATAAAAACAGATGTGCAAAAATTAAAGCAGAAACAGGGAAGGGATCCCTATATTCTGTACAAACTACTCCTAAGCAACCACATGGACTACCCCCTATGAAATTCTTTTTGGAGGACCACCCAAAACATGGCTATATTTCCCCTAACAGTTACAGGCTTCTCACTCTAATCTACTCTACTATTGTTATGTCCCAAATCCAAAAATTACATAGAACCCTTTAAAGTACTAAATGTTCAAAGTTTCCAATTTGTTGAAATCTCGATTACTTGTGATTCCACGTTATCGCATCTAGTTTTATAGGAACAGCAATACCATCCATACATAAAGGGTTATATTTTTTATGTTTAAACAAAGCTTATGCCTGGCTTCCTAAAACTGATACAGGAACTTGTTATATTGGGAAGCTATTACCTGTGTTAGCTGTTTCTCAAAGATACAAGATGAACAGGGCAAAGTTAGAACATCCTTTAGGGTCGGTTTACACTCCCGTGACTTTGGATCTGATTTGCGACACCCAAAGTCACAGGACATGTGAAATGCCATTCTTTTCTATTACAGATATTCCAAGTTGTCACTGCAACTTCAGAAAAGATTTCTTGCACTACTTCGGTACAACTTTCTTGCCATATAGAGTGTAAGAGTCGCATGAAAGTTGCACTGAAAATCAAGAAACTTTGGAATTGCCTAGTGTGAACAAAGTGTTCAAAAGAACTGTTCACAGAGGGTGACATGGTATGGTCATGGTTCCTGTGACAGGCTTAACCGGGACAGGGTCTTTTGGACAGGACTGTAGGCTAACCTCTTGCCTTCTGACCATGGGCCCTGGCATCTGAGGGGCTCTATTCTTTGGGAGGTGTGTGCCTTGGGAACCTTTGGAATAGTTTTACTTTGGATTTAAGTCTATGCCTCTCTGAAACACACAGACTGTGAGAACTGGAGGACCCAGTTTTGGGGTCACTGTGCCCAAACCAGGATTAAAATTAATTTGATAATGGTATCCCTAATATAAAAATCCCCACAAACGCATATGAACACTTTCACCCCAAAAAGTGTACAAAGCACTAGAAATATTATGCTTACTAACAAAATAGTGCTCAAAATGAACCAGTGCTCAAATAATCCAGAATGATTCACATCTTCATGTAAATAAAATAATAAATGCAATATAAAGTGTCCACCAGAGTCAATATAATCATACAAAAATTGAAGTCCTTCATACAGTTCAAATGAAAAATCGCCTTGTTGCAAACAACTCGCAAGTGACTGGACCAGAAACCTCAAAGAAGAAAAAAACTCATATAGTGCATTATCCTTAGCAAAAAAACACACGTGATCACTAATAGTGCAAAAAGTGAACAACCGTGTAAAACGTCCCAATGAAAACTCTACCGTGAAAAAACATTCGGTAAAAAAGTGTACAAAATTGTGTACACTTCTATAGTGTGCAGATCAAATACCCTTACCGAATATCATAAACCATAAGACTTGTAATCATTAGGAGGATGATGTAATGAATTAGCTCCAACAGAGAGATCCTCACAGCCACATGGATGTACTCCTCTCTAACCACCAATCTCCATGCTCCAAGCGATGCCAGCCATATATAAAAAAGATGATAGTGTAAATCCGTATAAATCTTAGCAAATATACTTTATTTATATGCTTACATGGTATTACATCTTTAAAATCGCCATCCACAAAATTTATCTGGCTGCCAGACCTCTGGAGATCCTCTGAAACTTTTCCTGCGTTTTAGATAGGAACTTCCAGGATCCAAAATGGCCGCCCAATCACATCCAGTTCCGCTGTGCGTCTTGACGTCACTTCCCTTTGCGTATTTCGTCATTAGACTTAATCATAAAGGGTAAGGACGTCTAGCAAGAGGGTCATACTTATACCCCTCCCTGACATGAGCGCCGAAGCCATGTCCGCCATGTCAGCAGAGGGATCGCTGCCCATATCACACTATGTATACCGCAACACAAATTCCCGCGGCTGACATACCCGCTATCCTCAACTTTATAACGGAGAATGTCCCCAGAGAGAATATATACATTATATTGACTCTGGTGGACACTTTATATTGCATTTATTATTTTATTTACATGAAGATGTGAATCATTCTGGATTATTTGAGCACTGGTTCCTTTTGAGCACTATTTTGTTAATAAGAATAATATTCCCAAACCAGGATTGACTGCTTCAACCCCCTTCTAGACTGAGAGCAGATGTTAATAAACTCAATTCAAAACAGCCTGATGCTGAGGTCTCTTGCTGTAATCTGTTTATTAACGTGTGATGTGTTTACTGTTGTGTCTTTGTTATTTGAGTTAATTGAGTTACCTATTGTTTCTGTCTGTTGATGAGTCCTCCTCAAGGTTCCTACATGAAGGGATTAGTCTGGTGTGAGCTTTACCTTGTTATCTAATCAGCGTGTGATGTTTTTATCAATGTGTAATATTTGTTTTGATTGTCCTGTGGGGACGACCCCTATTTCTGAGTATATAAAAGCCTGTATTTCTGTTGAATAAAGAGTTTCAGTTTTGCACCAAAGCTAGTGTCGCCTAATCTTGGCCGCAATGCCCAGCTAAAATACCTTGGTCCTGTATCCCAGTAGCAAGGAAGCAGTTCTGTGATGGAATCTCCCAGGCGGGGTGACGGGCAGTACGTCATAGTTCCCTCCCTGGCCAGTATGGGGAATTCAGGCAATGAAATTAATAAATAATTACACTAGAATTTTAGATACTATAATTAACCTTACCACCATTGATAGGTGCAAGCCCAAGGAGAACATGTAAACTCCAGAATTTATTTAAGCCTCTCAGAGCCTAAGTATTTTCCAAAAAGCTCTGAAGAAGGGGAAGGCAATTCCCCTGAAACATGTTGGCTCTACTTATATTCTTTTATCTTCAGTAAATCATTATAATAAATCAACAGAGATATTTTCTGGACACTGGGTGCTCTTCTTCAATCACCCAAGTGCCTCATTGACATAGGCATACTAAATGAAGAAGTAGCTTAGTTTAGGAAACAGGTATTGCAACAAAAAATGACAATAGATTATCTCATGCAGATCAAGGTTGGATGTGTAAGGTTATTCACCCTGACTGACACACTATGGTGTATATACATATTTTATAATGAAGACATGGTTAAGGAACATCTTGACAAGATAAAAGAATTATAAGATCAGATGGATGGAACTTCTTTAAGATATTTGAAGGTTTTGATAACTTCTTGTATGGGATAGCATCATGGGTACAAAAATCTGTAGTTTATATTGTAATGTTTCTTTTCCTTATACTTGTCTTTTTTTTTGTCAGGCTGTGCCTCTGTGCATTTACACACTGTACTAACAGATGCTTCACCATCCCTGATGAACCAGTCACTCTGAGAAAACTAGGGGAGCGATAAACAAGAAACGGTCATTTCTGCTCCATTGAAGCAGGAGCTGTCAGCAATCAGCTGAATGTACAAATAGTGTCAAGTTAACAAAAAGAAAGAAATGACAGAAAAATTCACTTAAGCATAAGAACACCCATTCTTTGCAATAGTTTTTGTAGTATTTTGTTTTTAGTATTTAGAATGAATTTTGAATACTTCTAACTAGAGATGAGCGAATCGAAGTATCCGAAGTGGAATTCGAGTCGAATATCGGAAAAATTTCGATTCGTGCCGAATCCGAAAAACAGCCTAATTCGGACGCGCGAATCGAAATTTTTCCGAAAATGGCGGCTGACATGTGCGGCGACGGAGCGGGGATGTCGGGGAAGGCGCGCAGACAAGGCGCGCTGCCCCATAATGCATTCCTCAACGACATGTGATCGCATCAGCCAATCAGCAGCCAGCCAGCCAGCACTGTGTAATGGTCGAGGTATATATAGCGGCCATTTTGGAAATCTTCATTTGCCTGCAGTCATTGAACAGAGGCAGACCGCTCTGTACTAGGGACAGGGACAGAGTTAGGGCCACAGAAACGAGAATTGGGGACAGAGAGAAGTTACTTAGGGACAGAGAACCATTACTCAGGGACACAGACTTGTTAATGAGGGCCACAGAATCGTTATTTAGGGACAAAGAAACGCTAGTTAGGGCCACAGAATTCATACTCAGGGACAGACAGAATTGTTACTCAGTGCCAGAGAATTGTTACTTAGGGCCACAGAAACGTTATTAGGGCCACAGAATTTTTACTCAGGGACAGACAGAATTGTTACTGAGTGCCAGAGAATTGTTACTCAGGGACAGACAGAATTGTTACTGAGTGCCAGAGAATTCTTACTCAGGGCCACAGAATTCATTCTCAGGGACAGACAGAATTGTTACTCAGGGACAGACAGAATTGTTACTGAGTGCCAGAGAATTGTTACTCAGGGACAGACAGAATTGTTACTGAGTGCCAGAGAATTGTTACTCAGGGACAGACAGAATTGTTACTGAGTGCCAGAGAATTGTTACTCAGGGACAGACAGAATTGTTACTGAGTGCCAGAGAATTGTTACTCAGGGACAGACAGAATTGTTACTGAGTGCCAGAGAATTGTTACTCAGGGACAGACAGAATTGTTACTGAGTGCCAGAGAATTGTTACTCAGGGACAGACAGAATTGTTACTGAGTGCCAGAGAATTGTTACTCAGGGACAGACAGAATTGTTACTGAGTGCCAGAGAATTGTTACTCGCACAGACACAAAATTGTTACTTGCACAGACACAGAATTGTTACTCGCGCAGACACAGAATTGTTACTCAGGGCCACAGAATTCATACTCAGGGACAGACAGAATTGTTACTGAGTGCCAGAGAATTGTTACTCAGGGACAGACAGAATTGTTACTGAGTGCCAGAGAATTGTTACTCAGGGACAGACAGAATTGTTACTGAGTGCCAGAGAATTGTTACTCGCACAGACACAAAATTGTTACTTGCACAGACACAGAATTGTTACTCGCACAGACACAGAATTGTTACTCAGGGCCACAGAATTCATACTCAGGGACAGACAGAATTGTTACTGAGCGCCAGAGAATTGTTACTCAGGGACAGACAGAATTGTTACTGAGTGCCAGAGAATTGTTACTCAGGGACAGACAGAATTGTTACTGAGTGCCAGAGAATTGTTACTCAGGGACAGACAGAATTGTTACTGAGTGCCAGAGAATTGTTACTCAGGGACAGACAGAATTGTTACTGAGTGCCAGAGAATTGTTACTCGCACAGACACAAAATTGTTACTTGCACAGACACAGAATTGTTACTCGCACAGACACAGAATTGTTACTCAGGGCCACAGAATTCATACTCAGGGACAGACAGAATTGTTACTGAGTGCCAGAGAATTGTTACTCAGGGACAGACAGAATTGTTACTGAGTGCCAGAGAATTGTTACTCAGGGACAGACAGAATTGTTACTGAGTGCCAGAGAATTGTTACTCGCACAGACACAAAATTGTTACTTGCACAGACACAGAATTGTTACTCGCGCAGACACAGAATTGTTACTCAGGGCCACAGAATTCATACTCAGGGACAGACAGAATTGTTACTGAGTGCCAGAGAATTGTTACTCAGGGACAGACAGAATTGTTACTGAGTGCCAGAGAATTGTTACTCAGGGACAGACAGAATTGTTACTGAGTGCCAGAGAATTGTTACTCGCACAGACACAAAATTGTTACTTGCACAGACACAGAATTGTTACTCGCACAGACACAGAATTGTTACTCAGGGCCACAGAATTCATACTCAGGGACAGACAGAATTGTTACTGAGTGCCAGAGAATTGTTACTCAGGGACAGACAGAATTGTTACTGAGTGCCAGAGAATTGTTACTCAGGGACAGACAGAATTGTTACTGAGTGCCAGAGAATTGTTACTCGCACAGACACAAAATTGTTACTTGCACAGACACAGAATTGTTACTCGCACAGACACAGAATTGTTACTCAGGGCCACAGAATTCATACTCAGGGATAGACAGAATTGTTACTGAGTGCCAGAGAATTGTTACTCAGGGACAGACAGAATTGTTACTGAGTGCCAGAGAATTGTTACTCAGGGACAGACAGAATTGTTACTGAGTGCCAGAGAATTGTTACTCAGGGACAGACAGAATTGTTACTGAGTGCCAGAGAATTGTTACTCAGGGACAGACAGAATTGTTACTGAGTGCCAGAGAATTGTTACTCAGGGACAGACAGAATTGTTACTGAGTGCCAGAGAATTGTTACTCAGGGACAGACAGAATTGTTACTGAGTGCCAGAGAATTGTTACTCGCACAGACACAAAATTGTTACTTGCACAGACACAGAATTGTTACTCGCGCAGACACAGAATTGTTACTCAGGGCCACAGAATTCATACTCAGGGACAGACAGAATTGTTACTGAGTGCCAGAGAATTGTTACTCAGGGACAGACAGAATTGTTACTGAGTGCCAGAGAATTGTTACTCAGGGACAGACAGAATTGTTACTGAGTGCCAGAGAATTGTTACTCGCACAGACACAAAATTGTTACTTGCACAGACACAGAATTGTTACTCGCGCAGACACAGAATTGTTACTCAGGGCCACAGAATTCATACTCAGGGACAGACAGAATTGTTACTGAGTGCCAGAGAATTGTTACTCAGGGACAGACAGAATTGTTACTGAGTGCCAGAGAATTGTTACTCAGGGACAGACAGAATTGTTACTGAGTGCCAGAGAATTGTTACTCAGGGACAGACAGAATTGTTACTGAGTGCCAGAGAATTGTTACTCGCACAGACACAAAATTGTTACTTGCACAGACACAGAATTGTTACTCGCACAGACACAGAATTGTTACTCAGGGCCACAGAATTCATACTCAGGGACAGACAGAATTGTTACTGAGCGCCAGAGAATTGTTACTCAGGGACAGACAGAATTGTTACTGAGTGCCAGAGAATTGTTACTCAGGGACAGACAGAATTGTTACTGAGTGCCAGAGAATTGTTACTCAGGGACAGACAGAATTGTTACTGAGTGCCAGAGAATTGTTACTCAGGGACAGACAGAATTGTTACTGAGTGCCAGAGAATTGTTACTCGCACAGACACAAAATTGTTACTTGCACAGACACAGAATTGTTACTCGCGCAGACACAGAATTGTTACTCAGGGCCACAGAATTCATACTCAGGGACAGACAGAATTGTTACTGAGTGCCAGAGAATTGTTACTCAGGGACAGACAGAATTGTTACTGAGTGCCAGAGAATTGTTACTCAGGGACAGACAGAATTGTTACTGAGTGCCAGAGAATTGTTACTCGCACAGACACAAAATTGTTACTTGCACAGACACAGAATTGTTACTCGCACAGACACAGAATTGTTACTCAGGGCCACAGAATTCATACTCAGGGACAGACAGAATTGTTACTGAGCGCCAGAGAATTGTTACTCAGGGACAGACAGAATTGTTACTGAGTGCCAGAGAATTGTTACTCAGGGACAGACAGAATTGTTACTGAGTGCCAGAGAATTGTTACTCAGGGACAGACAGAATTGTTACTGAGTGCCAGAGAATTGTTACTCAGGGACAGACAGAATTGTTACTGAGTGCCAGAGAATTGTTACTCGCACAGACACAAAATTGTTACTTGCACAGACACAGAATTGTTACTCGCGCAGACACAGAATTGTTACTCAGGGCCACAGAATTCATACTCAGGGACAGACAGAATTGTTACTGAGTGCCAGAGAATTGTTACTCAGGGACAGACAGAATTGTTACTGAGTGCCAGAGAATTGTTACTCAGGGACAGACAGAATTGTTACTGAGTGCCAGATAATTGTTACTTAGGGCCACAGAAACGTTATTAGGGCCACAGAATTGTTACTCAGGGACAGACAGAATTGTTACTGAGTGCCAGAGAATTGTTACTTAGGGCCACAGAAACTTTAGTTAGGGCCACAGAATTGTTACTCAGGGACAGACACAGAATTGTTACTGAGGGCCACAGAACTGTTACTTAGGGCCACAGAATTGTTACTCGCACAGACACAGAATTGTTACTCAGGGACACAGAATTGTTACTCAGGGACACATAATCGTTGAATTAAATAGTATGTCAGACAACATGCAGAGGAGTGGCAGAGGAGGCAATGTTTTAGGAGCGAGCAGACGTGGCAGCAGAGGAAGGGGTCGAGGCAGCACTATTCGCAGCCAGAGGCCAGTGCTCCCGGTGTCATCCAGCGGTCGTGTCTCCACCGACAACCCTGCCGTTATCGATTGGTTGGCTCGGTCGTCTTCCTCTTTCCAGGTCACCTCTGACACCTACAGCCAACGGTCGGTGGGTACGTCAGACACAAACGTTAGTTGGCATGGCCCGGGACCTAGCCCACTGAAATCACGTGTCCTCTACCTGCCCCTGTCCTTTGGTGTTCCCTCACCAAGCGAAGTATCGCATGCTGTGGGCTCAGCCCCACTGTACAGTGAGGAAGAGCTAACAGAGGGCGGTCAGGAACGGGGGGAGACATCCGCCTTTTCAGCAGCTAGGCGAAGAAGTAGTGGCGAGGAGAGTGGCCCGGTAGCCGGTCTGGAGACAGGTCTGTCTCCTGACCCAGACGCAGCCGAGGGGGCTAGTAGTGAGGCGGAGACCCTACTTGATGATGAGGAGGTTGATCGCACTTGGCAGCCTCGTCGTCATCAGGCAATTTCTTCCGCATCATCAGGAGAAGAGGGTGGCAGCTTGGCAGTGAGCGAAACAGTCGGTGGGTTGCCCAGGAGACAGCAGCAGGGTCGCAGCAGTGTCAGTGGAAGCAGTGTCAGTGGAGCCAAACGGCCACGGAGTAGAGCACCAGCTCCACTGCAGCCTACCACCACGGCCAGTAGTGGTGCCGGTGTGCACGGAGGAAGCAGCAGTCAGCCAGTGAGGAGTATCGGGGGCAAAGTTTCCTACTCGGCGGTGTGGCAATATTTCGTCAAGCCGCCCGAGGAAGTAAACGTAGCCGTATGTCGACTATGTGGCCAGAAAGTCAAGCGTGGCCAGGGGGCCCATGTTGGGACTATTTGGGCCATGTTGGGACAATGGGAGACCTCCCATTGCTGCTGTCTCCATCGCCACACTCTGCCATGTGCCACTTTCAGGTCTCCTCACACACTGCTGGTGTGTTCAGTTTTTTGACATAGGGTGCTGGCAGATTACGGGCCTCCCATAGCTGCTGCCAGGCCCCTAATCTGCCATGGGCCCCTATATACCGCCTCCTCATGCTGCTGCCAGGTCCACAGTGTCTCATGCCATGTGCCACTTTCAGGTCTCCTCACACTGCTGGTGTGTTGAATTTTTTGACATAGGGTGCTGGCAGATTATGGGCCTCCTATAGCTGCTGCCAGGCCCCTAATCTGCCATAGGCCCCTATATACCGCCTCCTCATGCTGCTGCCAGGTCCAGAGTCTCTCATGGGTCCCTGTACGGCCTCCCATTGCTGCTGTCTCCATCGCCACACTCTGCCATGTGCCACTTTCAGGTCTCCTCACACACTGCTGGTGTGTTCAGTTTTTTGACATAGGGTGCTGGCAGATTACGGGCCTCCCATAGCTGCTGCCAGGCCCCTAATCTGCCATAGGCCCCTATATACCGCCTCCTCATGCTGCTGCCAGGTCCAGAGTCTCTCATGGGTCCCTGTACGGCCTCCCATTGCTGCTGTCTCCATCGCCACACTCTGCCATGTGCCACTTTCAGGTCTCCTCACACACTACTGGTGTGTTCAGTTTTTTGACATAGGGTGCTGGCAGATTACGGGCCCCTAATCTGCCATAGGCCCCTATATACCGCCTCCTCATGCTGCTGCCAGGTCCAGAGTCTGTCATGGGTCCCTGTACGGCCTCCCATTGCTGCTGTCTCCATCGCCACACTCTGCCATGTGCCACTTTCAGGTCTCCTCACACTGCTGGTGTGTTGAATTTTTTGACATAGGGTGCTGGCAGATTACGGGCCTCCCATAGCTGCTGCCAGGCCCCTAATCTGCCATAGGCCCCTATATACCGCCTCCTCATGCTGCTGCCAGTGCCAGAGTCTCTCATGGGTCCCTGTACGGCCTCCCATTGCTGCTGTCTCCATCGCCACACTCTGCCATGTGCCACTTTCAGGTCTCCTCACACACTGCTGGTGTGTTCAGTTTTTTGACATAGGGTGCTGGCAGATTACGGGCCTCCCATAGCTGCTGCCAGGCCCCTAATCTGCCATAGGCCCCTATATACCGCCTCCTCATGCTGCTGCCAGGTCCAGAGTCTCTCATGGGTCCCTGTACGGCCTCCCATTGCTGCTGTCTCCATCGCCACACTCTGCCATGTGCCACTTTCAGGTCTCCTCACACACTACTGGTGTGTTCAGTTTTTTGACATAGGGTGCTGGCAGATTACGGGCCCCTAATCTGCCATAGGCCCCTATATACCGCCTCCTCATGCTGCTGCCAGGTCCAGAGTCTGTCATGGGTCCCTGTACGGCCTCCCATTGCTGCTGTCTCCATCGCCACACTCTGCCATGTGCCACTTTCAGGTCTCCTCACACTGCTGGTGTGTTCAGTTTTTTGACATAGGGTGCTGGCAGATTACGGGCCTCCCATAGCTGCTGCCAGGCCCCTAATCTGCCATAGGCCCCTATATACCGCCTCCTCATGCTGCTGCCAGTGCCAGAGTCTCTCATGGGTCCCTGTACGGCCTCCCATTGCTGCTGTCTCCATCGCCACACTCTGCCATGTGCCACTTTCAGGTCTCCTCACACACTGCTGGTGTGTTAAATTTTTTGACATAGGGTGCAGGCAGATTACGGGCCTCACATAGCTGCTGCCAGGCCCCTAATCTGCCATGGGCCCCTATATACCGCCTCCTCATGCTGCTGCCAAGTCTAGAGTCTCTCATGGGTCCCTGTACGGCCTCCCATTGCTGCTGTCTCCATCGCCACACTCTGCTGCCATGTGCCACTTTCAGGTCTCTTCACACTGCTGGTGTGTTTAATTTTTTGACATAGGGTGCAGGCAGATTACGGGCCTCACATAGCTGCTGCCAGGCCCCTAATCTGCCATGGGCCCCTATATACCGCCTCCTCATGCTGCTGCCAAGTCTAGAGTCTCTCATGGGTCCCTGTACGGCCTCCCATTGCTGCTGTCTCCATCGCCACACTCTGCTGCCATGTGCCACTTTCAGGTCTCTTCACACTGCTGGTGTGTTAAATTTTTTGACATAGGGTGCAGGCAGATTACGGGCCTCACATAGCTGCTGCCAGGCCCCTAATCTGCCATGGGCCCCTATATACCGCCTCCTCATGCTGCTGCCAAGTCCAGAGTCTGTCATGGTCCCTGTACGGCCTCCCATTGCTGCTGTCTCCATCGCCACAGTCTGCTGCCATGTGCCACTTTCAGGTCTCTTCACACTGCTGGTGTGTTAAATTTTTTGACATAGGGTGCAGGCAGATTACGGGCCTCACATAGCTGCTGCCAGGCCCCTAATCTGCCATGGGCCCCTATATACCGCCTCCTCATGCTGCTGCCAAGTTCAGAGTCTGTCATGGGTCCCTGTACGGCCTCCCATTGCTGCTGTCTCCATCGCCACACTCTGCCATGTGCCACTTTCAGGTCTCCTCACACTGCTGGTGTGTTGAATTTTTTGACATAGGGTGCTGGCAGATTACGGGCCTCCTATAGCTGCTGCCAGGCCCCTAATCTGCCATGGGCCCCTATATACCGCCTCCTCATGCTGCTGCCAAGTCCAGAGTCTGTCATGGGTCCCTGTACGGCCTCCCATTGCTGCTGTCTCCATCGCCACACTCTGCTGCCATGTGCCACTTTCAGGTCTCTTCACACTGCTGGTGTGTTAAATTTTTTGACATAGGGTGCAGGCAGATTACGGGCCTCACATAGCTGCTGGCAGGCCCCTAATCTGCCATGGGCCCCTATATACCGCCTCCTCATGCTGCTGCCAAGTCCAGAGTCTGTCATGGTCCCTGTACGGCCTCCCATTGCTGCTGTCTCCATCGCCACAGTCTGCTGCCATGTGCCACTTTCAGGTCTCTTCACACTGCTGGTGTGTTAAATTTTTTGACATAGGGTGCAGGCAGATTACGGGCCTCACATAGCTGCTGCCAGGCCCCTAATCTGCCATGGGCCCCTATATACCGCCTCCTCATGCTGCTGCCAAGTTCAGAGTCTGTCATGGGTCCCTGTACGGCCTCCCATTGCTGCTGTCTCCATCGCCACACTCTGCCATGTGCCACTTTCAGGTCTCCTCACACTGCTGGTGTGTTGAATTTTTTGACATAGGGTGCTGGCAGATTACGGGCCTCCTATAGCTGCTGCCAGGCCCCTAATCTGCCATGGGCCCCTATATACCGCCTCCTCATGCTGCTGCCAAGTCCAGAGTCTGTCATGGGTCCCTGTACGGCCTCCCATTGCTGCTGTCTCCATCGCCACACTCTGCTGCCATGTGCCACTTTCAGGTCTCTTCACACTGCTGGTGTGTTAAATTTTTTGACATAGGGTGCAGGCAGATTACGGGCCTCACATAGCTGCTGCCAGGCCCCTAATCTGCCATGGGCCCCTATATACCGCCTCCTCATGCTGCTGCCAAGTCCAGAGTCTGTCATGGTCCCTGTACGGCCTCCCATTGCTGCTGTCTCCATCGCCACACTCTGCTGCCATGTGCCACTTTCAGGTCTCTTCACACTGCTGGTGTGTTAAATTTTTTGACATAGGGTGCAGGCAGATTACGGGCCTCACATAGCTGCTGCCAGGCCCCTAATCTGCCATGGGCCCCTATATACCGCCTCCTCATGCTGCTGCCAAGTCCAGAGTCTGTCATGGTCCCTGTACGGCCTCCCATTGCTGCTGTCTCCATCGCCACAGTCTGCTGCCATGTGCCACTTTCAGGTCTCTTCACACTGCTGGTGTGTTAAATTTTTTGACATAGGGTGCAGGCAGATTACGGGCCTCACATAGCTGCTGGCAGGCCCCTAATCTGCCATGGGCCCCTATATACCGCCTCCTCATGCTGCTGCCAAGTCCAGAGTCTGTCATGGTCCCTGTACGGCCTCCCATTGCTGCTGTCTCCATCGCCACAGTCTGCTGCCATGTGCCACTTTCAGGTCTCTTCACACTGCTGGTGTGTTAAATTTTTTGACATAGGGTGCAGGCAGATTACGGGCCTCACATAGCTGCTGCCAGGCCCCTAATCTGCCATGGGCCCCTATATACCGCCTCCTCATGCTGCTGCCAAGTCCAGAGTCTGTCATGGTCCCTGTACGGCCTCCCATTGCTGCTGTCTCCATCGCCACACTCTGCTGCCATGTGCCACTTTCAGGTCTCTTCACACTGCTGGTGTGTTAAATTTTTTGACATAGGGTGCTGGCAGATTACGGGCCTCCTATCGCTGCTGCCAGGCCCCTAATCTGCCATGGGCCCCTATATACCGCCTCCTCATGCTGCTGCCAAGTTCAGAGTCTGTCATGGGTCCCTGTACGGCCTCCCATTGCTGCTGTCTCCATCGCCACACTCTGCTGCCATGTGCCACTTTCATTTCTCCTCACACACTGCTGGTGTGTTGAATTTTTTGACATAGGGTGCTGGCAGATTACGGGCCTCCTATAGCTGCTGCCAGGCCCCTAATCTGCCATGGGCCCCTATATACCGCCTCCTCATGCTGCTGCCAAGTTCAGAGTCTGTCATGGGTCCCTGTACGGCCTCCCATTGCTGCTGTCTCCATCGCCACACTCTGCTGCCATGTGCCACTTTCAGGTCTCCTCACACTGCTGGTGTGTTGAATTTTTTGACATAGGGTGCTGGCAGATTACGGGCCTCCTATAGCTGCTGCCAGGCCCCTAATCTGCCATAAGCCCCTATATACCGCCTCCTCATGCTGCTGCCAAGTCCAGAGTCTGTCATGGGTCCCTGTACGGCCTCCCATTGCTGCTGTCTCCATCGCCACACTCTGCCATGTGCCACTTTCAGGTCTCCTCACACACTGCTGGTGTGTTGAATTTTTTGACATAGGGTGCTGGCAGATTACGGGCCTCCTATAGCTGCTGCCAGGCCCCTAATCTGCCGTAGGCCCCTATATACCGCCTCCTCATGCTGCTGCCAGGTCCAGAGTCTCTCATGGGTCCCTGTACGGCCTCCCATTGCTGCTGTCTCCATCGCCACACTCTGCCATGTGCCACTTTCAGGTCTCCTCACACTGCTGGTGTGTTCCATTTTTTGTCATAGGGTGCTGGCAGATTATGGGCCTCCCATAACTGCTGCCAGGCCCCTAATCTGCCATGGGCCCCTATACCGACTCCTCATGCTGTGACGTTGCAACAACGTGGAATTCAACCCTACATATGTTAGACCGCCTTTACGAACAGCAAAAGGCCATCACAGATTTCCTGATGTTAAAAGCAGATAAAGGTACTCCCTGTGTAACTTAGATGTCAGCCATTGGCAGCTCATGCGTGACACCTGCGCTTGCTCAGGCCCTTTGAGGAGGCCACGCTATTCGTGAGTCGGCAGGACTATGGGATGAACGACGTCATTCCTCTGTTGCACGTCCTGGAACAAATGCTGTTAACAATGGCTGGTCAGGGTGCGGTAGACGTGGCGCACAGATCTCAACGCCACATGGCCCCTGTGGGGGCAGGACTGGAAGAAGAGGAGGAGGTAGAGGAGGACATTGGTGCTCAGGAATTATTGAGTGAAATGGGTGGTTTTTCCACTCAGCGGACAGGAGTGGAGGAGCAGGAGCATCTGGTAGAGGAGGAGGAAGAGGAGACAGAGGACCTAGACGCACCGTGGCAGTATGCTGTGGAGATGGAGGCAGGGAGTCCCTCGCATTCCTTGGCACAAATGGCCCATAGCATGCTCGGTTGCTTGCGTAGCGACAGCCGAATAATAACCATCAGACAGAGGGATGACTTTTGGCTGTCCACCTTGTTGGACCCTCGCTACCGTTCAAAAATGGTGGCCTTTTTCACACCTGCTGAGAGGGAGGCCAAAATAACGTACTATAAAAAACACCTATGTAGTCAGCTGGTCTCTGCCTGTCTGCGCCAACGTCCATCCTCAGACACTGTGGGCCCTGTGCGCTCGTGTTCCGCTGCCATGGCAGCAGGGGAGGGGTGGGGTGGTAGGAGCAGTGGCAGCTCCACCAGCAGCGGCTGCCTCAGTCTGCAGTCGATGATGAGTAGCTTTCTTCACCAGCGCAGTGAGGAAACTACTAACCAGCCGCAGCAGCAGCAGCAGCATCAGGTGGACCTGGAGCAGGACCTCAAACAACAGGCTTAGGCCTACTTGGACAGCACCCTGCCAACCGAGGTAGACAATCCCCTTGACTACTGGGCAACGAAACTTGACCTTTGGCCCCAACTAGCTGAATTTGCCCTTGAAAGGCTGTCATGCCCGGCCAGTAGCGTGGCATCGGAGCGCGTGTTTAGTGCGGCAGGAGGTATTGCAACTCCGCGGAGGACACGACTGTCCACCCAAAGTGTGGAGAGACTCACGTTTGTGAAAATGAATCAGGCGTGGATTAGTCTGGATTTCAAACCACCAGTTCCTGACACAACTGACTAAATCCGCCATGAATCATGCCCCAAACATGTGCCACTTTCAGGTCTCCTCACACTGCTGGTGTGTTCCATTTTTTGTCATAGGGTGCTGGCAGATTACGGGCCTCCCATAGCTGCTGCCAGGCCCCTAATCTGCCATGGGCCCCTATACCGCCTCCTCATGCTGCTGCCAAGTCCAGAGTCTCTCATGGTTCCCTGTACGGCCTCCCATTGCTGCTGCCTCCATCGCCACACTCTGCCATGTGCCACTTTCAGGTCTCCTCACACTGCTGGTGTGTTCCATTTTTTGTCATAGGGTGCTGGCAGATTACGGGCCTCCCATAGCTGCTGCCAGGCCCCTAATTTGCCATGGGCCCCTATACCGCCTCCTCATGCTGCTGCCAGGTCCAGAGTCTCTCATGGGTCCCTGTACGGCCTCCCATTGCTGCTGTCTCCATCGCCACACTCTGCTGCCATGTGCCACTTTCAGGTCTCCTCACACTGCTGGTGGGTTCCATTTTTTGTCATAGGGTGCTGGCAGATTACGGGCCTCCCATAGCTGCTGCCAGGCCCGTAATCTGCCATGGGCCCCCGTACCGACTCCTCATGCTGCTGCCAGGCCCGTAATCTGTCATGGGCCCCTGTTGTCGCTTGTTGGCATATTCCGCTCGTTCAGATGCTCCTTCTCCTGCTACTCATCTTCACGGATTCCGTCAGCAGTCTTTCTTGGAATCCGTTTCCAAGAGACAACAGTTTGCGAGCACGCACCCGACGGTGCAGAAGCTGAACGTCCTCCTGTCCAAGTTGCTGCTGCCAGGCTCGTAATCTGTCATGCGCCCCTGTACCGCCTCCTCATGCTGCTGCCAGGTCCAGAGTGTGTCATGGGCCCCCGTACCGACTCCTCATGCTGCTGCCAGGCCCGTAATCTGTCATGGGCCCCTGTACCGCCTCCCCATGCTGCTGCCAGGTCCAGAGTGTGTCATGGGTCCCTGTACGGCCTCCCATTGCTGCTGCCAGGCCCGTAATCTGCCATGGGCCCCTGTACCGACTCCTCATGCTGCTGCCAGGCCCGTAATCTGTCATGGGCCCCTGTACCGCCTCCTCATGCTGCTGCCAGGTCCAGAGTGTGTCATGGGTCCCTGTACGGCCTCCCATTGCTGCTGTCTCTATCGCCACACTCTGCCATGTGCCACTTTCAGGTCTCCTCACACTGCTGGTGGTTTCCATTTTTGTCATAGGGTGCTGTATGGCCTCCCATTGCTGCTGCCTCCACCGCCACACTGTGGCTCCACACTCTGGTTTTGGCCCCGTGACTGCCCAAATGAGTGAAGTGTGCGGTGATTCTAAGATCGACGGCACTCATCTGCATGTCATACTGACTGACAGTATTATTTCTCTTCCCCAGCAGACTCCAAGGGCATTTAAATTAAAGGTACAGTGTTCTGCACTAATATTAAGTCTCTCTGAAGCCTAGAAACACCCTTTTTTAAGTTAAATTCACAGCGAATTTATTCGACTCGAATCGAATATTGTCCACGAATTCGCCGAATCAGTCGAATCGAATTTTTCATTTCTTCGCTCATCTCTACTTCTAACCCTCTCTTTTCAAGTGTTTAGTTTCACAACTCTTAGAAATAGTTGCTGAGTCCTAAAATGTGGCATTATTCCATTTGCTAATTTTTGGTAACATCTTACACCACCCCTTTTTTATCTCGTGTGTAAAATAGAATGTAATAATAAACCCATTAGAATGAATACCTTGACAGAATTGACAGAACAGCGATTCTCCAAAGGGGATGCTGGCAGGGACATGCTGGCCTTAGGGGCTGCCTTAGAGGAAGTGGCTGTTTATTAAGTGTTTTTTTGTACATGCAATTTCTGCAAAACAACCTTACTTTTCTTAAAGCAGACCTTGCTGTAAATTGTAAGATCTGCGTACACTGCCTGGGCTCCCACCTTCTTCACAAATTACACATTGTAAGTAAGTGTAAAATATACCTGTAAAAAAAGTTACCCTTTAGCCCTGGTTCACACTGATGCGGTGCGGAATTCGCAGCGTTTTCAGTGCGAATTCCGCACCGCATCAGAATCGCACCCTGTTCATGCGAACCGCTGTGGGTGTGTATGTTAAGTTAACAACACCCCGAAAGCGATCCACAAAACGCGGTGTAATGTGCAGAATCAGATCTCATAGGTGTGAATACCCATGTGATCTGATTCTAGTGCGGAGCAAAAAAAGAGTCCTGCACATCTTTGCTGCGGGTGCGGTGCAATTAGAGCCATACTAACTGTATGGCTCCATTCGCACCACACACAAATCACATGTGATTCGCACAGGAATGTGGTGCGGTTCCTGTGCAACTCACATGCGATATACCGCAGCGCATATATGTGAACCCAGGCTTATACTTAACCTCATCCCCGTCTTCCACCCCCCAGTGCCTAGGCAAGGGTGGTACCACACTTCTTCTGGCTAGATCCTGCGGAATACAAAGCAGCTACAATTTTGAGAGAAGGTACGCTTGCATTGTACTGCAAGGTCCACTTTAACAAAAGGATTGCTTACCTGGAGATCCTTCTAATTCATTCTTGTGAATCAGGCAAATTTGAGCAGTTGGTGGCCCTGCCGACACCACCCAGATAAACAAACTGAGAGAAATTAGAGGAGTTGAGCATATCAAAGTTGGGCAAACAGTGTCTGCGGCCAATTATCCAAAGTCAGTTTTTGGGTATTCTGACAGCTGCGAGTTTTGTCTTTTAGAATACAATAACAGTGGGAGATTTTTCCATGTATGCAGTTTAAGCATGGATGAATAAGGGATATATCTTTGCGTTAATGGCAAACTTTAATACATTGAACCGAATTTGCTGGAATTCCTAATTTTGACACTGTGCACCATAGACAATCCGAATGAGATTAGTCGCCAACTCCTTCAGACAGCTATTTGTGTATTTATCCTTTATTTTGCAACTTTAAGAAACTTACTCTTGCAGATTTTTAATTAAAGTGGAAGTCCAGTTTTTTTTTTTAATTGTAAACCCTTCCCATTCTACTGCAAAAAAGTGTTTTAGTTACTGTCTTTGTCCCATCAATTCTAGTCGCCAACATGTGCCAAAATTAGGATGGGAAGCCAAAGACTTATCACTAGTGTGGGTAAAAGCAACAGGAAGAACCTAACAAAGACTCTTTCTTATTCAGTTCAATATTTTTTTAAATGATTTTCTGGATGGATTTCTACTTTACACAATAATAACATGTACATTTGCCACCTTGTTTGGATGTGTAGATTACATGCACCTCGTAGCCTAATGAAAAAAAAAGGTACTTTGTAACATTTACAAAAATAGTTTTATTTTCTTCATTAAATAACATCTGTTTACTGATTACAGCCATAGCATCCTCATTCTCAGCCTGTGGCTAAATTTGTTTGCAACAACAATAATGACACTATGGGGTTGATCAGTGCTGGGACAAGATCATCCAGCACCCAGGGCAAGAAATGTCAAACTGCACCCCCTCCCCGGTTCATGATGTGCAAGCTTAGGGGATCCTATGCCCAACAGTCACTTGCTTGTCAAAATCACTGCCATTGTCCCTACTCCTATCCCTTTTAACAGAAGGAAAGAGCCCCCATCCCTACAGCAAACAATTGTTCCCAGGGCAGCCGTCCCTTCCACCCACCCCTTGTCCCGGGCAGGGGCGTATTTACCACAAGGCAAACAAGGCACTTGCCTAGGGTGGCATTTTTTAGGGGGGGCAGCACTGATCTGAGAGATCTGAGATATGCTGCAGGCTGCTTGATGGTGTATGCAGAGCCCTCTCGGTTGGGGGGGTTAATGGGCAGGGGTGTTGTTGGTCACTGTCAGGCTCTTCCCGTGATGGGGGAAGGGGGTCTGGTGTTGGTCGGTGTCAAGCTCTCAACGCCAGGGAGGAGGGGCGTACAATTTTTGTGTTGCTTAGGGCAGCATAAAACCTAAATACACCAATGGTCCCGGGCCTGGGGTTGATTTACTAAGGGCAAATAGACTGCACTTTTCAAAGTGCAAGTGCACTCTGCAAGTGCTGTTGCTCCAGGGATTGGTAAATGAGGTAAAGCTTCACTTTGCAGAGAATACCCAATCACATGCTGGGAAAAAAAAAAACAGCATTTTTGCTTGCACACGATTGGACAATGGAAGTCAGCAGAGCTTCTGCTCATTTACTAAGGTCTGGAGCAAATGTAGTTGTAGACTGCAACTTTGAAAAGAGCACAGTCTATTTGCCTTTAGTAAACCAACCCCAATGTATAACCATGCTGCAGAATATTAGTTATTTTGAATAATATGTGTATTTATTCTCACCTTGGTTTTCAAACAAATTACAAGTAAATTACACAAATCATTTGCAGTTGTAAAAAACAAAAAACATGCTATACTGAATTTTATTTTGAGCTCATAGTTTTCTTTGCAGCTCAAACAGTCCACCTGCAAGGTAATTAATGTGGCTAATAACTGATTTTGGCCAGCCAAGTCTGCAGTCTCATGCTTGTGATATTGCATTTGTAACATGTGTTGCAAGTTCCTTGAATGTCTGTCCTGCTCTGCTGTTTGGATTCCCTTGTTGACGACCTGGGATTGGATAACAACTACTCTCTGAACTATGCCTGCCTTTTGATGATGAATCTGACTCTGACTACCCTGAACCTTGCCTGCCTTTTACCTGAACTGTCATTGAACTACTCTGCCTGTCTGCCAACCGCAAGTGCCTATTTGCTGTGCTCAGTTCAAGCCTGCCCCGGCGTGACATCCAGGCACTATAGCATTGTGTATAAGACCTGGGGGCAACCGATTACCGGAAGGCCTGCTTGCCTTATGGGAAAGGGGGCTGCTACAGGTGAAGAACACAGAAGCCAGCTATAGTGCCTGACCACCTGCGTTAGGGGTAAGCATGACAGCTCACAATAATACAAATTCAGATCCAGGGATGATGCCATTCTCACATTTGACCTAATGAAATTGTTGACCAGATTTCAACATTATCGAGAACATTGATGCATAAAAACTGCTCATACTATAAAATACACCTGTAGCAATCAAAATGTTCTTCTAGCTAATAAACATACTATAATATTACTTCCATTGGTGGTAAAGGTGGATAATACACAAGAAATCTTGGGTAAGGAAGGAACTGGACCTTGGCTAACATATACCAGCCAAAACATTTTTTAGTAGTGGCTGAGGTGGGATATGACTAGGACCTATGTGTTTGTCACCGTTGAAGCAATTCACCATCTCTATCAGTCCTGGTGACCAATTCATTGGGGCAGTAAGTGACAGGAAATCCAATATGCTATAGTTTTCACTGAACAGGAGAAGAGGGAAGTTCTTCAATGGGGTTAGCTGTTCTGGTGATGACTTGCTGACAAAGATTTTAACTCTTCCCCACTCAAATTCTGGCTGAAGTTTCACTTTTATACATCTGGAAGACCCTCTTGGCCACTATCAGGTCTATATCTCACTCTATGCAGTTAGTGTTATTTTCTAGGTTGATTAAAGTTGAATTCCAATTGGAAACTATCTTATCTTAAAACTGCTCCCACCTCCTTCTAATACCTATACTAACTAGCATGTAGCGGAAAAATGCATATACTTACCTATTTCTCTATATCAGCCACATGGAGTCTTAAATTGATCTTTGCAGCTGCCATTGTTACTTTGTTAGATTTGATGCAAACATTTGGGGGTCTGTAGTTTATTATAGCAATGTTGGGTTTCTGGTGTGTTGCTGTACCTTTAAAGAGGAAGGGCCTACCTTCAAGTAAACCTACTCTCAATGTATGCATTGTTATTTTAAAAATATGCACAAAAGTTAGGAGTTCAGATCTAGTAAGTCAGATCTTAGCATGTCCTGTCCCTCCAGTGTTTGGTATTACAGCTAGACGAAATGCCTAACTCTACCAAAAAGATCTATAAAAGTAAAACCAAGCACAAACATAGAAATACACACAGCAAAATTTGCATTAAATTTGAAACTTTCAGCTTTTGTTGGGTTGGACTCTGTCGGTTTCTGATATAATAATCCACAGAATCAGCAAAGGAGAATTTCTTTGGGTTGTAGCCAAGTTCCCTCTGAGCCTTGTCTATTCGGAAAGTGTGCATGACTGCAATTTTCATTACCTGTGGAGAAAAATCAGAGCCTAATTTTCACGAAGGTAAAAATGGAGTCCTGATTTCTTCAATCAAGTGTCATTTAAGCAAATTGCAAACCTTAAAGACGATCTATCATTAGAAGTGGCAAGAGGAATGCAGGAGGGTGGAGTTGTGTCCTTCTCTGCATTGCTCTTGGCTTGCTTGTCTTGGGAAAGGGTTCACAGCTGAGATAATCTGCATCTATGAATCAACCATCTCCTTCAAAGCTGTTGTTAAATTAGCCACAGAACGAGGGAGAGGGGAGCAGGACAGTACTCATAATTAGAGTTAAAAAACACTTAGAAACACGGCAAAAAGTACTACATGTAATTTGTCCTATAGGGGACAAAACTGTAAAATAAAAATTTTAATCATAGATCTTAAAAATTGGACTATCAGCAAATTTTATACTTCCTACCTTGCATACCATATTTTTTGATAGTGATAACAGGTGACAGCGATCATCGCGTAACTTTCACCCTGAGAGCAGTCAAGGACCTGTAAACAGCCTTGTTCCAGAATCCAGGGGGTTCACAGGTCACATGAATTGATTTGAAAACAAACATAAGTATTCTTAGACAGTACAAAGTCCTGTTCTTTGGCAGTATTGTTACCTTAGACACTTCTTAGGCCAGGAACAAGTAGCTTGAAGCCATGGTCAGCCCTTCAAGCACCACAGAGCTTGACAAAAGTTAATTTACAAAAATGACAGCGAGGTGGAAAATTATCAGTCAAACAATGATTGCATTCTATTAGATGTAATCACTGTTCGGCAGTACCACTGTGTTCAAGTCTAAATATAATAGCCATCAGTGGAGATCCTTCCATCCATGCTTTTAACATGGATGGGGGAATGGGATCATATTTTCTCCTTCAGTTTGTGGGCTGATCAAGAAGAGAAAATTGAGCTGTGTGTGGCCAGCTTTACCCATCTCCAAACTAAGTGCAAACTAAGATAGCAGAGCAGTTCTAATAAGCTTGATGACGGGGCATTTTGAATATAGATCTTACCTCATTTCTGGTCAGTAATGGGTCTATGTCTACAAACGGTTTCAGCATGATGTGTGCATATTCCAGCATGAGAGCTATGAAACAAAGAAAATTATTTTTAAGTGAAATGAGAGAACACAGAACTCCCCCTCCACAATACAGCATGTTCTCCAGAAGCTCCTATACTTTATCTATATGTTGTCTGCCAGCTTGCCCACCAGCCATGCTATCTTTCCAGGCAGCTTTATCTCATTGTCCACATTACATTTGTTAGTGGTTCTTTTTCTATTGTTCACAGATGCTACACTAGGTGCTCTGGCACTTCTCTTCCATTGTCCATACTACATTTTTTGTGAGCTCTCCCCCCCACCATCCGAATTGTGTTCACGCCCTATCCACCCTATGTTTTTAGGCAATTATCACACTATGTTCTCCTGCAGTTAGCACCCCCACCCAAATCCAAACTATATTCCCTGGCATTTACACCCCATCCACAGCATGTTTTTTGTCAGCTCTCTCTAGCCACACTACATTCTCTGGCAGCCCCATCATCCACACTGTAGCTCTCCCTTCACTGACTGTAGAAGCTTTACTACATGTAGGTCTCCCTCCATCGCCCGCACCACACTCCAGGCAAGACTGTGCCTGTTTACATTGCACTCATCTACTGCCTTCAGCATAATATACTTTCCAATCCATTGCAATTTGACACTGCTTTTGTACCCCCGACATTCTCCAAAATGTCCATAGTGACATATACAGTGGGGCAAAAAAGTATTTAGTCAGTCACCAATTGTGCAAGTTCTCCCACTTAAAAAGATGAGAGAGGCCTGTAATTGGCATCATAGGTAGACCTCAACTATGAGAGACAAAATGAGAAAAAAAATCCAGACAATCACATTGGCTGATTTGGAAAGAATTTATTTGCAAATTATGGTGGAAAATAAGTATTTGGTCACCTACAAACAAGCAAGATTTCTGGCTCTCACATACCTGTACCTTCTTCTTTAAGAGGCTCCTCTGTCCTGCACTCATTACCTGTATCAATGGCACCTGTTTCAACTTGTTATCAGTATAAAAGACACCTGTCCACAACCTCAAACAGTCACACTCCAAACTGCACTATAGTGAAGACCAAAGAGCTGTCGAAGGACACCAGAAACAAAATTGTAGACCTGCACCAGGCTGGGAAGACTGAATCTGCAATAGGCAAGCAGCTTGGTGTGAACAAATCAACTGTGGGAGCAATAATTAGAAAATGAAAGACATACAAGACCACTGATAATCTCCCTCGATCTGGGGCTCCACGCAAGATCTCACCCCGTGGGGTCAAAATGATCACAAGAACGGTGAGCAAAAATCCCAGGACCACACGGGGGGACCTAGTGAATGACCTGCAGAGAGCTGGGACCAACGTAACAAAGGCTACCATCAGTAACACACTACGCTGCCAGATCCTGCAGTGCCAGACGTGTCCCCCTGCTTAAGCCAGTATATGTCCGGGCCCATCTGAAGTTTGCTAGAGAGCATTTGGATGATCCAGAAGAGGATTGGGAAAATGTCATATGGTCAGATGAAACCAAAATAGAACTGTTTGGTAGAAACACAACTCGTCGTGTTTGGAGGAGAGAGAATGCTGAGTTGCATCCAAAGAACACCATAACTGTTATGATCCGCCAGGCGGAGCCTTCCGGCTGCCAACTGATAGACCAACCCAGAGCGTGGGGTCTAAGCCCGGGCTGTGCCTTCACCAGGGCCCCTGATGGTGGGGATGGACTTGAAACAGTCCCGGGCCAGGTCACGACCTCCGGGCGGGCCCACCAGCGGCTGGGAAGGCCTCCGGGGATGCGTGTAGGTACCGGGAGAGCCAGATATGAGGCGGATGACGGCCCCAGCAGGGTGGCACGGATAGTGGTTCCGTGGGGGGTAAGCGGGGTACCAAATCAGCGGGCAAGGAGTAGTCAGGTCACATGCAGGGTCAGCCAGGTAAATCAGTCCGTAGAATAGTCAGGATATCCGAGTCAAAACGCAGGAGCAGGCAGAGTAGTCAGGACAAGCCGGGTCAAACACAGGGGCAGGCAGCGTAGTCAGGGTTGAAAACAGGGTCACAGAACAGGAGCAGGTATCCAGGATCACATAAGTCCTTGCGGCAATGGGTGACAGTGCAGGGCATCTTTAAATAGTGCGCCCTGCACTGTCATTGGCTGGCTGGGACGCGCCCCCGGCTGTCATTGGACGCCTGAGGCGCGCCCTCGACTCTCTACTGCGCATGCGCGGCGTCCTGTCAGCCGCGGCTCGCCGCCAGTGCGCATGCGCGGGGGGACGGCGCCGTGATGCAGGATTCCGGCGCCGTGATCCCTGACACTGCCCCCCCCCAATGGGCACCCTCCGGGAGCCCCACTGATCTCTCCACCGCGGGTGTCCACGAAAAAATTCCCGGATGAGCCAGGGAGCGTGAATGTTCTGGGCGGGTTCCCATGAGTTCTCCTCAGGGCCATAACCCTTCCATTTTATCAGGAACTGGGTCTGGTTCCCCCTCCGTCGGCAACTGAGGATAGTCTCCACTTCGTATTCCTCCTGGTCATCTACGGAGATTGCCTCGGGAGGTCTGGACTCACGGTCCGGGAAAGGATCCGGTCTGGATGGCTTCAGGAGAGACACATGGAACACAGGATGTACCCTGAAGGTCTGCGGAAGCTCAAGCTCGTAGGCCACCTTGTTGACTACACGCTTTACCGGAAATGGGCCAATGTACTTGGGTCCCAGCTTCCTCGAAGGATGCAGCATCTTCAAGTTGGTCGTTGACAGCCATACCCGATCCCCTGGTTGAAGCAGTAATTCTCCTCTTCTTTTCCTGTCGAACGCCCTCTTGCTGTCCCCTTGGGCTTTGGCGATGGCTTCCTGAATTGTCTTGTTATTGACAGAGAAGAAGTTTAAGACGTCCTGAGATGCCGGTACCGGGTTTTCAGGCATCAGGTCAGGGAGAAATGTGGGATGATACCCGTAATTGGCGAAGAACGGGGATTGCCCCGTTGCAGAGTGACTCGAGTTGTTGTACGCGAATTCTGCGGACGGCAACAACGTCAACCAGTCATCCTGAAGGTAGGACGTGTAACATCGCAGGTATTGTTCCAGCGTTTGGTTGGTCCTCTCGGTTTGGCCGTTGGTCTGCGGGTGGTAGGCGGATGAAAGCGACAGCTTGATTCCTAGTGCTTTACACAAGGAGTTCCAGAACCTGGAGGTGAATTGGACTCCCCGATCTGACACTATATCTTCGGGGACCCCATGAAGCCTGACTACTTCCTTAATGAAGATCCGTGCCGTTTCAGGTGCCGATGGGGTTTTCTCCAGGGGTATAAAATGTGCCATCTTTGAGAAGCGGTCCACGACCACCATTATTGCTGTGTAGCCTTGGGATGGTGGGAGTTCGACCACAAAGTCCATGGCAATCATTTGCCAGGCCCGCTTGGGTATTGGTAATGGACGTAACAATCCCCATGCCCGGCTCCTGGAGGGCTTGTTCCTTTGACAGGTGGAGCAGGTCTGGACGTAACGCTCGCAGTCCTTATTCATGTTCGGCCACCAGAACGAGCGTCGTAGTAGTTCCAGAGTTTTCGCAACCCCGAAGTGACCTGCCATTCGATGGTCGTGGCAGTGCCCTAGGACCAGGGTTCGCACCTCTTCTGGGACCATGATCCGGTCTTCCTTCCAAAACAACCCGCCGTGGTTCAGGAGGGGTGACCCCGACGGAACTGGTAGTCCTGTAGAAGCGTCGAGGAGTCTGGAACGAAGTTCTGTTTGTAGAGCAAGGAAACTTCCGGAAGGTAAGATGGTGTCAGGTGCCACTGTGTCATCGGGGTCCTCAAACATGCGGGACAGAGCGTCTGGTTTTGTGTTCTTAGTACCGGGTCGGTACGTAATATGGAGAGTGAATCGCGAGAAGAAAAGAGCCCATCTTGCCTGGCGAGGTCTCAGTCGTTTCGCTGTTCTTAAATATTTCAGGTTCTTGTGATCAGTGAAGACTAGGATTGGATGTGTGGCTCCTTCCAGTAAGTACCTCCATTCTTCTAGAGCGGATTTGATGGCCAGGAGCTCCCGATCTCCAATGTCATAGTTACGTTCAGCCGGCGTCAACTTCCTGGAGAAGAACGCCACGGGGTGCAGTAGTTCCTTGGTTCCATTTCTTTGGGACAGAACCGCTCCTACCGCGTTCTCAGAGGCATCCACTTCCAAGACATATGGGAGGGAAGTATCCGGATGGCAGAGGATGGGCGCAGACGTGAATAATTTTTTGAGCTTCTCGAATGCCGTCTGGGCTTCGGAAGTCCACTTAAAACGGACCCCTTGTTTCGTCAGTTGCGTGATCGGGGAGACCAGACCGGAGAAGTTCCTAACAAACTTTCTATAAAAATTGGAAAAGCCGATGAAACGCTGTACCCCCTTTTTGTCGGCGGGTATTGGCCAATCTAAGATCGCCATGACTTTCTGGGGATCCATCGCGACCCCCGCGGAAGAGAGAACCAGTCCCAAGAACGTGATTTCGCGCTGTTCGAAACAGCACTTTTCTGCCTTGGCGTATAGCCCGTGTTGACGCAACCGTTCTAATACCCGTACTACGTGACCTCGATGAACCTCCAGTGAAGGGGAGAAAATTAGGATGTCATCCAAATAAACTACTACAAAGACATCGAGGAAATCACGAAAAACATCGTTGATGAAATGCTGGAAGGTTGCCGGTGCATTACAGAGCCCGAATGGCATCACTAGATATTCGTAGTGACCGAATCTCGTACGGAAGGCCGTCTTCCACTCATCCCCCTCCCTGATACGGACAAGGTTATAGGCCCCCCGCAGGTCTAGTTTAGTGAATATCATTGCCGATTTCAATCTCTGGAGGAGCTCGGGGACTAACGGTAAGGGATAGCGGTTCTTTACCGTTATCTTGTTTAGATCACGGTAGTCTATGCAGGGCCGTAACGATTTGTCCTTCTTCTCTACGAAGAACAGCCGGGCCCAGGCTGGGGATGTGGAAGGACGAATAAACCCCTTCCGCAGGTTCTCGTCAATATATTCCCTCAGTACACCCGATTCCGTTTCTGACAAGGGAAAGATCCGGCCGAACGAGATCTCAGATCCGGGTAGGAGGTCTATATGACAATCGTAAGAACGGTGTGGAGGAAGAACGTCAGCCCCCCGCTTACTGAAAACGTCCAAGAAGTCATGGTAGGCCGGGGGAATAGTCTGGGATAGATTGGCATCACCGTCCAAGCACAGGAGGAACCGGGGACCCACGGATCCCGTGACCTGGCAGTGATTCAAACAGTAGGGTGACCTAAATTGAATCGTTCCCCTTTCCCAGTCAATCTGGGGGTTATGGGCCCGCAGCCAAGGTAGCCCCAGAATGACTGGAAATAGGGGTGATGCGATGGCATCCAAACGGAGGAACTCCTGGTGATGGTCTGCTATTGTGGTAAAAATGGGTGGTGTCTCCTGGTCCACCACCCCTGATTTTATACTGGAGCCGTCTGCCAAGAAGATGTTGAACCCCCTTTCTTTGGTCTGCAGTGGTATTTTTTGCCGGTGGGCAAAAGTCAGGTCGACAAAGCAACTACAAGCTCCAGAGTCAACGATTGCGGTCACCGATAGTGTTCTTCCCGGGAGCTGCAAAGACACAGGTATGGCCAGGTAATTGGACTGATCATCCCTTCCTGCGGGTAAAGTAAAAGAAAAGGAAGCGGACTTACTCATCTTTGCAGGACAGGAGCGCACCTGGTGACCAGCTTCCCCGCAGTACAGGCATAGGTTCAGCAATCGTCTCCTTTGACGTTCCTCGACCGACAAGTGGGAACGGGCCAGTCCCAGCTGCATGGGTTCCGGGTTGTCCCCCGATTCCGTGCCTCGGGGATGGTTCCCTGGGGTTGGAGCTGTGTCTCTCGGTGGGATCCATGCCACCCTTTGACCCTGGTTGCTCCTTTCCAGCCGACGTTCCCTTAACCTACGGTCAATCTGGATGGCCAACTCAATCAGTCTTTCCAGGGAGTCTGGTAGGCCTACTCGTGCTAGTTCGTCCTTGAGAGACTCAGACAGCCCGATGCGGAACTGGTGACATAAGGCCGCATCGTTCCATCTGGTGTCTCCCATGCATCGCCTAAAGTCGGACGCGTATTCTTCGGCTGCCCGGCGGCCTTGCCGCAGCGAGTATAGGGTAGCCTCTGCGGAGGCAGCCTGCTGAGGGTCGTCATACAATACTGCCATGGCCTGAAAGAACTTGGTCACGGAGTCAAGCTGGGGGTCACGCCTCTCCATCAGACGGTGAGCCCAATCCTGGGGCTCATCCTGAAGGAGAGAGACTATAAACCCCACCCTGACGGTCTCGGAGGAGAATGTGCGGGGCTGCAAGTCAAAATATAGTGTGCAAGCATTCCGGAAGGCTCGGAAGCGGCTCCGGTCACCACGGAACCGTTCCGGCAGGGGAACGCGGGGTTCAGGAGCTAAGGGTGTGGCAACCGCTCCGGATGTCGGGGTAGCGGGAGGTTCCCCAGACGCGGGACTCTGAGCAGGGGGAGTCTGGGGGGCTAATGTCTCCATGCGGTCTTCCAGTCGGGCGCAGCGACTGTGGAAGTTCTGGAAGGCCTGGGTCAAAGTTGCCAGGTGCTGGCAAATATCCTCTAGGGACGCCGGTCCACCTCCTGGCTCTGTCATGGCCGCAAGGTACTGTTATGATCCGCCAGGCGGAGCCTTCCGGCTGCCAACTGATAGACCAACCCAGAGCGTGGGGTCTAAGCCCGGGCTGTGCCTTCACCAGGGCCCCTGATGGTGGGGATGGACTTGAAACAGTCCCGGGCCAGGTCACGACCTCCGGGCGGGCCCACCAGCGGCTGGGAAGGCCTCCGGGGATGCGTGTAGGTACCGGGAGAGCCAGATATGAGGCGGATGACGGCCCCAGCAGGGTGGCACGGATAGTGGTTCCGTGGGGGGTAAGCGGGGTACCAAATCAGCGGGCAAGGAGTAGTCAGGTCACATGCAGGGTCAGCCAGGTAAATCAGTCCGTAGAATAGTCAGGATATCCGAGTCAAAACGCAGGAGCAGGCAGAGTAGTCAGGACAAGCCGGGTCAAACACAGGGGCAGGCAGCGTAGTCAGAATTGAAAACAGGGTCACAGAACAGGAGCAGGTATCCAGGATCACATAAGACCTTGCGGCAATGGGTGACAGTGCAGGGCATCTTTAAATAGTGCGCCCTGCACTGTCATTGGCTGGCTGGGACGCGCCCCCGGCTGTCATTGGACGCCTGAGGCGCGCCCTCGACTCTCTACTGCGCATGCGCGGCGTCCTGTCAGCCGCGGCTCGCCGCCAGTGCGCATGCGCGGGGGGACGGCGCCGTGATGCAGGATTCCGGCGCCGTGATCCCTGACAATATCTACTGTGAAGCATGGGGGTGGCAACATCATGCTTTGGGGCTGTTTCTCCGCAAAGGGACCAGGACGACTGATCCATGTACAGGACAGAATGAATGGGGCCATGTATCGTGAGATTTTGAGTGCAAACCTCCTTCCATCAGCAAGGGCATTGAAGATGAAACGTGGCTGGGTCTTCCAACATGACAATGATCCCAAACATACCACCCGGGCAACGAAGGAGTGGCTTCGTAAGAAGCATTTCAAGGTCCTGGAGTGGCCTAGCCAGTCTCCAGATCTCAACCCCATAGAAAACCTTTGGAGGGAGTTGAAAGTCCGTGTTTCCCAGCGACAGCCCCAAAACATCACTGCTCTAGAGGAGATCTGCATGGAGGAATGGGCCAACATACCAGCAACAGTGTGTGCCAACCTTGTGAAGACTTACAGGAAACGTTTGACCTCTGTCATTGCCAACAAAGGATATATAACAAAGTATTGAGATGAACTTTTGATATTGACCAAATACTTATTTTCCACCACAATTTGCAAATAAATTCTTTCCAAATCAGCCAATGTGATTGTCTGGATTTTTTTTCTCATTTTGTTTCTCATAGTTGAGGTCTACCTATGATGCCAATTACAGGCCTCTCTCATCTTTTTAAGTGGGAGAACTTGCACAATTGGTGGCTGACTAAATACTTTTTTGCCCCACTGTATATATATACACACACACTATAGTGCCAAAAGTATTGTGACACCCCTCCAAATCATTGGATTCAGGTGTTATAATCATCTCCATGGCCACAGGTGTACAAAATCAAGCACCTAGGCATGCAGACTGCTTCTACAAACATTTGTGAAAGAATGGGTCGCTCTCAGGAGCTCAGTGAATTCAAGCGTGATACCGTGATAGGTTGCCACCTGTGCAATAAGTCCATCCGTGAAATTTCCTTGCTACTAAATATTCCACGGTCAACTGTTAGTGGTATTATAACAAAGTGGAAGCAACTGGGAATAAGAGCAACTCAGTCAGAAAGTGGTAGGCCACGTAAAATGACAGAGTAGGTTCAGCGCATGCTGAAGTGCAGTGCGCAGGCGTTGCCTGCACAGTCAGTAGCTAAAGTTTTCCAAACTTCATGTGGCCTTCAGATTAGCACAACAACAATGCGTAGAGCGCTTCATGGAATGGGTTTCCATGGCTGAGCAGCTACATCCAAGTCTTACATCACCAAGTGCAATGCAAAACGTCGGATGCAGTGGTGTAAAGCACGCCGCCACTGGACTCTAGAACAGTGGAGACGTGTCCTCTGGAGTGAAGAATCACGTTTCTCTGTCTGGCAATCCGGTGGACATGTCTGGGTTTGACGGTTGCCAGGAGAACAGTACTTGCCTGACTGCATTGTGCCAAGTGTAAAGTTTGGCGGAGGGGGGATTATGGTGTGGGGTTGTTTTTCAGGGGTTGGACTTGGCCCCTTAGTTCCAGTGAAGGGAACTCTTAAGATGTCAGCATACCAAGACATTTTGGACAATTTCATGCTCCCAACTTTGTGGGAACAGTTTGGGGATGGCCCCTTCCTTTTCCAACATGACTGTGCACCAGTGCACAAAGCAAGGTCCATGAAGACATGGATGAGCGAGTTTAGGGTGGAGGAACTTGAATGACCTGCACACAGTCCTGAGCTCAACCCGATAGAACACTTTTGGGATGAATTAGAGTGGAGACTGCGAACCAGGCCTTCTTCTCAGACATCAGTGCCTGACCTCACAAATACACTTCTGGAAGAATGGTCAAACATTCCCATAGACACACTCCTAACCCTTGTGGACAGCCTTCCCAGAAGAGTTGAAGCTGTTATAGCTGCAAAGGGTGGGCCAACTCAATATTGAACCCTACAGACTAAGACTGGGATAACATTAAAGTTCATGCACGTGTAAAGGCAGGCGTCCCAATACTTTTGACATAATAGTGTGTGTGTATATATATATATATAACATTTAATTTGCTAAGCCTTGACCATCACTGTTAGTCGCGTGTGGCACGGTTGGTAGCAAACAACTATGACCTATGACTCCAGAAAAACATTCTCACAGAGGTGCTTGCAGGTGTAGTCAGATGAAGGAAAACTTACAACAAGCTCATTAGCTCTGGTATGGTAGCTCCCACACAGTAAGGGTTCCCTTGATGGGCAGTAGCTCAAACCATAGAAATGCAGAAAGGAGTGCCAGATCAAAACCAGATGAGAGAGTCCAAGTCACACATCAGGAGACAGAGTTTGAACTACTGGAGCATTCCCAAAAGGAAGAAAAAACAGTTCATATATGATCAGCTACCTCTCTGCCTCCTCTCTCTTCACTGTCCAGTCTATGTTGTGCTGTTTTTCTGCATTCTTTCCCACTGAAACTTGATTGACTGCTAATCTGCTCTTTCTTCTACCCCTCAGCAACAATCAAATTTTTATTCTGCCTCTTTTGTCTGCTCTGCCTCCCAGCCATCTTCCCCTCTGCCCCCTTAACAATGCACAGATCTGGTCAACCTATTCTCCCAATGGGTCATGATCAGATCAAAATCAGCCACCTAAATTTCCTGTCCAAGATCAGAATCTGAGGTTTTCTTCCTTCCCATAATCTATAAACCTCTCTTTTCTACATTTTTACCCCTCCCCCGTCTTTAATCAGGTCATTGTCTATTTTCCCTCATCCATTATAATCTACTTTATGCCACTCTCGCAGGTACTTGATAAATGAATGCTCTGCCTCCTCTTCTCCCATTCCTGGCCACCCCTTACTCTAACTTGAATTCATCTACCATCCTTCCATAATTACCTGCACCACCTCCTAACCTCCCGTTCTACTTTCAGTTCACAGTGTTCCTTCTTCATGTTCAGTTCTAATGAAGCAGTACACTTGATTAAACAATACATACCCAGCTAAAATATTGTCTGACTGACTGACAAGTAATGCAATTAACCAGTATGTCGTAAACCATTCAGAGCTGAAAAATTATTCAGCGTAAATTAATCAGTTCTTAAACAAGCATACATTTGATTTTGCTATCAAAATCATCAGATTCTTCATCAGAATAAAACTTGGGGAAAGACCTGATATGGGACTGAATAGCTTTATTTGTGATCCAAACAGACAGCCCTCTCAGACATTTCAAGCAACCTTTTGCCACAGATTTCTTGCTAACAAAAAATTAAACTAATTAACAATACTAATGATAAGGCTAATAGTAAAAAACATAAATGCCTACCCATGGCATTTGTTTTTCCCTAGATATGTCCCCCCTGGCTTGATAACTGTAATCCATTTTATAAATGAAAATACATACCTACAGCATAAACCAAAGAACTAGGAATAGGTATCCAAGGATCGGGAAAGCCAAGTTTTTCAAACTGAAAAAAAAAAAAAAAAATCAGTGCTCTGCAGTGTGTATGCATTCAAGCTAGTGTCCAGATAATGCACAGTATCAAGCCAAATGCAAGGGAGTTTTGGTGTGTTTTTTGTGTTTGATTCTACAGTTGTGTGTTTAGTAACACTTCAATAAAGAAATGCAGTCTATATATGCAGTAAAGCATGCTTTAACCAGTGCTCTGCTGGAAAATGAAAGATGGGATTTCTGACAGGTCACTGGAGAACAGGTGGCAGTATGTGGTGAGCAGCAAGATGGCCACTCAGTGGTTTCCAAGACAAGCGTGACGTCACGCTGCCTCCGTTCTTAAGTATGAATTGTATGTAAGTTTGATGTTTGTAAATCAGGGACTGCCTGTATATTAAGGGTCTCAATCAGGGGCGGACTGACCATTTGGAAACTCGAGCACTGCCCGAGGGCCCGGGGTCAGTACGGGGCCCCATGAGATGCCCCTGGTACCTTTTTTATAGGCTTTTTTGAGTTTGGGCAAGGACACAGGAGCCCCATGATCCCCTATTGCCCGGGGGCCCCATGAGTTGTCAGTCCGCCCCTGGTCTCAATGGTTTATCTCTTCTATATTATTGACTGCATTAAAATGTCAATAATAAACATCCTCGCATACATTTATTTGCATTTATTTAGATGCATGTATGCATTTACTATATGTATTACTATAATATATGTTTATACTTGTTTCCTTTAACTGAAATTGTTATTTTGCCATTTATTTTTTTTTATTTCTTAATTATTTTTAATATTTTCAGTATATATCATACAGTACAATTTTTGACAATACATAATAGTATGTTCTTTGGTGTGATATACAGGCAGTGAACAAACATTTTGTCATACACAGTGCATACTCTAACTACTTATTTAGTTTAGTGCATGAACATCATGAAATAGTTGACTGAACTGAAGAAAGTTCCATCTGTGTTTACTTAAACTTAACCACTTCAGTTCCGGAAGGTTTTACCACCTTCATGACCAGGCCAATTTTTGTTATTCGGCACTGCGCTAATTTAACTGGTAATTGCACTGTCATGCAATGCTGTACCCAAATGAAATTTATATAATTTTTTCACACAAATAGATATTTCTTTAGGTGGTGTTTGATCACCACTGGGTTTTTTATTTTGTATTATATAAACGAAAAAGACCAAAAATGTTGAAACATTTTTTTTCACTTTCTGCTATATAACATCCAATAAAAAATAAAAAAATAGAATATTCTTCATAAATTTAGGTCAGACATGTATTCTGCTACATGTCTTTGGTCAAAAAAAATTCCCAGTAAGTGTATATTGATTGGTTTGCGTGAAAGTTACAGCATCTACAAACTATGATATATATACTGGATTTATTTATACTACTAATGGCAGTGATCAGTGACTTATAACAGGACTGCGGGCAATCTGACACTAACTGCCGGTGGGGGGAACTGACTAACTGCCACTGACATTACCAGTGACAGTAATACAGGCATCAATGCTTATTCTATACACTGTCACTGTACTAATGATGCTGGCTGGGAAGAGCCTAACATTTATGGTGATCAAGGGGTTAAATGTGTGCTTAACAATGTGTAATGTGTCTATTATGTGCTACTTTTAACTAATAGGTCACACAGCACACAGAGGTTGTTCCCTCTGTCAGAGCCCTGTGTTGATTGTCAAAAGGTCTCAGCTGAGAATCATTGGTCAGGACTTGCTGAGAGGCTCCCACTGTGTACATGCACCCGAAATCTGGGAACAGGCAGCAAGGTACGGGAACGTCGCTGTGTCTGTGCGAGCCGCCTGTCCGCAGTACATTGTGGGCAGGTGGTCCGCAAGTGGTTTAAGTTCACCAAATCTGTATCCTCATGTATGTCTGTAGTATGGTCACGGTTTTATGTCAGTAGTATGTTGTTTTATGTGAGAGGAGTAAGACCTCTTTAATATGTGTACTTGTTTAATAAATTCTTGTTTGTTAGAAGTTATGATGGATCATGGATTACATGTGAGTTCCTTGCATAAATTATCTAAAGGATGGATTGTAAAGTGCTAGGAGATATATGGTAAGGGTTAGGATTAGAAAGTTGCCTCCTGAAAGCTGGAATAGGGAAAAGGGGGAATAGAAAAAAGGAAAAAGGAGGGTAGAAGACACACCCTGACAAAGGTGGAAGGCAGAGGGGGATTGGATAGTTGAAGAATATGGATATGCTAAGTACTCCACTGTATTTGGTGTGAACGCCAATGGATAGGGATGCATTTTCTAGTATGCATTTTCAGGGACTTCTTGTAATGTTTCTCTGCTAGAGAAACATGGTGTAGGAGACATTGAGCTGGTGTGAAATCTGGTGTATTGCTTGACACTGAGGTGATGGTCTGATGTACAGTACTTTTGACAACAATTTTTTTAGCTGCAGGTAATGCCACCATATGTGGATTAAAGTGCCTTCTGCTTTTCTGCATGTCCACAGTTTGTGTTCCTTACCCACTATTGCAGGGGCAGACTGACCATTTGGAAACTCGGGCACTGCCCGAGGGCCCGGAGTCAGTAGGGGGCCCCATGAGATGCCCCTGGTACCTTTTTCATAGACTTTTTTGAGTTTGGACAAGGACACAGGGCCCCATAATCCCCTATTGCCCGGGGGCCCCTTGAATTGTCAGTCCGCCCCTGCACTTTTATAAACCCTTTGTCTGTATTCAGGCCTCTTAGGAACAGCACTAAACGTACTGGAAAAATGTCCATTCACTTTTACTCATGCAATGGGTTGGGAATAAAGGGATAATATACAATCTATCAAATCATAATACACGAATGCCATCCGGACCTGGGCTTTTCCTATTTCCAATGGACTATCAAAGTCCTTAGTTATATTAGTAATTTTGCCATTTATTACACATACCATTGGATGAAACCACTTGTGAAAGCTGACATGTTCCCCGTCATGGATAAAATACGCCTTTCCACTCTGAAAAATGGTGATAAAGGTTATATAGTTATGCAATAAAATCAAGTAAAATCACATCACAGAATGACAAGGCATATCTAAACAGAAGGACAAAAATGTAATATATTGCAGTTTACAGGTTCTTAAACCTATTGGCAGCATGTGCCCACTTTTAAGGAAAAGTACATTTTCTACAAGAACAAAAACACTTGTTGATCCTGTTAGTGTATTTGTAACTTCCTTTGGACTGAACTGAAATCTCAAATATCATTTTTCTCAGCTATTTCTTGTGAACTTCAAAGTAACCCCACTTAAATCCCATGAAATGGAAATGAGAAGAGGTGCTTACAGTCTAAATTGGTAGGGAAGCCTATGGTAACTACACTGCTCCGCCATGAATACAGTACAATGAGTAAGCATTGTTACTCTCGTATGGAAGTGTGTTATTGGCAAAACCAACCGTTTGTCTGTATTTGGTAGGGTATTTTGAGTGTTCAATATATAAACGCCAATGTAATCAAAAAAGAAGGTGAAATCATAACTGGCAGGAAATCCTTCTGGGCTCCTATGGTGGAAATATATTTGATGAATTTTACACTGATGGGCTACACAGGCTGGCTAATATTATTTGATTCCCAAAATATTACAGTGTTATTCTTCCATACATCTAGTGACAACATATACTGTACATTTACATGTTCTTGTATTCCAAAGGTAATATACATAGACTTTCAACTCACAGCAATATACCCTTTGCTGGCTGTTAGTGCTTCTGCGGCAAGTACATGAGCATCCACCAGATTATATAAGTGAATCCAATTTATCTTTGTATGGTCATTCCAAAACTTGAAACATAACAGTCTCTTCTCAGCATTAGCCTACATTAAATAGAAATAAAACCTTATAAACAGCAGAACTAACCACATACCACTGCCTACCTTCACAGAAGTTTTTTTCTGAGAAGCCATTATCAGTACTTTATATCAGAAAAAGTAAAATATAGGCGTTTCCTTTGTTGGATATACAATATTTTGTGTAGCACTCTCCTAGTATAGGTACATAGTTAGATTAGTGTAGTTTGCTCTTCTGCCTTACAGGGGAGCTAGTAGGTAAATTTATGCTTGGCATTCTGCTTAACCTCCTCGGCGGTATGATTCTTTCCTATTTTTTGTGCTGAAAGCGGTACCATTTTTTTGCATGGAAATATGTACTTTTTTATTGTAGGCTGTAATTTTTAGGAATAACTCACTGAAATCTGTACGAACAAGAGTCTAGTAAACATTCCGAAAATGATAAAACTTGAGACACGAAATCATAAATTATAATTTAATAAATAATCATAAAAAATAATAATATAATAATAATAAATTTAATTCAATATTATAATCAAACCAAAAACACTGAAATTTGAAATACTGAGGCAAATTCGCACATCGCTGAACAAAGTCGCAAAATCGTTTTCAGTGTCTGATGACGAATTTCCCCACAAATCATTATCATCAATTTTGCAAGTGGTTCTGATTTACTATCGCTGTTCTGAAACCACTTTTGACGTAAAGGGACACTTTTTGGACGCCATGGACTTTTCTAAGTTTCCAGGCAGAAAGAACATTCAAAATGCAGGCAGGGCACAGGACAAAGCGTACGTCCCGACTTCACAGGGACCAGAACACGGAAGACAGATGCCGGCATCGGCCGGAGGAGATGGCCGGGGACGCTGCAGGGGACACATCGCGGGAGCGAAGGACAAGGTAAGTGCTGCAGGGACCCCCAGAGCAATGCCGCATGGTAAGCCCGAGTGTAGCTCGGGGTTACCACTCTTGGTATTGAAATTTTACCCCGAGCTACACTCGGGAATACCGCTAAGGAGGTTAACAGAGTGTTGCAATCTATTAGTCAGGACTGTTCATGATGCTCTGCTGCTCTTTGAGTTTGCCCTAAGATGCTTCTGCCTTTTGGAAGCCACTTAAGCTTTCCAGAACATAGGTGGGAGCTAGGGTAATGAACAGCTTGAATATGGATACAGCTCTGGCCAATTACAGGAGGAGGATAGCCCCACTGCATGCTGGGAGCTGGTATTTATATTCTGGGAGCACATGGACTCAGTGTCTTTTCCAGAGTGGCTTGCACCAAGCCAGGGTCGATGCAAGCTTGCCTCTACTGGCACGTGCTGCCAAGATGCCTCAGGTGGGTGACCTGAAGGCCTGAAGCTGGAACTGATGAATGGCTCTGGTTCTCCTAAAATCTAACTGAGGGGGAGTCCACGGAGTATCACTTAGAAAGGCTGCCGGTTGTTCTACAAGAGTCTGTGAGTACAGACATTGTGGGATCTCAGGGACCTGATTCTGTCATCTAGTCCAGTGTTTCTCAACCTTTTTTCAATCAAGGGACCCCTTAAAATTATGAACAGCCCTGAGGCACCCTTTAAAATTGTGGACAGTCATGAGGCACCCCTAATTTTAAAAGGGCACCCATTCTAAAATATGAAAAGCTATTCAAATGGTTTTATGTAATGCAGCAACATCCACACATGTAGGACACCCAACAGTAGAGGTGATTTATTCTTCCAAAGCAAATACACTTTTGCACACTAGTACTGACTAGTATTCCAGTGTTTCTCTTCTCCCTCAGTTTTTCTCCATCACTGAGCTAATGTGATCCCAGCACTGATGGAGAGGGGCAGGGGAGGGTCAAACTAGGATACTGTGCAGGCAACCAACATCCTCCTTATCGACTGATGATGTAATTTGTTGTCAGACCGCCGGTGGCTAGAAGGTCGTAATGGTGCACAATGGAAACCTGTGGCTTTGTGTAACTAAAAGGCAGGCTTTTTCCACCCGCTGGCTTGTATACAAGTTTTGGGCAATTTTTTACACATTTTGGCAAGGCACCCCTAAAGAAACCTTTAAGGCACCCCAGGGTGCCTGGGCACCCTGGTTGAGAAAGGCTGCTCTATTCAGCTAAGGGCTCAGCTAAAGGGATCGCTGGCTAGTGATCTGAAGAGCTCTGTCCACCTGCCACACACTTCAAGAGACTTTGATCAAGCTTCTTTACTACTACACTACCATTACAGGAGTAATCTGCCATCTGTTCCCAGCAAGTGACTTCACCTAAGGCTCCATCTTAGAACAGCAAGCGTCCTCAAGTTGTGAACAGTTGCCCCTAGACTGGTCTTTGACTCCAATGAGGTAAAAGTGTATGCACCTGGCTTTGGGAAAATGCCTTGTGCCTGGCTATCAGCATAGCAGTGGGGAATACTTGGACAATACTCACACAGCTCCTACGGGGGTAGTGCTACATTTGTAATGCAAGCTTTAGAGAATTCTCAGATTTCTTTGCCAGGCATAGAGTAATAGAAAAGGCAGAAACACCACATACTTATATTTACACAAATACTGAGGACATTAAAGAACTCAAGCTAATTAGCCACAGCAATTAATGACGTCTAGATGAGGAGACAGAAATACAGATCAGCAGAATCATAAGGTTATTTGTGTAGCACTACCCTCTTCAGGGCTGCAGGTTTTGGATCCCTCTTTACTCCTGCACAGCCAGGCAAAATGCATTTTCCACTTGCATCAAGAAACAGGAAACAGTCCATGTGCTTGGTTTTTTTAGTTTTATTAGGGGATTTACCTTGGATAGGGTATAGGGGTGATGAGATGCCCGATTTGATTGCAGAGTAATAATCTGAGGACAACTTCCTTTTCTAAAAAATGCTACAACAATGGCAGATGAATACCTAGAACCCCGACAGTCTCTTTTAGCAAAGTACAGCTACTTGCAGGACGGCTGAGTCTCCTTGATTGGATTTCAGCAAAGTCTCAACTTGTAGGAGCTCTATGCCCCCTAAGTGTTCAAAACACCAGCCCACCTGGCTATGGTATCTGATCCTAGGACGAGGGATTGGGTAAGCTATATACTGTCCCCTTCAGATTTGCTAGAACTTGCATCCATCAAACTTCTCTCTTCTAGGCCCTGGGGCTGTAGAGGTATGCTATACTTGCCCTGCTGCTGCGGATAAAACTGCTTTCAGGTCTCTGTGTCTGGGCTGGTTCCTCTCCAAGCTTGGCAGGCTTTCCTTCCCCGGTGGACTACAGGGCAGAGGAGCTCCCTCCTTCAGCTTCCAGCCTCCAGCCTAGAAGCAAGACCGTCCTTTTCCAGGGTCCCCTCTCAGGCTAAACAACAGCACCTTTGCAGCACTCCATCTTCCACCCGACTACTCTGCTGGCCAGGCTGTATCATATTTATGGGCTGATCTGCCACACTGCCAGGCCTCCTGTCTGGTATTGGCCAGACTCCCATAAATATGCAGATCAGCCCCTCCTCACCACCATCTACTGACTTCTGCAAGCTTCTCCAAGTTTCTAGAGCAGGGGGAGGTACCAGAGGACTGACCAGTAGAGCCCTCCAGCCGTGATCTGAATTAGCCCTCTTTCTAAATCAGGCTTCTAGAAAGCTTCTAACTACTCTCAACAAGTATGTACACCAGAGGGTGCTACATCTGTGAGTCCAGGCAATAAATATTTCAGTATGTGTATCCACCTCTCAATCCCCCATACTTACCTGAGCCCGATCTCAACTTGGCACTGTGCCTGTCTGTAGTGGCTCTCTCCCCTTCTCTCTGCTCTCACAGGCTTTGATGAGAGCAGTGGGAGCCATTGGCTGTCAGTTCAATAGGGAGGGGGAGCAGGGGTGAGCCTTGCTGTTTGTGTCTATAGATGCAGGCAGCATGGTGTGGGATTGAGCCTGCAGGAGTGTCACAATAGGAAGCGGCTTCCTACTGTGGCACGCAGAGAAGAGGAGGAGCCTAGAATGCTGGCGGGGGATCCAGGAAGAGGAGAATCGGGGCTGCTCTCTGGAATACCACTGCACAGGGCAGGTAAGTGTAACAAAAAAAATTGACTTTACAAACACTTTAAGTTATGCCCTTTGGTATACAACAATATTTTTACTCTATAGGTTCATTGCTTTCTGTAAGTTTTGGTTCACACTGCCGCGACTTGGGATCCAACTTGTGAGACCCCCAAGTCACATAACATGTGAATCTCATATTAGTCAAAGAGAGCTGTCTTAATTAGCACTACTGAAGTCGCTCCGACTTTAGAAAAGGTTCCTGTACTACTTCAAGGCAACTTCTATCCGACTTGTACCCATAGACTTTAATGGAAGTCACCTCCAAGTCGGATCCTTATCTGTATTGATGTGATTTGGATCCGACATTACAGGAAGATGACCCAAGCATTCCCTGAAAGTTGCTTCAAAGTCACTTTGAAGTAATTCTCAATTTGCCTGGCAAAGTTGCACTGTAAGTTGCACGACTTTCAGGTCGCAGTAGTGTGAACCGAGAGTAAATGTTGAAACCCTGTGGGGAGGGGGGTTGGTGATCTGGATGGGTGGTGTCTTAAATAACATTGTAAAACACCTTTTCACCTATATGCTAAAAAGGGGGGTTGTAATGGATACAATGTAAATAGTACTTTATGATGTGAACAAGATAACTGCGGCTTTATGGAAATAACTATTATTATTAATTTAACAAATGAGCACAGTGTATTTCAGTTTTGCATTCTTCCAGCCCTGACTTCCTCACTGTATTTGGTTACATAACATCTCAGGACAACAAAGGATGTATATACTGGAAGATCGTAGGTCTGAACAGGGAATATATAGCTATAGAAAACCCAGCAACTGTCACAAATTGCAGTCCCCTCTCTGACTGAGCTCTGGGTATTGGGGTATCTCCACTCAGGGGCAACAACCCAACATGTATTATTTGTACTAGCCCAGGGGGCAAATGTCTCCCCATCCCGACCTTAGCCCAATCCTTTCCTGGAGTCAGTCAATGTATAGGAGAGTAATACTGAAGATTAAATAGTTTACAATCCATTACAGAAAAAAACAGTGGAAAAAAAGATCTTCCCAAACCTAAAACAATATTAAACCCCAAACCAAAACTGTAATATATTGCAGCTTACAATCATTAGATGTGGGGGCTGCATCAGTTTTCTGTTTTTAGACTTCCTCTCTGTTTTCACCTGGTGATCTGACCAGTAAAACACCTCCTGTATAAGGCTAGGTTCACACCTATGCAGTTTGCTTTTGACCCATTTCTGCATTGCATTTTGTGTTGCGTTTTGCATTTTTGCGACTGCTTTTTTGAAGTGTTTTGCTTTTTTTTTCTTTTTCTTGCTAGGCAAATTTAAAATGCATCAAAAACACATAAAAAACGCATTACATGCTTTTCTGCAGCATTTCCATTGAAGTCTATAGAACCAAAAACACAACTTTTTGCTTTCAAAAATGTCCCTGACCCTTTCGAAAAAACTCACCGGGTGAAAACACGGAGATGTGAACCTATCCCATAGGACATTATGTTAAATGGACTGTACTGCGTCTCTGCAAAACTGCGCAAAACGCTTAGGTGTGAACCTAGGGTTACAGTGCCCTAGGCAAGACTAAAATCGGGCACCCCCCGCAACTATCATTGGTGTCAGTGGGAAGAATCATGCCCCATCATTGGTGTCAGTGGGAGGAATAGTACTCCATCATTAGTGTCAGTGGGAAGAATCGTGCCCCATCATTAGTGTCAGTGTGTGAGGAATAGTGCCCCATCATTAGTGTCAGTGTGAGAAATAGTACTCTATTATTGGTGTCAGTGGGAAGAATCATGCCACATCATTGGTGTCAGTGGGGAGAATCATGCCCCATCATTGGTGACAGTGGGAGGAATCGTGCCCCATCATTGGTGTCAGGGGGAGGAATAGTGCCCCATCATTGGTATCAGTGGGAGGAATCATGCCCCATCATTGGTGTCAGGGGGAGGAATAGTGCTCCATCATTGGTATCAGTGGGAGGAAGTGCCCCATCATTAGTGTCAGTGGGAGGAATAGTGCCCTATCATTGGTGTCAGTGGGAGTAATAGTGTCCCATCTTTGGTGTCAATGGGAGGAAGTGCCCCATCATTGGTGTCAGTGGGAGGAATAGTGCCCCATCATTGGTGTCAGTGGGAAGAATCATGCCCCATCATTGGTGTCAGTGGGAGGAATTGTGCCCCATCATTAGTGTCAGTGTGTGAGGAATAGTGCCCCATCGTTAGTGTCAGTGTGAGGAATAGTATTCCATCATTAGTGTCAGTGGGAAGAATCATGCCCCATCATTGGTGTCAGTGGGAGGAATCATGCCCCATCATTGGTGTCAGGGGGAGGAATAGTGCCCCATCATTGGTATCAGTGGGAGGAATCGTGCCCCATCATTGGTGTCAGTGGGAGGAATCATGCCCCATCATTGGTGTCAGGGGGAGGAATAGTGCCCCATCATTGGTATCAGTGGGAGGAATCGTGCCCCATCATTGGTGTCAGGGGGAGGAATAGTGCTCCATCATTGGTATCAGTGGGAGGAAGTGCCCCATCATTAGTGTCAGTGGGAGGAATAGTGCCCTATCATTGGTGTCAGTGGGAGTAATAGTGTCCCATCTTTGGTGTCAGTGGGAGGAAGTGCCCCATCATTGGTGTCAGTAGGAGGAATAGTGCCCCATCATTGGTGTCAGTGGGAAGAATCATGCCCCATCATTGGTGTCAGTGGGAGGAATCGTGCCCCATCATTAGTGTCAGTGTGTGAGGAATAGTATTCCATCATTAGTGTCAGTGGGAAGATTCATGCCCCATCATTGGTGTCAGTGGGAAGAATCATGCCCCATCATTGGTGACAGTGGGAGGAATCGTGCCACATCATTGGTATCAGTGGGAGGAATCGTGCCCCATCATTGGTGTCAGGGGGAGGAATAGTGCTCCATCATTGGTATCAGTGGGAGCAAGTGCCCCATCATTAGTGTCAGTGGGAGGAATAGTGCCCTATCATTGGTGTCAGTGGGAGTAATAGTGTCCCATCTTTGGTGTCAGTGTGAGGAATAATGCCCCATCATTGGTGTCAGTGGAAGGCATAGTGCCCCATCATTGGTATCAGTGTCAGGAATAGTGCCCCATCATTTCTGTCAGTGGGAGGAAAAGTGCCCCATCATTGGTGTCAGTGGGAGGAAAAGTGCCCCCTCATTGGTGTCAGTGACACCAATGAGGGGGCACTATTCCTCCCACACTGACACTAATGATGGGGCACTATTACTCCCACTGACACCAATGATGGGGCACTTTTCCTCCCACTGACACCAATGATGGGGAACTTTTCCTCCCACTGACACAAATGATGGGGTACTATTCCTGCCACTGATACCAATGATGGGGTACTATTCCTCCCACACTGACACTAATGATGGGGCACTATTACTCCCACTGACACCAATGATGGGGCACTTTTCCTCCCACTGACACCAATGATGGGGCACTTTTCCTCCCACTGACACAAATGATGGGGTACTATTCCTGCCACTGATGCCAATGATGGGGTACTATTCCTCCCACACTGACACTAATGATGGGGCACTAATACTCCCACTGACGCCATTTATACTTACATCGCTGTGCTGACCCCTGCTCCAGCCCGGGCTCCCTCCTTAAGGCACAGACACTTACCCATCAGCTGTCTTCCTTCTCCAGCTGCTCTCCTACTCTTCACCGGCTCCAGCTGCTCCCTCACTCGATCTTCAATCCTTGCACTGCTGCTCAGCTCCTCCTCTCCAAGCTCTGCCTCCTCGCCTTTGATTGGCCGCCTGTGTGCCTTTTCTGAGCTACAGATCTGGTGGCCAATCACCGGCGAGGAGGCGGAGCTTGCAGAGGGAGGGACAGGCTGCCATAGGCTGCCCAGTGATCCCAGGGGTGTGGCCAGATTCGAGGGGTGGCTTGTCATCCCACCCACATCGCAATCAAGATCCAGGAAGATGAAGACACCGGACGGACACCCTCTGCACCCCTCCTCCAGCAGCGCCTTGTGGACTGGATCGACATGGACATGGTAAGACACAGCAGTCCTTGTCCCTTTCCCACAGAAGTGTCCCTTCCGTGGGAAAGGGGGGGGCTACGCTGCCGTCGTGCCGTCCCCCTGTAAAGTGCCGCCCTAGGCAAATGCCCCTGATTGTTAATCTGGGAGATGGGGGGGGGGGGGTAGTGTTAGGTGTACAAGCAGATTTAAATACAATAACAATGTGAAGCTAAACTCCAGCTAACACTTTCTAAGCTGTTTTTTCTTTTGGGATGAAGATTTTTTAAAAAATTTATTAAAATTGATCATTGTAGGCACCCCTGCCAGGGTTGAATAGTTTGTCTCATCCCTGTAACTAATATATCTTGCAAGAAAGCTTGTTCTTTTGAAAAACAGACTTACTGGCCAGATCACCAGATGAAAATAGAAGAAAGCAAGCCAAAAAAAAAGAATAAATGCAGTCACCATCTACACCTTAGTTATTATCTAACAACTGGTAAGCTGGAATATAACAAATGTTTACTTTTGGGTTTAATACCACTTTATTAAGTTCATGGCAAAACCGATATCCTGCCTGGGGCATTATGTGGTCCACACCTGGCTCTGTTCCATAGGCATCTTCACATAACTTGTAACTATTCTTCTATATTTAATTGCAAACTAATACCCTGTAGTGGCGATACCTTGCTGTAATCCACAGTCTAACTGAGGGTCCATTTCTACATTGTTTGCAGAAGTGTCTCTTAACTGATAATTTGCTTAACAGAATAAACTCCAGCACTGATAATTTGCTTACAAAGGTTTGATACCAATCTCTGCACCCTTTTCTAGTTTGTATTTAAGCTTTATGTACACAATATTTCAGAACTGATGACATACCACCAGCCTTGGCAAAAGTCTTCTTTCATCTGGTCCATAAATTCCTGGAGGTCGTAATACACAGGTCAGTAGTTTACTGCCACCTGTAGGAGCAGAAAAAAATGCACTAATATAAAAAATGTCAGTTTTAGGTATTTTACGTTTTTTGTGGTCCTTTTAGCAGATTATTTTTTTTTTTTAGGTTTTGGTTGCATACGGTCCAAGGTATACCATAGTTTACACATACAAGGCACATATTTTGGACATGAAGGCAAATAAGGAATACTTATTAGTTGCATTAAAAAGCAAAGGTCCACACATTAATAAAAATAAAACTTTGTATATCTTAATGTTTTGTATCTTCTTAATCATTCAAATGTCCCTGCGGATTTTATTAGTATTTACATGCTCTACAAATCCAGTCATTTACTTTACAATACAGATGTATTATTATGAAGATTATATTATATTATGATGGTTATGATTCTATTGTCTGCAAGCTGGCATTTAATTTGGAAAAAGAAAATTAAATATTAGTTTTATGATGGAGCCTGTATTTTCACAATAGAAATGAACAATATTTTACTATGTTGTTTTTATTAGCTGATTACTTGCATGTATGCTCCAGCGTGTGCAGGTATCAGGTGGAGTGATATCGTATTGTAACATTTCCCCAGCTATAATTATCACGTCTCACCCTGGGCACCAGGGATCACATTGCACTTTACATTAATTTGTTGTACACTGGCATTTCTAACCTTATCTCCTCTTGGGGCAGCTTAAGTGTTGAAATGCCTCCCATGCTATGGAAATGTCTGGGCCTCGTCATGAATAATTCCAGCTGAGCATATCGGGTGACCGCTACAAGGCTTTTCACTAGCAAGACAATTAGAGGCAAATGTAGGGAAAACATTTAGAGAAACTTATGATGTCCTGTTTGTACAATAGGCCAGTGGCGTCCCTAGGTGGGTGCGGGGGGTGCGCCGCACCAGGTGACACCTATCGCACAGGGTGACATCGGACCCTCTCCATGAGCTCCACAAAAAGAAAAGTTTAGGTTGCAGATGCATCCCCACAAGTTGGATTGGATCTGTGGATTGGGCATAATGGATTGGAGTCTGATCCATTATGCTCCCCAATCCGCAGATCCGATCCAACTTGTGGGGATGCATCTGCAACCTATACGGGGTTAACTGATCTAGGTAAGGCTGTGCAAGAACCCGGACTTGTCTGAAATCAGGAAATGCGACCGTGATATCAGGAAACTCCTCCATCTGACATCAATTCTTGAGCATGTGCAGACCAGACCGGTGTTGACAGATCAGTTAACCCTGTATAGGTTGCAAGCAAGCGATCCCCGCAAGATGGATCAGATCTGCGGATTGGGAAGCATAATGGATCGATCCCTGATCCATTATGCTCAATCCACAGATCTGATCCATCCTGCGTGGATCGTCAGAGGGATGACACCAAGTGTTACCGCACCGGGTGACACCAACCCTAGGGGCACCCCTGCAATAGGCAATCCTGGCGCCAGGATTTTGGTGTACATGATTTCAGCACAGGACTGCCTGGTTATAGTGCAGAGGCTCCTATTGCATGACAAGTTAAGAATGCAACAGAATAATGGTTAGTGTTAGGGTTTAGTTTGGTGGGTAAGCTCATTTTAGGGGTCAAGTTAGTTTCCATTTGTGTGTTCTGCTTTTCCCTAAGCCTGACTATGCATGCATCATACATACTAGGGGGGGTACAACTGGAGGAATCAATGGTGGAGAAGGATCTGGGAGTTCTGGTAGATCACAAGCTTAATAATGGCATGCAATGCTAAGCTGCGGTTTCTAAAGCGAGCAAAATCCTCTCTTGTATTAAAAGAGGCATAGACTCCAGAGAGAGAGATATCATATTACCCCTGTACAAATCATTAGTAACACCTCATCTGGAATATGCAGTTCAGTTTTAGGCACCAATTCACAAAAAGAACATTGGGGAACTTGAGAAAGTACAGAGAAGGGCAACCAAACTGATAAGAGGCAGGAGGAGATCAGCTATGAGGAAAGATTGAAGGAACTGAATTTATTCTCTCTTGAGAAGAGGAGATTAAGGGGGATATGATTAACATGTATAAATACATCAGTGGTTCATGTAATGAACTCGGTGTAAAGTTATTCACCCTGAGGTCAACACAGAGGACAAGGGGGCACTCTTTACGTCTGGAGGAAAGAAATGTAAGCTCCAAACACAGAAAGGCTTTTTCACAGTAAGAGCTGTGAAAATGTGGAATAGACTCCCTCAAGAGTTGGTTCTGGCCAGCTCAGCGGATTGCTTTAAAAAAGGCCTGGATTATTTCTTGGATACACAGAATATAACTGGATACTAACATTTATAGGTAAAGTTGATCCAGGGAATATCCGATTGTCTCTTGGTGGATCAGGAAGGAATTTTTTTCTGCAGGAGCAAACTGGGTCATGCTTTGCTAGTTTTTTTGTCTTCCTCTGGATCAACTGTGGGTATAGGATTATAACTTTTTTTTTTTTTTTTCAATGGTTGATCTGGATGGACTTTTGTCCTTTTTCAGCCAAACTATGTAACTATGTAACCATGGCTATGCAGAATCTCATTCTTTCTATGTGTACTTGTTCACACTTGTACACTCAGTTGCCCTAAGCCCTACACTTAAAAATAGTATATTTAGGCATTTTTGATCTCATAGACTTCATGGGGAATACCTATAAATGCACAATATATGTGCTGTAAAATGCCTTAAATATGTCTGAAAAATGCCTGAGAAAAATGCTTCAAAATAACCAGGAATATGCACTGCTTGTGCTCTGCTCAGATGTGAATGCAGGCTTAGGTTTTTGGGTTAGGGTTGTTATATGTTAAATATTCATGCTAGGAGCAGGGGTGGACTGACAATTCATGGGGCCCCCAGGCAATAGGGGACCATGGGGCCCCTGTGTCCTCGCCCACACTCAAACCACATTCAAAAAAGCCTATGAAAGGTTCCAGGGGCATCTCATGAAGGGGGATCACACAAGAAATGTTACAAGCTCGGTAAAAGGCCATTAATGACTGAGTGGCTTTCAGATGTTATAATCGCATGGAGATGAAGATATAGAGGAATTGCACCCTCTGGAGAGGAGATTCATCCTATAGCATATGTCGTGTACCATGGATATCTTAAAGCAGGAGTTCTAAACAAGCAGGTTCCAAAGGAGGTGAACCACAAGCTTATATAGCCTAATTGCAGGCTTCTTATGAGGTGAGCGCACATCTTCACTTGAGGGAGGATTCACAAGCAGTCACCGATTTATAATCTTTGTAGATTGAAGATTTTCCAGCACAAAGTCACTTTTTGGGACATTTTCTTTATATTTATTTTTATTTTTTAGAATATTTTTTATTTTTATTTTTATTTTTATTTTATAGTTTTTATTTTTTATTTGTTATGCACATCATTTATTTGTACTAATTTAAATTATAAGCGTATTAGTATTTATGTTTACTTACACACATCATTCTTAATTACTGTGATCCTTATAATAGAGATCAAATTCAAATAACAATATATTGATTTGAGGTTTGGGAGCGCAACACTATATATTTTATTTTTGCGGTTTATCACATTGGTAGTTATGTGCTAGAGGTTTGCGATCCAATATTAGAGTGTATTAATAAGGAGTTTTTGTCTACTTTCTGGCTCGCAAGATATTTTAAATAATTCATGGGGCCCCCAGGCAATAGGGGATCATGGGGCCCCTGTGTCCTCGCCCACACTCAAACCACATTCAAAAAAGCCTATGAAAGGTTCCAGGGGCATCTCATGGGGCCCCCTACTGACCCTGGGCCCTCGGGCAGTGCCCGAGTTCCCAAATGGTCAGTCCGCCCCTGTCTAGGAGTTAAGTGAAGTGTTAAGGTTGAGGGGATAACAGTTCACATTACATTTTTTTAATGGTCTAGTGAGTGTTAAAGAATGTGTCATCCCAACATTTCATATCCCTGTGCCTGTTCTATCATGTACTTAAAGAAATTACATTAAAAAATATCCTGTTCTGTTTGTATTGATTCCTTTTTGTGAAATCTATGGTGATTGTGTCTGTCCCCCTGCTTTCCTATTTTAAACTGACCACGCTAGGCATGAGAACACATCTTTCCCAGAGTGGTCTGTTTTCTGGCTGTGCTGGGTGCAGGGGCGGACTGATCATTTGGAAACTCGGGCACTGCCCGAGGGCCCGGGGTCAGTAGGGGGCCCCATGAGATGCCCCTGGTACCTTTTTCATAGGCTTTTTTGAGTTTGGGCAAGGACACAGGGGCCCCAAGATCCCCTATTGCCTGGGGGCCCCATGAGTTGTCAGTCTGCCCCTGGCTGGGTGCACAGTCTGCTTGTCCTCAGGCTGTCAGCAGACTGATTACAGGTGATTTCGGGTGATTTTTGGCCCATGTGTACAAGGCTTTAACACAGCCATCTTTCGGAGGTGGGGCAAATCTTGTGTGCCTAAATGCTTCAGTAAGGTAAGTCCAGCCCTGCTCCTATCACTAAATGCACTGATGTAATCCACCAAGAAAATGTACAACCGCAGGATAAGGGTTCTTCGGTTTACTTACAAAAGGTTTGAGGTTGGGGTCTATTCCTTTGTACTACATGAAATGAAGCATAGGCCTGTTTTGACTAGGATTCTCCTCAACAGGGTTGGACTGACCATTTGGAAACTCGGGCCCGGGGTCAGTAGGGGGCCCCATGAGATGCCCCTGGTACCTTTTTCATAGACTTTTTTGAGTTTGGGCAAGGACACAAGGGCCCCATGATCCCCTATTGCCCGGGGGCCCCATGAGTTGTCAGTCCGCCCCTTCTCCTCAAATTAAAATATTTAATATACATTAATTTTCATTAGACTTTTCTAAACTGTTCTGAAGAATAAAGACTTACCTCTGAGTGCAGTGCCATTGGCTGCCAGAATCATCTGATCAGCAATAGTTTTTGTCTTGGAATAATAATCCAGCTGCTAAAGGTAAACATGAAGCTTTTTAGATGGATATATATATTTATGTAAAGCGCTGCATAAACTGACAGCGCTATATAAGTTCTGTAATAAATAAATAATATAAGGTAAAACCATACAGTAAGTAGGAGAACAATAGTAACTTCTTAAAAACAGACGGAAATGAAGATTTGTGGTTCTGTGATGGAAGTTGTGACTGAAGTAATGGAGCCCATAGGGGTCTATTGAAAGAGTGTACTGTGGCTGTACAACTGTTTTAGAGAAATAAAAAAAAACATTAATTTATAAAACACAGCAATATGCTTTACAGATGTGCATTGTGCCCTACTGGTTTCAGGAGTTTACAGCCAATCAGGGCTAGATCTAACCGATCTGATCTGGGGGTGCAGTCAAAATATCAGGGGGCATAATGTCAACACTATGTGATTCACTGACAGTCTTTCACGCAGTGTCACAGCTTGGGAAACACTAGTATGTATTAAGCTGTATAAGATTAGTGTGATTAAAAAGAACCTGTGCCCCCTTATATTAGATGGTGGTTTCAGAGTATGCCTTTCATCAGTTGTCCCCATTAGAGTGCCCCTTACATCAGTGCCCCCATCAAGGTCCCTCTTACATCACAGTCCCCATCAAAAACCCTCATACATCAGAGTCCATTTTAGGAGCCCCCCTTCACATCTGGGTCCCCATCTGAGTCTACCTTACATCCAGGTCCCCATCGGAGCCCCCCATCAAAACCCTCTTACTTCCAGGTCCCCATCAGAGCCCCCTTTTACATCAGGTTCCCATCAGAGTCCCCCTTACATCAGATGTCTCCATCAGAGTGCCCCCTTACATCAGGTATCCCCAACAGAGTGCCCCCTTACACCAGGTGTCTGAATCAGAGATCTCCCTTAAATGGATTGTTACCATAAGAGTGCCTACTTACAGCAACATGTCTCCATCAGACTGGCTCATAGATTAGTGGATGCACTCTCAGAGACCTGGGTGGCGCACAGCTAAAATCTGCCAGGGGGGCAACCCAACGTATAAAATTCAAAATTCTAACCACAGCTTACAAAGCCATCCACAAGACTGCCCCTAGCTACATCACCAACCTCATCCACAGATACCGCCCAAATCGCCCACTCCGCCCCTCCCATGATATCCTCCTCTCTAGCTCCCTCATCACCTCCTCCCACGCTTGCCTCCAGGACTTCTCTAGAGCCTCTCCCATCCTCTGGAACTCCCTACCACCGCATGTCCGATAAGCACCCACCCTGTCTGCCTTAGGCAATCTTTGAAAACTCACTTCTTCAGGGAAGCCTACCCCACCTCCACCTAAGAACTGTACTTGAATCACCTCCGCCAGATCATCCCCCGCAGCTATCACCTTTTGTATCACCTCCCCCTTCCTCTAGATTGTAAGCTCCACGAGCAGGACCCTCCTATTCCTTCTGTACTGAAATGTATTGTAATTGTACTGTCTCCCGTTATATTGTAAAGCGCCGTGCAAACTGTTGGCGCTATATAAATCCTGTATAATAATAATATCGAAAATGAAGAAGTTATTAAGTTCTGAAAATTCTCGTCTGACAGAATACAACTTCAGAAGTGATGTAATGTGTTGTATTGTAATGTAATGTATTCTTTCGTTTCTGAGCATTCGTGATCTTGCTCTTCCGATTTTTTTGGGAAGAATACTGTATTGATTAAATGGAAATAGTATGATCTGATATTGTTAAAAAAAAAATGTTTGTCCCTCCCTTCGAATCATTTCGTACGAAAGCTGTGTACCAATGATCAGATTATCGTACGATCGCTTCGAAAGTAGTGTTTCTTGTCTAATTTTCTGATCATGTGTGCTAGGCTTTAGGCTTCATTCACACAGGGTTACTTACGTGCATATCTATGCAAGGGGCTGCTGTCTTTGCCCACATGGGATGCACAGGTGTTTTGTGCATTCATATGCAGGCAAACCATTCATGTCAATTGGGAGGCAGTGGCTGCACACACACAAACATTGATCCAAATTTGTCAGCTGTGCAGTATGCGGGTGATTTACTAAAACTGGAAAGTGAAAAAATGTTTATGGTAACCAATCAGCTTCTAACTTCAGCTTGTTCAATTCAGCTTTGATAGAAAAAAAAATGGAAGCTGATTGGTTTCTATGCAGAGTTGCACCAGATTTTGCACCCTCCAGTCATAGCAAATCAACCCCCCAGACATCAAAATGTGTACATTATATGACCAACTTAACCACTTGCCCACCACCCTATAGTAGAATTACTGCTACAGGGCAGCAGGGTTGTGCAAAATCATGCATATAAATGTAATTTGCATTTCTGGGTAGGGGTCTCACACTCGCGCCGCCCTACCCATGCCGTCATTGGTGGCTAGGGATGTCAATCACCGGGTCCTAGCCGGAGATTCCCTGCCAGCACCCGGTGATCGCCGAGTAAAGCTGACAGGGGAGAGACCTGTGTGTAAACAACACAGGTCTCTCTCCTGCCAGAAAGGACATGCTGCTTTGTATTTTTCTGCACAGCTGAGAAATACAAAGAAGCATGTCTCCATTGTAGAACAGCACACAGCACATTTAGTAAAACACACGCAGCACACAGTTAACCCTTTGATCGTCCAAAAGTTAACCCCTTCCTGCTCAGTGTCATTAGTAAAGTGTCAGCGCTCTTTATTAGCACTGATCACTGTATTAGTGTCACTGGGGATGTCAGTATATTCCAGTATATATACCATCATTTGTAAATGCTATAAATTTCATGTAAACCAATGAATTTACATGTTTTTGGATTTTTTTCTAGCAAAGACATGTAACAGTACATTTTGGCCTAAATTTATGACGAAATTAGATTTTTAATTTTTTTTTATTGGATATGCTTTATAGCAAAAATTCATAAATATATATATTTCTTTTTTCAAAATTGTCGATCTTTTTTTGTTTATAGCACAAAAAATAAAAAACGCATTTTTATTTATGGGGAAAAAAAGGACATAAATTTAATTTTTGTATAACGTTGTATGACCACACAATTGTCAGTTAAAATAAAGCAGTGCCGTATGACAAAAAATGCCCTGGCCAAGAAGGGGGGTAAATCCTCTGGAGGGCAAGTGGTTTAAGTATAACTAAAGGCAAAATCTTATTTTTTTAGTTTTGGATAGAGCGGTGAATGATTAGAACATTTGTTCTGTTTTTATTGCTGTCTGTTTATTGCTGTCTGATTTACCCTCTGTATTTGTCCTGTTTACTGTTGCCATCAGGGGCGGACTGACCATTTGGAAACTCGGGCACTGCCCGAGGGCCCAGGGTCAGTAGGGGGCCCCATGAGATGCCCCTGGTACCTTTTTCATAGGCTTTTTTGAGTTTGGGCAAGGACACAGGGGCCCCATGATCCCCTATTGCCCGGGGGCCCCCTGAGTTGTCAGTCCGCCCCTGGTTGCCATCAAAAGTGGAAGTAAAAGAAAAGTCCAAATTTTTGGGTTATCCCCCAGACCAGTAACAGAGGGGAAATCTTCCAATGGGGACACTAGATCAGGTTACCTGGTGGAGCCCAATGGATTCCCTTAATTTGGAGAGATTTTCTCTCACTTCCTGTTTGGGCTTTTGGACAGAAAGTGAAGGCAAATATCCCCAATGGGACACAGATGGCAAAAAAAAAAACATACAGTAGTTATAACCCTCCTTTACTCTATCCAAATAAAAAAAAAGATCTACCTATAGTTCTACAGTAAGTCTTCTGGGGCTGCTGACATCACATCCAAGATGACGGCACCTAGCAGAAGTCTCACGTTTTTGGTGTCTAAACAAGGATAAAATGCATAAAATCCATTAAATGAACATATAATTTTATGGGAGGATTGTGTCTGGTGAAAGAGAGATTGCAGCAGAGAAGTGTAGCCTAAGAATATGTAGCAGGTCCAGGTGAGCCTCAGGCAGAAAGCAGAAACTAAAGCAGTCATTACCAGTGGTAACCAAAGGCAGCAGATATCCAAGGATGAGTAATAGTCAAAAACAGATGCCGAGCTTATATTAAGTCATAAACAGAACATTCTATTCTCACCGGCTAATACACACAATGCAAATTCCAGCAGCAAGCTTCTGCAGATTCCTGCCACTGGAACTGACAGCTGTGTGCGAATAGCCATTGAGCCCATGCAACGCAATGACAGGTTGTCCCAGCCTCAGCTATTCAGGACTGTTTGCACAGCCATTGATTACTTGTAGTGATTGTGGCTGGATGCACACAAAGGGGTTGATTTACTAAAATTGGAGAGTTCAAAATCTGGTGCAGCTTTACATAGAAACCAATCAGCTTCCAGGTTTTATTATCAAGGCTTTTTTGAACAAGCTTTAGCTTGGAGTTGATTGGTTATCATGCACAGCTGCACCAGATTTTATTTATTTATTTCACGTACTTATATAGCGCCATCAATTTATGCAGCACTTTTCATGTATATATTGTGCATTCACATCAGTCCCTAATCCTCAAGGGGCATACAATCTAAGGTCCCTAACTCACATTCATACACATACTAGGGCCAATTTAGGCAGGAGCCAATTAACCTACCAGCATGTCTTTGGAGTGTGGGAGGAAACCAGAGTACCCAGAGGAAACTCATGCAGGCACAGGGAGAACATGCAAACTCCAGATGGGTGGTGCTGTGGTTGGGATTTGAACCAATGACCCTGGTACTGCCAGGCGGAAGTGATAACTATTTAGCCAGTGTACTGCCCTGCCCTCTCCAGTCTTAGTAAATCACCCCCAAAGTGTTTAAATGTCTGAGTGAATATGTTTGGTAAAGAATGTTTAGATAATTGGAATTTCAAGTAAAGCAAATTTAGATTTAATTTGTTTTTTAGTAATTATCATCTTAGTAATTTATTACGTATAGTCTAGAGAATATTGATGATAGTTCTTGAAAAATAGAAAAAAAGATATATTTTCTACTTTCATATTCCTTTCTTACATGCACCTTTAAAAGTCAGACTGTACCTTTTCAGGTGGATAATATGGTGTTGTCTCTTCATCACCTTCCTCAATGTAATTTCCACCAAATACTACATTTACTGTACTGGTGTAAATTAATCTAGGAATATTTCTTGCTATACAAACTGCAAACAAAAACAGAAAAGTACAAGATTTGGTGATAACTTTATCATTACTTAGGATATTGTAAAATTACATACTGTAAAATATTTGTTTTTTTGTGACAAGCAATGCTTTTGTTTGACAACGTTGTCTTGAAAAGATTATTTCTCTTTAGACAAAATAATGTAACAAAACAAAAGAAAATTTTCTAGTCAAAGTTTTCATTAAAACAACTACTGTTAAGCCCTTTTCACACAAAGGGTCTGATCAGGTTCACCTGTCAGTTTTTCAGGCAGACCTGATGGCACGGTCCAGTCACCCCCATGAACTCGTGGGTGTGTCTATTTACACCGACTACCTCCAGTCCAATACGGTCTGCTAAAAAAAATAAAAAAAAACAGAAGGGGATCCGTCGTCCTCTGTCTAGGCTGGGATGGGAGGGTAGTTGGGTGTAAATGAGCAGCAGAGTCCATTTACTCCCGGCCGCCCATAGAGTAGAGCAGTCTCTATATATGTCCGCTCTGCATAAACTGAGCAGACACGGATGTGTCATGCGCCTGCTTTGCTCTGATGACTGGACAGATCCCCTGCTGATCTCAATGGAGTCCACCCTGTATGAAAGGAGCCTTACTGTCTTTCTCAACCAGGGTTCTGTGGACCCAGGGGTTCCTTTAAAGGTTGTTAGGGGTTCCTTAAAGTGTTACTAAAGTCAAAAAATTATTTTAATTAAGATAGCAAACATATTATACTCGCCTCCTCCATGCAGTGGTATTTCACAGAGTGGCCCCGATTATACTCTTCTCGGGTCCCCTGCCGGTGATTTTGGCTCCTTCTCTTCATCATGTGTCCCCATAGCAAGCCGTATGCTATGGAGGAACACAGTGTCTGCGAGCTCCCGAGCTGTGTGTCTACGGAGCGGCACTCGATAGACTTACACAGTGGGACTTAGCACAGCCGCCACTTCCTCCTCACTGAAGAGCGAGAGAAGATATGCAGCCATGTAGAGCGCTGGATCTATTCTCCCCTCACTTCCTCTTCACGCAGGTAAGGGGGAAGCAAAGAAATATAAAAAAAATTTACCTTAATGCAAGGAATGCCTTAAAGCGGAGTTCCAGCTGAAAAAAAAAAAGTCAGCAGCTACAAAAACTGTAGCACTTACCTGTCCCTTGGTCCAGCGGTGTCCTCACCACTGCTGGTTTCACTGGCCTTCTTCTCTCCCTGGCGCCGGCATCTTCAGTGTGGGCACCCGGCTGTGACAGCTTGCGGCTCCACAGCTGGGTGCCCACTGTGCATGCGTGAGAAGCGCTGCGCTTTGTGAATGGCTCTGTAGTCTTCTGGGACCTGTCATGTTTCCCAGAAGACTACAGGGGGGGGGCAACTTCCGATCGCCTAGGCAATCACAGCGGAAGTGGGAGCGGGTACCTGTCATATTCGGGTACCTGCTCCCCAAAGGTTCCAATCCTTAATGGGGAGCGGGGGACAAAGGCTTAAAGTGGAACTTGCCCTTTTGGGTGGAGCTCTGCTTTAAGGTAAAAAAACATTTTTAGCTTTAGCATTACTTTTAGCAATGAAACATTTCTGTCTCTCAGTACCAACTGGCATCAATGTTCATTTTAGCTGTCAGTTAGAGGGGCAGTCTTTCCACTGATGACAATGTAAGTGATCTTCTTCCACCAACCTCCAACATTAGGAGGTCCTGCTCAAGCTGGCCACCAATTTAATGGACCACAACACTGATCACCAGGGGAAAACATTTGCAATGTTTCTTTTCTGGATGTTATTATTTGTTTAATTTCATGGTAATATTAGTTATTGTTTAAGATAATTTTGTGTTCCAGAACAGGGAGTGTTAAAAATTATCTTCTTTATTTTTTTATATATTAAATTTACAAGAAGAGCTTAAGATATATTAATTTAGCAGGGGTTCCCTGACACATGAAAATTTTTTCAAGGGGTCCTCGTGTTAAAAAGGTCGAGAAAGGCTACTGTAGATGAAAAGTACACATTTTATTTCTCACTCTAGGATCTTTTCACACTATATTTGCCCTTTGAGTCTCTTTTGGTCCACCTCGTGCTCTGGTCCCCTATGCCCACTCTCCAGATTTCTTTGCTGCTGCTCTGCCATCTCCATGTAAGCCTTGCTAAAATAAATATATATATTCTTTGTTTATTGTATGTATTTCTATGTGTTTGTTTGTATATTAATTTTGTATATTCTTACATGCAGTAGCACTAATCTCCCTGATATTCAAGTTATGGTCCTGAAGAAGCCAAATGCACAGGCGAAATGCGTTGACCATTCTTTGATTAATGTATATTGCAGTTATTGTAATTATGTGCTTAGTGATCAACATATATGCAAGGGAGGCACTTTGTTTATAATTATGTCTTTTTTTTCTTGGCCTCTTTTTTGTGGGTATGTTTGTATCATGAGTCCTATAAAGAATATATGACTCTTTTATGTCAATAAATGGCTGTATATATTTTACTGTGTGGTCTCTTACTGTGCCCAAAGAATCCAATATTTTTACCGTACTTAGTCTCCGGCTTTTTTTCTTTTTTTTTTCAGTAGGATTCGGCACTAGGAAGCTTTTTTGTTTATTTTTTCTACACGTTTTATTAGATTTTTTAAATTTATACTAAACGCTAAAACTATCAATCAATTAGAATTTAATAGCTAAAGGAGATAGGGAGGAAAGAGTTAATTGGAGCTGATAAGGGTTAATGTAGGAATGAAAAAGGGTTATGCTGGGACAATTTTTTAAAACAATAAAATCTTTTTTTACTTGTGAGTTGCTAGAAATTACAAAATCTGTAGATCGTAGCGCATTGCCTTGAACCACAGATAAAAGAACTAATCAAAATGTACTGTATGAATGAAGTTTGCAAACTCTGTTTTCATGCATTGTTCATATAGGAGCAAGGGCGGACTGACCATTTGGAAACTCGGGCACTGGCCGAGGGCCCGGGGTCAGTAGGGGGCCCCATGAGATGCCCCTGGTACCTTTTTCATAGGCTTTTTTTAATTTTGGCAAGGACACAGGGGCCCCATGATACCCTATTGCCCGGGGGCCCCATGAGTTGTCAGTCCGCCCCTGTATAGGAGCCACTGTTTCCACTTCAGAGACAGACTGGGACCTAGCTGTTAAAGTGACAGGTAATCCCGGTAATTTCACTAGGCATAGGTTGAAGAAGTTGTAGGTATATGGGTAAACCCAAGAAGTTTTTGTTACACATCTCTTATGCTCAAGGTCTGCAATTGTAAAATTAAAAAAATATTTCACTTGCTCATGGTCTGCATTTGGTTACCACCATCACAAAATCCTAGATGCCTGGAATTTACTGTCTTCAGTACTTTCTAAGACACTAACCTGGAATGGGTTTGCAGCCATTGAAGTCAGAATTCCTCACCTAGGCCAGTACTGAAATCAACGTATCAATATGACAGCCCAGAGCTAGCATTTTAGGAGGAATCAGCAAGGGAAGTGTATGTATTTCTCCCACAATAGGTTCTTAATAAATATATGCTTTATAGTGTGTTGCTGTAGTCAATTTGTATGCAATAACTGAAGATAACTGGAGACTATATAAGGTTTAATAGTTAAAGAGCCACTATTGCAAAAAATATTTAAGACGATTCAGCAAGGCATTTCCAACACATTAGTGGTGGTTTGAATTTTGTCAGAAGCCATGTTTCCAAATTCACAAAGGCTGTGTGATGTTCTCTTTAGAAATACTCATTGTCATTTTCGTGCTGTCCCATGCACAGCTTTTATGCAGAAGAATGCAAATTGTCTGTCAGTATTTTCTGATAACATGCTGCATTCACCTTGCCATCAATTTTCACAAGATGCCCCATGCCTTTAGAGCTCACACATCCCCTAAACATCAGTGAGACACCACCATGCTTCACAGTGGTATTCTTGTTGCTGTTGACCCTCTCCAAACATAGTGCTTAAGGTTGTGACCAAAAAGCTCTATTTTGGTCTCGTCACTCCAGATTACAGTTTGCCAGAAGCTGTGAGGTGTGTCAAGGTGTTATCGGGCATATTGTAACTGGGCTTTTTTGTGGCATGGGCGCAGTAAAGGCTTCTTTCTGGAAACTCGACCATGCAGCTAATTTCTGTTCAAGCATCGTCATATTGTGCTCCTTGAAATAACCACACTGTCTTTTTCCAGAGCAGCCTGTATTTCTCCTGAGGTTACCTGTGGGTCTTTCTTTGAATCCTGAACAATTCTTCCAGCAGTTGTGGCCGCAATCTTTCTTGCTCTACCTAACCTTGGCTTGTTATCAAGAGATCCCTGAATTTTCCACTTTTTAATAAGTAAGTGACCAGTGATTGGCATATTCAAGGCTTTGGATATCTTTTTATATCCTTTTCCATCTTTATAAAATCCCATTACCTTGTTACGCAGGCATTTTGACAGTTCCTTTCTGCTTCCCATGGCTCAGTATCTAGCCTGTTCACTGCATTCACGTGAGAGCTAACAAACTCATTAACTTTTTATGCAGAAACACTAATTGCAATTTAAAAAACCACAGATGTGAAAAATTAACCTTTTAATTGTCATTTTAACCTGTGTGTGTCACCATGTATGTCTGCACCAAGGCCAAACATTCCAGAATATGTAAACTTTTGATCAGGGCCATTTGGGTGATTTCTGTTATAATTTAAAAAGGAGATAAACAACTACCGTATGTGATAATAAATGGCTTCATATGATCACTATCCTTAAAACGGAGCTTCATCGAAAAGGGGAAGTTCCGCTTTAAAGACTTGTCCCCCACTACCCATTAGGATTGGCACCTTTGGGGAATGTGGGGAGAGAGGGTACCCGAAATTGACAGGTACCTGCTCCCACTTCTGCTACGATCGCCTAGGCGATCAGAAGTAGAAGTTGTCCTCCCCCTCCCTCCCCGTAGTCCTCTGGGACACGTGACAGGTCCCAAAAGACTATGGGAGCATTCAGGATGCGCAGCGCTACTCACGCATGTGCAGTGGGCACCCAGCTGTGAAGCCGCAAGCTATCACAGCCAGGTGCCTACTCTGAAGATGCCGGCGCCGGGAACAGCGGACGGCCAGTGAAACGGACTGCGGGGACGACTCCGTGGAATCGAGGGACAGGTGAATTTTTTATTTTTCAAAGTCAGCAGTTACAGTTTTTGTAGCTGCTGACTTTTATTTTTTTTACAGTGTGACTGGAACTCCGCTTTAAATAAAAGACAGTTTTTTGGCATGATCAGCCATATGTTCAATGTACTGAGAGACAAAGGTCTATAGAGTATCTATGGCACTCTGTATAATTTTCCCAATAGTGTTCTGAACTGCATATTAATACATGTAATGGTGGCATTCAAGTTTTTTTTCTTTTTCTTTTTGGCACTGACAGTATTTGGGACAAACCAGAACATTGCTTGAGTGTGTACAGGAAGAGTTTTTTTTTTCTTAAAAAAAAAATAGACACCTGGTAGTGGTATAATTTTTTCTTGTCACTATTACTTGAAACTGTGTAAATTCTGAGAAAATATATTTAAAAAGCAGGTAAAATAAAAATACATTTATATTATGAATACAATGATTACATGTGCTAAATGCATACAAATATCAAAATACAATTTGTTTTATAATAGTGGGACTTTTATTGTTAGGGTACAGGTTATAGGTCGGTATATAAGTGTCTTCTCCCAAGATTCACACAACTTTCACCCATTTCTCCTAATTAATCTAATTAAACATGCATGGATTTAGAGTGAAAGTTGTTTGAATTTTAAATTTGAAAAAAAACTTACAGACTCCTCATTTTAAAGGTTAGGTTTTCTGTCCATGCACAAAGCAATTTCTAGGTTGCAACTAGCTTTCAAATGCAAAAACAACTAAACCACCAAGAATTTCTATCCAAATTTCTAAATGGCCATTGATGGTTGGTTGCCTTGATCGGCTCATTCATTCATTTCTGTGTTTGAAATTTGGTTATAGTGGTTGAACTTGTCTAAATATATCCATACATATAGCCAGAATAGGAGTGAAGTTGTGAGGAGCATTAATGTGGAACAATGGAGAAAAATAAAAAATAATACAAATATGATAAATTGGAGGTTATTTACTAAACCTAGAGAGTGCCAAATCTGGTGCACCTCTGCACAGAAACCAATCAGCTTCCAGTTTTTTTTGCCAAAGCTTAATTGAACACGCTAAATTTAGAAGCTGATTGGCTAACATGCACAGCTGCACAAGATTTTGAGTGCACCAGTAAATCTCCCCCATTCTGTCAATTGTATTTAGTTCCTGGTCATACTGGTGCATTTTCAGCTGCGATTTGCGACGTGAAATCGCACCTGAAATCGCATCTAATGAATGTGAATGTCTTAACATGTGCAATTTGTTGCAGCATAATTTCTAAATTAGTTCTTGCATTGCTTTTTCTGCAGTTTTGTTACAATTTCACATACATAGAATATAACGGAAATTGCACTGCTAATTGCAAGAAATCATTGAAAATCTTCACAAGTAGCAATAAAGTCTTCAGAAATTGCACCTGAAATCACGCTGAAATGGCACACAAATAGCGCAGTGGTGTGACCAGTGACTTACACAGCAACTTTGTTTCTCAGAGTCACCCTTTGACTTCATTACTTTGAGTTTCATTACTAATTGATCCTGCCAGTAGATCTGTTATTTTTCCACTTTCAGTAATAGACCAAACTGTTAAGCAAAAGTGGCAGTTACAGAGTTGAAAAAACAACAAGTGGCTATAATCGCTTATAAAATGTTGGCTGGAGTTAGTGTAGCGCTACCCCTGCAGGAACGGCTTGGTAGATTGGGTTCTCTGTTCTTTTGCCTCGACTCTGTGAACAACTTTAGCACCTCTAATACACCTGGTTGTACAAAAGTGGCTGCAAACCCCTATAGGAACACTAGTATGGATACAATGCACCCAACTGTGATTCTGTATCAGAAAATTAACACCCGACTGGTAAATGGTAAATTAACTCGTACTATATTGAGCTGAATGGTACTATGTACGTAAAAAAAGAATAGGTCAACCACAGTTCACAAAGCAATATGATCACTAGGTTATAGCAGTCTAGAATGGAATATTATATGGTTGAATTGTCCTATACCCGATAATCTATGAAGCAGCAATAAACAATGGCATAGATAACAATAATGTCAATGGTGATCAACACCACAATAACTTTTCTGCAACCAGTAGGCTATGCTGCTTAGAATGCACTTCTTACAGAGATACGTCTTACTCTGGACAACGAGTAAAGTTCTTATAGAATAGCTTTCTGAGAAGACAGTCCTTTGTGCTAATAGAGCCGGCTAATGTTGGGGCCCAGTCTTTCCAGTGGTGCACATAAATGCAGTCCTGGTAAATTCTGCATGCAGTAAATAAGGCTGCTAGTTAGATGGCCAGTTCCTATGTACTCAGTCTCTGCTAGCAATGATAGATCAATGGCAGCAATGCCTTCTCACCAGTCCCAGTGGCACAGCAACTTTGGTTCTGCTCACTTCTGGATCTGCCTAGAGCAACTCTAGCCCGTAGCACACAGGTTTAACAGTGCTTCGGTTTCTTTTTCAAGCTGTAGGCTTTTAGCAGATACAGTGCGCAGTCAGGTCCCTTCACACCGGACTCATAAGGAAGTTCTCTCTAGTCCTGGAGAAAAACTGCTTTTTCTCCTCCTGTGAAGAGTGTATATCTGGGAGTTGCAGTCCACACTCCATCTACTCCCATGTGAGATCCTCTTCCCTTACTACATTTCCCAGAGTTCAGTGCAGCCTATATCAAAGTCTCTCAAGCCCTTCATGCCCACTGGCTCCCTGAAAGCCAGCATACAGGTCTTGTATAGGCACAGAAAGCAGCTACAGCACTATGTCTTCTTCCTTCTCTAGCCAAGGATCTGGCTACATTGGGGTTTATTTGTTCATCTAAGACAACCCTGCCAACAGGGTGACAACACTGCTGTGATTTCATTGCAGAATGAACAGCATTGTCACCCTGTGAAGGAAATTGGAAAAACTTTGTTCTACTGACAGGATCAACAGTGTTAATAAGTGTGTTAATGCTAAAGACAATCTGCACTGTATATGTCAATTTTGATTTTGCCCATAGTTCCACTTTAAATGTCAAGGTCAGTGTAATAAGAAAAAATGAATTTTTAAGGTTGCTATTTTGTTCTTTCACAATTCTACTTCAGCAAAACTAAAACCTGATGGGTTCCTATACATGACTGCACTTTGCTCGGTATATGAGTTCCTTTCATGATTTTCAACATAAGCCCAGCAGTTGTATATGAATTATTACTCATATAGTTTTGCTGTAACATTGTTGTAAAACAAGTTGGCTTACCATCTATAACAACTTGTGTCCCTCCTATATTTATGGACTCAATTTGTCTCTTCTGGAGCTAAAAAAGAAATGAGAAACTAAAACTCAGGTTTAAAAAGCACCATTATTTTTATTTCTGGGACACTTTGATGAACTATGGTAGTATATAACAGAAACATAGAATGCCAATGGAAATATACAAACCTATCATTTAAATAAATAAATAAATAAATATATAAAACAAAGCATGAAGCTTGAGAGAGGAACAGTGACATTGTCATTCATCTCACAGAGCTAATCTATATCTCAGTGTGAATACTGAAGCTAACATTAGGGAATGTGATTTTAAAAATGATATCTGTTCACTGTCTCCAGGGCACACTGCACAGTGGCATTTATTATGATGTGCTTTATGGTGTGATAAAACGATGATGCACTCAGCAGTAAATGAAGAGCCATCTCTTTCTGTGAGCGAAAGATCACAAGATAAAAAATGCAAAGAAGTAATATACGGTGGATTAAAATACAAAGAAAATAGTAAATAACATTCTAGTACAGCCTTTCTCAACCTTTTTGCCCCTAAGGAACCCTTAAAATGTTTTTTAAGTATCAGGGAACCCTTGCTAATAATTATATCTACAGCTCAAGGTACAGAAGCATGATCAGCAACTTGTAGATATAATCATAAAAAACATGTTTTTCATAATTAAGAAATTCAAATAAAAAAGCAGACAATGAAAACTGTAATGTCCCCTTACATTGGAGGTCAGAGGAGAGGACAGAGGAGAAGTGCCCCCTACATTTATGGCCAGTAGAGAATGGTCCCTTTACATTGGTGGTTAGCAGAGAAGACCCTCTTACATTTATGGTCAGTGGAGCAAGGGACCTCTAAGGTACACCAGATTCCTAGCATCAGAAAACCAGTATGTGCATATGCTCATATTCGTGCACATTTCCCACGTGCTCCTAATTCTGAGAGAAGTGGCAACGTTAGACGTGCCATTCTAGTTTGTCATGCTCATGTTTGTGTGTGTATGCGCCCATACCAATTAGTGTGCACACTCGGCGCTCAATGGGCCTATTTAAACTGGTCTATCATTATGAGCAGTTGAATGTTCTTCAGATTGTTCCTGAGACCTGATCCACTGTAACTGCTTACCTGTGTATCCTGTGTATGACCCGGCTTGCTCTTGGACTTCGCTTCTGCTCCTGCCTTAACCCTGTTCACCTGATTACTCTGACCCCAGCCTGTTTACTGGACTTGTCCTTGCCTGCTGATTCTGCACTGCTTTGCCCAGCTGTTACTGACTTTGGCCTGCCTTCTGGATTTGCTCTGTCTGTCGATTCGGTCCCTTGTTGCCTGGTCATTGCTGACTGTTGCTTGTCTCCTGGTCCTGCTTCTGTCTTTTGCTTTGGTGCCAAACTGTTCCTGCATCCTACAGAGTGGACATCCAGCCAAACTGTTCCTGCATCCAGACAGCTACTCTGGCACTCCTTTCCCTTACAATCTCTGTCTTCACATTCAGGAGTGTTGACCAGGAGGTGCAAGACAGCCCTCCATAACATTCAAGTCTTCACCAGGTACGTGATGGTACCCCTCATATTGGTGGACAGTTGAAGAATGCCCCAACAAATTATTGGTCAATTTATAATGATGGTCAATGAGAAAGTGCCCCCTGTATTGAAGGTCGATGCAGAAGGTCTTCCTTACATTGGCAATCTGAAGAAAAGGGTCCCTTATATTTATCATCAGTGGAGCAAGGGACCAATTACATTGGTGGACAGCTAACGAATATCCTTTACCTGACTGATCAATGAAAAAAAGCAACCCTTTACATTGGTGGTCAATGGGAATGCACCCTCTATATTTAAAGTCAATGCAGAAGGGCCTCCCTTACATTGTTGGTCAGTAAACCAATGTTAGTAGGACAGATGTAATAAAATTTACCTTTACATCAGACGTTTTCAGGGGCAGACTGACCATTTGGAAACTCGGGCACTGCCCGAGGGTCCGGGGTCAGTAGGGGGCCCCATGAGATGCCCCTGGTACCTTTTACATAGGCTTTTTTGAGTTTGGGCAAGGTCACAGGGGCCCCATGATCCCCTCTTGCCCGGGGGCCCCATGAGTTGTCAGTCCACCCCTGGACATTTTATTAGAGTTTAGTCAAAAAACCCCTAGCAACTCCTGAAGGAACCCTAGTTGAGAAAGGCTGCTCTAGCATTATACATAAAACATTTCAGCAGTGCTCCCACAATGATTATTCCCAAGTCTCTTAATAAACAAGGTTACTCACTCCAGTTGGAGAAATCAACCACAATCTCAGCATCTTTCACAGCTTACCAAGTGTCCAGTCTTTTAATAAAAATGGTTTGTCACTCATGTTGGAATTATAGTAATTATCACCCACCTGTTGATATCCTGACATTCCAAATGATGCAGCATGGAACACACAGTCCACCCCTTCACAAGCTTTGTAGAGGGAGTCATAATTCCTTATGTCACCCTGCAAAACCAACAAGATGCCTTAGAATGTTTTCTGAATAGCTTTAACAGGTAACACATTAGTTTCAATCTTAGGAGTTTCTCTGTAGATGTATTGGGTAGGTTCAGGTTAAAGGTTAAATTTAGAAGGTTTAGAGTTACTAGCTAACGCATTTTGAAGAGGTTCTGCCTCAAAAGATGTTAGCCAGTATATTTGACATTTGTCTTTGAATGAAGCACTAATGGATGTGAGTACAACATATTTATTTTAATAAATTAAAGATTTTTTTGAGGATCTTAAACTATGCCAGTCTGCTCCGTTTCCGTACAATTAGTGTTAAAGGGTCAATTGGGTTTAAAGACAAAATATATTCACATAAATAGATTTTCAGGCAGATTGACAACCTTCAATTTTTATAGTCTTACCTCTAAATTCCCATCACAGCAGGGTGTATAGCTATGAATGTGCTGTCCAAAGTTAGACCCAGTGCACTTAGGACTTGTTCACACCAGCGAACTGTGCTGATTGCATGGGCTGCTCCTGTGTACTGGGAGACACAGTACTGATCAGGGTTGCCAACCTCCCGAAGTGAAATTTACTGACACAGCACAAAAGATTTACTGACAGAGTCCATTTCTTTACTGACACGACACAAAAAATTTACTGGAAGAGCCAATTTTTTTACTGACAGTTTTGAAAGTTAGCCAAAGTTATTATTATTATTATTACTACGAGTTTATATAGCGCCAAAGGGTTTGCTCAGCGCTGTACAATAGGGGGGACAATACATGGCACAAATGACCGTTTTCAGTGCAATAAGCTACAAACACGCAGCTAGCATGATTATCAATGTGCTTAATGTATAACAAAAGGCAAAAAACATATTTCTCCTTTTACATAAAGGTAATGTTAATATGACCCAGCATAGGGTTCTGCCTTACATCAGAGTCTGCAGGGTTCCCCTTTACAGCGTGTGACGGACTGCCTGACACCCCCGGCTGGGTATCTCCGCTAAACTACAGCTTTCTCCACTCTGGAACCAGAATATAGAATATAGCACTTTCAGCCCAAACCTCCCTAATTACCAGACAGGACCAGCATATTAGGTTAAGACTGTAGATAGCATATTTAAGCAAAGGACAGAAACAACAGAGAGCACACGTCTGCCCTAGTGTAACTCCATTTTTTAAAAAATGGAATCTTTATTTTCAAACAAAAGATTTCATGTACAAAAAACAAGGAAGCAAGAACAAGGAAAACATGCATAGGGGATTGAGTTCCAGTTGCAACACACATCATGGCTAACACTAACTTCCATTTAGGTGGAAAACAAAAATCTCCATGTGCCTAAAGGCCATGTGTAATACTGTTCAGGCATGACAATACACCAAACAACAGTAATAAATACAAAACTCCCAACAACCGCTCTGGTAGGTAAGGAATCTATCACAGGGGCTAACTTGCAGGTCCAACTCAAATGCGGACACACTAGGGTTGAAGTTTAGATGCAACTCCATTTAATACGAATAAAACTATACAAATAAATGCACTCACATGGTACAATATAGAGCACTTCAGGCAAAGAACGGTCCTCCCCAGCTTCTCCCTGGTTGGTGGTACGGGATGTGTGGCAAGTTAGTGTAGTGACAGCCAGGGGCGGACTGACCATTTGGAAACTCGGGCACTGTCCGAGGGCCCGGGGTCAGTAGGGGGCCCCATGAGATGCCCCTGGTACCTTTTTCATAGGCTTTTTTGAGTTTTGGCAAGGACACAGGGGCCCCATGATCCCCTATTACCCGGGGGCCCCATGAGTTGTCAGTCCGCCCCTGGTGACAGCTCTCCTGTGATGACAACTCCTACGGCGGCTGAGCAGACTGTGCCACCGCTATTGCGCATGCGCCCGGGCCAGCTTGAGCATGCTCCATATCCATGTCTCGCTACTCGGAGAGGGGAAGAGAGGGAGGAACGTGCACAACGTGATTGCTATGATGACGTTTCTTAGATGTCGCCTCCTTTGTCAAGTCACCTTGTATATTTACCCCAATCATCAGACAGAACCAATGTTGGAGTAAATATGGACTGACTTTATTAAGAAATCACAGATTATTGATACACAAAAAACCTTCAGGTATGACACACATCAGGAGAAAATTAAGTCGCATAATCAAACCATCAAACTCAAAAGAACAATGGTTTCCTTTCTGGCACCTAACAGTCTGGACTCTGGAGGTGATTAAATGAATTTAGAGATTATCACCTAGAGTCAGCCAGTTTCATTCCAATATTCACAAAACAGGAATAGGTTCAAAAATTAACTCCTTCATGCTTGATTTACATATTGTACTTATTATGGGCACAGGGTGACTTAAACATAATGTAACCCCAAAAGGTCCAAGGGGGATTTCCATAGTCCTGTGTCTATAGTCCATGGGAAGAAGGCTGGCCCCTCCAAGGGCCCAGGTCACAGTGGTTTCCATTACATATTGCAAGGGGGAACTCTGTGGACTCTGATGTAAAAGGGAACACTGTGGGGAATGCTGCAGACTCTGGTGTAAGGGGAATTCTGTGGACTCTGGTGTGAAGGGAAACTCTTACCCTTTATACAAAAGTCCACAGAGTTTGCCCCTTACATCAGAGTCTGTAGACTTCCCTCTTACAGTGCAAGGGGAAACTCTGCAGACCCTGATGTAAAGAGTAACTCTGATTAAAGAGGAACTCTGCAGTCCATGATATGAGGGGGAATACTGCAGACCCTGGTGTAAAGGGGACCTCTGATGTGAGGTGGCCCTGGTCACCAGAGCCCCTCCCCCTCTTACATCAGAGTCCACAGAATTCCTCTTTACATCAGTGTTCCCGCTTACATCAGGGTCTGCAGCATTGCTCTTTACATCAGGATCCATTTGTACAGACATTATCAGACATTTACGGACAGTTTGTAAATTGGCTGATATTTACACTATGACATAATTCCTCCATCCTATAAATATGTTGTACCCTATATATCCAATCCTTTACTTTAGGGCTCTCCTGGACCTTCCAAAACTTTGGGATGAATCCTTTTGTTGCATTTAATAAATGGAATATTATCATATTTTTATATTGTTTCACTGTAAACTCGGTATTATGGAATAAACAAACCAACGGGTCTTTTAGAATATTAACTACCGAGATCTCTTGTATTTGTTGTACTATTTCCTGCCAGAACTCTTGTATCCTAGGGCATTCCCACCATATATGTGCCATAGTTCCCTTTATCCCACACCCACTCCAACACAGTGCACCACAATGCATTGTGGTTGTGGGTGCGTAGTGAACATTATTACAATGCACTGTTTAATTGGGCAACTACGTGGCAAATGAGGTTTAATGTTGATAAATGTAAGGTTATGCACTTGGGAGCTAAGAATATGCATGCATCATACATACTAGGGGGAGTACAACTGGGGGAACCAATGGTGGAGAAGGATCTGGGAGTTCTGGTAGATCACAAGCTTAATAATGGCATGCAATGCCAAGCTGCGGCTTCTAAATCGAGCAAAATCCTCTCTTGTATTAAAAGAGGTATAGACTCCAGAGAGAGATATCATATTACCCCTGTACAAATCATTAGTTATACCTCATCTGGAATATGCAGTTCAGTTTTGGGCACCAATTCACAAAAAGAACATTGGGGAACTGGAGAAAGTACAGAGAAGGGCAACCAAACTGATAAGAGGCATGGAGGAGATCAGCTATGAGGAAAGATTAAAGGAACTGAATTTATTCTCTTGAGAAGAGGAGATTAAGGGAGGATATGATCAACATGTATAAATACATCAGTGGTTCATATAGTGAACTCAGTGTAGAGTTATTCACCCTGAGGTCATCACAGAGGACAAGGAGGAAAAGAAACACAGAAAGGTTTCTTCACAGTGAGAGCTGTGAAAATGTGGAACAGTTTCCCTCAAGAGTTGGTTCTGGCCAGCTCAGTGGATTGCTTTAAAAAAGGCCTGGATTTTTTACTGGATACACAGAATATAACTGGATACTAACATTTATAGGTAAAGTTGATCCAGGGAATATCCAATTGCCTCTCAGGGGATCAGGAAGGATTTTTTTCCCCTACAGGAGCAAATTGGATCATGCTTTGCTGTTTTTTTTGCCTTTCTTTGGATCAACTGTGGGTGTAGGATTATAACTTTTTTTTTTTTATGGTTGAACTTTATGGATGGACTTTTATCTTTTTTCAGCCAGACTAACTATGTAAATGTGGCAAAAAAAAACTTCAGTTAATGTATGTATTTATTAAAATTATTTTTTAGTGCTACTATTGTAAATATCTAAATGTGTCTTTATATTACCCCTGTGATCCCCTGTAGAAACAGGAACTGTGCTGTGAGACAGAGGGGGCAGTACTGTAAGCCAACTGAAGAACATTTAGACAGGTTGAGAGAACAGAATAAGCAGAGGGATGACTTCATTAGCATGCTGCTTCTCCTTCATTCTCCAGTGTGTATTTAACGGTTTACCCAAATGTTACCATTTATTCATTACAGTACATGAATACCTAGCATTGTAGAAATCCCTGTGCCTAACACAATCTTTTCCTTTTACCTGTATGAATGTAGCACGGCTTTGTACTACCCAACCTGGTTTGTTTAGATCAAACAATATAACAGAGTATCCCAGCTTCATCAAGGCACATCCAAGATTGTGTCCCAGATATCCTGCACCTCCTGTGACCAGAACCTTTGTCATTTCCCAAGTACCAGGATGTACACTTGGTATACAGGGAAGCACTCTGCCCTTGTGTGGTACCACGCCATTTGATCTGACAGTCCTGAATGGTAGACAATTCCTGAAACATTCTGTACAGATTTCTTCCTTCTCAATTTTGTTTCTCAGGTCTTCCAGTTCACACCCAGTTCTCGTTTCCCTCATGCTGTTTCAAGTAATATGCCGTTATCCCAAGATCTGTAGATGAAAGAACCACAAATAACAATAGCTATATACAAAACATTAAGACATATTACATTTATTTCAGTTGGAAACATTTTTGAGCTTTAATATCTTAACCACTTCAGCTCCGGAAAATTTACCCCCTTCATGACCAGGCAATTTTTTGCTATTCGGTACTGCGCTAATTTAACAGGCAATTGTGCGGTCATGCAATACTGTACCCAAATGAAATCTAAATAATTTTTTTAACACAAAGAGAGATTTATTTTGGTGGTATTTGAGCACCACTGGGTTTTTTAATCTTTTATTGTATAAATGAATAAAGACTGAACATTTTGAAAAAAAAAACCTTTTTTTTTTAACTTTCGGCTACAAAATATATCCAATAAAAAAATAAAAATAACTAAATTTCTTCACAAATTTAGGCCAAAATGTATTGTGCTACATGTCTTTGATAAACAAAATACCCAACATTGTATATGGATTGGTTTGTGTGAAAGCTATAGTGTCTACAAACTATGGAATATACTTTATATTGGAATTTTTATTTATTTTTTTTATACTAGTAATGGTGTGATCAGCAACTTATATTGGTACTGTGATAGTGCGGAAAACAATCTGACACTAACTGATGCTTGGTGGGAACTGACTAACTGGCACTGACATCCCCAGTGACATCCCCAGTGACACTAATACAGTGATTAGTGCTAATACTGTCACTGTACTAATGGCTGGGAAGAAGGTAACATCTAGGGGTGATCAGTTAACTGTGTGCCTAACAAATGTAATTTGTGCTGATTTGATAAAGCAATGTGACTATTTTATCTCACATCGCCGCTGTCTGTAGAGAGCCCTGTGTTGTTTACTAAAAGTCCTATTGTAATTGAATGTTAGTAAAAACTACCTTTCCCATTTAATCTGCAGTGCTGTAATTCCTGCAAAATGCAATGCAAGATGGCTACCTGGAACGCCCCCCAGACGTGTTGTTTCCAGCTTGTGTGATTGGCTCATTGATTTTCCCAGAAGTCTGCACTAATGTAGGCCATAGATGGGTCGTTTATCGGCCGATTGTTCGTCCGCACGAAAAAGCGGCTGATATTCACGCCTGCTAATGGGGCCCGCCCGTCGGCCATTTTTCATGGATCATCTCGCTTACTTTTATTGGTCATGCTGGAAAATCCACGAAAAATGGCCATTCTTCACGGACGATGGTGGCTTCAACGGCGCTGACCGATTTTTCGTTTATGGCCTGCATAAGATACAAATCAGATTTTGAGCATTTCCTGCACCAAAAATTTTGTTTTTGGTGAGATACTCCCAAAAGGAAATCACGTCCAAAGGGATGCAGACCCTGCCACTTTCCTCATTAGAGCACTGCCAGTGCAGCAGCTGACCTATAATTATAAAAATCACTTCCATACAGATTCACTCTGCAAATGGACACAGACAAACAAACAGCTATGTCTTCAGAATAACAAAAGGTAGGAATCTGCAAAAAAGTTAGTTTTGTTCGCTGCAATGTACATTGATCACCAAGAGAAGAATGTTTTTTTCTCAACAAAAGTGGAGTTAAGCAGGCCATAGACTTGGAGAAAACCGGCCGTTTTTTTAAGAACATCGTAAAATTGGTTGTGCAGTCGGCCAACGTTACTACCATAGTAAACGGGTTTTCGTCCCGTCTACGGTCGGCAATTAATATAATAGCGGTGTCCCTGCATAGAGCCCCGCTATTATATTTGACAGAAGAAATAGATTATGCAGAAGCAGAAGAAGAAGAAACAACATTGTATCTATTTGTACTTGAATAGAAACATCTGTATCCGAAATGGATACAAATAGATACAATGTTGCAACTTCTCCTGCAAAATCTTTTTCTTCTTCTTCTTGATATACTATTTCTTCTTTTTCTTCATATTCAATTTATTTGAAAATCTGCAAAAAGAACGGACGAATAGACCATAATTACCACATAAATCGGCTGAACGACCAAATCGGCCGACGATTTTCAAGCAGGGCTGATTTTCTAAATGTCTTAAAATTACGAAAAACGGCCGACCAATTTCCCCACTGATGATCCGAATATCGGCCGATAATTCATCAACTTTATCGGAAGTCTATGGCATGCTTTTCTCTTTAAGTTAACATTTTTGGCATTCTCTCTTCTATTTTCATCTGTTGATTCAGCCAGCAAGTATGTTGTTTTTAGAAATTCAAGCTCTCTAGCAGAATGTATCAGCTAACATGGATGAGACCACTAATTTTTAACACTGGCAGGGGTGATTAAAATGTTCAGCTTTTCAAGTAAAATCATTATCCCAAAAGGAAAAAACTAAAACTGTTTGCTGTCACTGGTTATAAAGTGTTAGCTAGAGGAAAAAAAGAGGGAACAACCCCCCCCACAAAATTGATGAAGCCACCACATCTAATGATTGGTAAGTTGAAATATATTACAGTTTTGGTTTTGAGTTTAATATTTTTTAGGTTCGAGAAGATCTTTTTTTTCACTGTTCTTTTCTCTAATGGATTATAAACTATTTCATCTTCTGTATTAATCTCCTATACCTTGACTGACTCCAGGAAAGGACTGGGCTGGGGCCGGGATGAGGAGAAAGAAAACTAATGCAGCCACCACATCTAATAATTGATAAGCTGCAATATAATACATTTTTGGTTTTGGGTTTAATACCTCTTTAATGGATATTTCATTGGATAAAGGAGATCAATATTCATTACATATAAATGATATATAGGAAAATATACAATCAAATATTCATCATTTACTTTGGCATGTCACTTATTACACTGGCTGTCCTTGTTCAGAATTTAGGTACGGCCCGTTCTTCCTTTTTATTTTGCCAGCTATTTCTTTTGCTCTTCCTGCCTCTGTCACTTGACAAAAATCTCATACTATTTATCTGTCACTTACCCTTTGGTCTGGCTTGCTTCCAAGTACAGCCTGTCTTCAGATATCCTGATCATTGACCTGTCTGACCCCCTGTGTTGTCTGAGTCCTCGAACTTATTCTAGTCCTGTCAGTACCAATTCATTGTTCTTGTTCATAAGACATTGTCCTGAGTTTTGTGACTAATAAAGGGACTTACTTCATTCTACATTTATCTCATAGGAAGGTCAGAGCATGAATATACTGTATAAACCTGTTACTAAAGGCATTCTCAGAGCTCATCATTGTATACGTTGCTTTCTTTGTGCACGTGTTTTGGTGCATGTTTGTATGCGGTTTTTAGAAAGTCTTTGGGCATTTTTTTGTACCATGTGATCACTGGGACCAATCACAGCTAGCAAAACAATTGTATACAATGGATGGCAAGAAAGGATATGAGAATAAAAACGTGCCAAAAATGCACCAATTAGATTGTAAGCTTGAAAGAGCAGGGCCCTCGATCCCCTCATGTTTTGCATTGTATTGGTATTGTTCTGTCACATGTTCTGTCCCCCTTTGTAATGTACAGCGCTAAGCGAACTATTGGCGCTTTATAAATACTGTATAATAATAATAATAATAATAATTTGCCTAAGTCAAGAAACAAATGTGGCTCCAAAACCTTTTTGAGCTTCAGGTGTTTGGCTTCAGGAAACTTAGAGCAGAGGTGTGAAGCATCTTCATGGAGAATAATTGATTTTTTTCTCCCTGAACAGTTTGAAGCTTCGAGCGTCAAGCTACAAAATGCTCAGGTATGAATGGGACCTGAGTGAACTGCTGCAAGACATGTCCTGTACATCTCTCTTAGCAGAAATCAGTTATAGACAGACTAGCAAGAAGCTTTCACAGAGAGATGGGATCTCTCTTCACAAATCCAGCATGCTTTGCAAACTGAGACAATGTTTATTAGTAAATAAAAATCTTATAAAAATCATTAAAAAAATTACATTAGATTTAGTGGCTAAATGGTGGGCAGCACAATGGCTAAATGGTTAGCACTTCCACCTGGCAGTACTAGGGTCATTGGTTCAAATCCCAACTATGGCACCACCCATCTGGAGTTTGCATGTTCTCCCTGTGCCTGCGTGGGATTCCTCTGGGTACTCCAGTTTCCTCCCACACCCCAAAGACATGCTGGTAGGTTATTTGGATCCTGTCTAAATTGGCCCTAGTATGTGTATATATGTGATTTAGGGACCTTAGATTGTATACCCCTTGAGGGTTAGGGACTGATGAGAATGTACAATATATATATGTAAAGCACTGTGTAAATTGATGGTGCTGTATAAGTAGCTGAAATTAATAAATACATTAGTTCCTATAGGTGTGATTCTCCTAATCTGGCCATTTGGCCACATTGGACAATTATCTAATTTATTTGTGTCAGTAATCCCTAGCTAAAAAATTCTGGATGATACCTTTGCCCACTGCTAAACATTCTTTCTAGCAAAAACAGGGAATTTTTGTTCACATACATTGCAATACGTATTTAACCATTTGCCTATGGCTGAATGACATCCGGAAAAATGTATTCGCTTTCCGGGAGGACGCTATATGGCGTCCTCCCACACATGTGCAGTTCGCACGCTTGCAGAGCCACGCAGCGGCGCGATCTGTCACCGGCTGTGTACCTCGGACACAACCGATGACAGATCTGAGTACCAGCCCCCGTTGCCGGTACCATGTGACCAATCACAGCAGGTCACATGACAGTTGTATACAATGGATGGCTTCATTCATGCCATCCATTGTATACTAGTGTTTAGTAGCTGTGAATGGTCACAGCTAATCACATGCACATGTCATGTGATTAGCTGTGGCCAAATCACAGCTAAGCACAAAAAAAAAAAAAAACCCTGAATGAATCGATGTCATTCAGGTAAATGCTTGCTTATAGCAAAGTAATTCTTTGCTATAAGCAAATTGTGTAAAAAAAAAAAAAAATACTGATCACTTCCCCAAAGTAGTACAGTGTTACAATGGTAACATTGTACTACTTTGGACATAGTGAAATATGAAAAAGAAATCTTAAAAAAAATAATAAAAAAGTAATAAAAAAATATATATATATATGATGACGCTGTACTTCACTGGTGACAGTATGTAAAAAAAAAATAGTGAAAATAATTTTTTTTATTTTTTCATTTTCCGAAAAATTATGACAAAAAAATACAACTTCAGAAAACTCGCCATTCCTCTTATGAAGTACGGCGGACTGTCTGCTCTACAAAAAGGGGTCATTTGGGGGATATCTGTACTATTCTGACTTTCTTGGACCTCAAGAAATTAGATTGGCTGTCAGTACTTCAGGACTGATCAATATTCAGATCTATACCATAGTTTGTGAACTCTATACCCTTCCTACAAACTAAATAATAATCCTAATTTGGGTTATTTTGACCAAAGACATGTAGCAGAATACATCTCGGCCTAAATTAATGAAGAACAATTATTTATTTGCAAACTTTTATAACAGAAACAAAGAAAAACATGTTTTTTTTTTCAAAATTTTCGGTCTTTTTTTGTTAATTTAGCAAAAAATAAAAACCCCAGCGATGATTAAATACCACCAAAAGAAAGCTCTAGTTGTGTGAAGAAAATGATAAAATTTTAGTTTGGGTACAATGTTGTATGACCGCGCAATTGTCATTCAAAGTGTGAGAGCGCTGAAACCTGAAAAATGGCCTGGGCAGGAAGGTGTAAAATTGCCCGGTATTGGTTAAAATGTAACTAAAAGACAATTTTTTTCATTTTGTATAGAGCAAGGGAGGGTTATAACCCCTGTCAATTTTCTTTACATCTGTGTGCCATTGGGGAGATTTCCCATCACTTCCTGTCCCATAGCCAAAACAAGAAGTGAGAGAAAATCCCTCCTAAAGGGAATCTTGGGGTGTCATCAGTGTCACCAGAACTAGTGTCCCCATTGGAAGATTTCTCCTCTATTACTGTTCTGATGTCAACCCAAAATTTGGGATTTTCTTTTACTTCTCTTTTGATGATAACAGTAAACAGAACAAATTAAGAGGGCGATTCTACCTAATGGGGGCACAGAACGCAATAAAACTGACAGGGGTTATAATCCCTATCCAAAAGTAAAGAAAAAAAAGTTCTGCATTAAGTTACAGTTTTAGCTGGCCAACAGCATCAAAGTGTTACCTGGCTGTCACATCTACAAGAACAGATCTACAGGAAAGATTGCTTTTGTGTCAATTTTAGATATATGGACATGAGTGTCTTCCAGCAGCTCCCTATCATTTCCCTGTAGCAGATAAATCCAAAGTAAAGCTGTATATTTATGTTGATGGAGCCACTGGTATATGAATATGCCTGACAATGGTTAGATTACGTACATCTGTCCACCTATGACTAGGCTTACCATTATAATTCTGGCTGTCTAGCACATCAAAAATATAGTATGAATGTCACCGATTCCTAAATAATACAAAATAGTTGAGAAATACAGTATATACTGTGCACATGACTGACGAAACAAAACATTCCAAAGAAGCTCACAACAGCACATGGTGATCAACCTGTGGCCCAACAGATGCATGGCCCCACCAGCCAGGACTCAAAGTTTTTCCTGCCTTACTCAGACCAGATCAATGCATGACCTGTACAAATATGAAGTATCATATGGCCTAGGACATAAGAAAAATATGCCTCTTCTCACTTTGCACTGGTTGGTATTAACAAATAAATCAGAGTAGCCTGCAAATTGCAAGTCTGGAAAAGTTGCCTTTGAAATTCAAGTAGCAATATAGCAACATTTTAAAACTTGAGGAAGAAAGCTACAAATCCAGACATTTTCAGAGAATCTCATGCTACATACAAGTTATTATGCATGTTTTTGTCATAATGGCAAACTAATTGCAATTTTTCTGTAATTTTATATATATATATATATATATATATATATATATGTGTATATATGTACAGTTGTGTTCAAAATAATAGCAGTCAGAGATCACTAACCTGATCAATCACTGTTTTTGGTAGAAATTATATTTCTACATGGCAAATAATTTACTAGCAGGTGTAGTAGAGTAAAAGAAATCCAACAGACCCAAAAGTCATAACATGCATGCTGCTGATTCTGTGTAATTGAATCACTAATTGAAAGGGGCATGTTCAAAATAATAGCAGTGTGGAGTTCTATTAGTGAGGTCATTCATTCTTTGAAAAACAGGTGACAATTATTGCCCTTATTTAAGGAAGGAGGGCAGCAAATGTTGTACATGCTGGTTACAGTGCATTTCTCTCTGAAATTCTGAGGAAAATGAGTTGTTCCAGACATTGTTCAGAAGAACAGCGTATCTTGATTAAAAAGTTGATCTCAAATGCTTTAAAATGGCAACCAAAACCTGAAAGACGTGGAAGAAAGCGAAAAACTACCATTCGAATGGATAGAAGAATAGCCAAAATGGCAAGGACTCAGCCAACAATCAGCTCCAGGAAGATCAAAGAAGGTCTAAAGTTACCTGTGAGTACTGTTACAATTAGAAGACGCCTATATGAAGCCAAGCTATCTGCAAGAAGCCCCCGCAAAATCCCACTGTTGAAAAAAAGACATGTGCTGAAGAGGTTATAATTTGCCAAAGAGCACATTGACTGGCCTAAAGAGAAATGGCGCAACATTTTGTGGACTGATGAAAGTAAGATTGTTCTTTTTGGGTCTAGTGGCCGGAGAGAGTTTGTCAGACGACCCCCAAACACTGAATTCAAGCCACAGTACACTGTGAAGACAGTGAAGCATGGTTGAGCAAGCATCATGATATGGGGATGTTTCTCATACTACGGTGTTGGGCCTATTTATCGCATACCAGGGATCATGGATCAGTTTGAATACATCAGAATACTTGAAGAGGTCATGCTGCCTTATGCTGAAGAAGAAATGCCCTTGAAATGGGTGTTCCAACAAGACAACGACCCCAAACACACCAGTAAATGTGCAACATCTTTGTTCCAGACCAACAAGATTGACGTTATGGAGTGGCCAGCCCAATCCCCGGATCTTAATCCAATAGAAAACTTGTGGGGTGACATCAAAAATGAAGTTTCTGAGGCAAAACCAAGAAATAGAGAACTGTGGAATGTAGTCCAATCATCCTGGGCTGGAATACCTGTTCACAGGTGCCAGAAGTTGGTTGACTCCATGCAACACAGATGTACAGCAGTTCTCAGAAACAGTGCTTATACAACTAAATATTCATTAAGTGATCCAAAGGAAAGCAAAATCTCCAAACGTTTTTCAGTTTATATAGTGAATGTTTGAGTTTGTAAAGAAGACTACAAACACTGCTATTTTTTTGAACAGTCTAATATTCACTTTTCTTCAATTTTTTAGAGGAACAACACACATTTGCTATATTTTTCTTCATGTTTTGATTTGGAATAGAATGTGTAGTGTTCCCAATGCATTTGTGTGTATGGAAATAAAAGCTATTAGAAGGATTTTGAGCTTTATTCACTTTTTTCAACACACTGCTATTATTTTGAACACAACTGTATATATATATATATATATTTATAAATAGTCAAAATTCAACAGATATGTGAAAAATGGTTAAAGACATCATCCCTCTAAAGCCAGGCTAAAGAAATACGGTACATTTCCGTATGCATTACTGATATTTATTTCTCTGGGTCAGTGTTTCTTTATTAAAATGTATGAGGCTAAAAGGATTATAGAATGGTGTTCATTATGTGTCTCTATGATAATATCTTCTCTATGTAAAGACTGACTCTCTTGGATTGTTATCACTTTTGTCCTACTTAAAAAAGTTTCCCTAGCACCTGATTTCTGCTATATAGATATCCAGTTCATCATCATATATACAGTATACACCAAATGACATTATTGGAATCATATGTTTACTATTTGAAGCATATTTATTTTTATTAAATACATAATTTATTATTAATATTATTATTAAAAGATGTGCACGACTGAAAAATGTGTTTTGTTTCATTACGAATTTGTTCTTAAATAGAGATGTGTGGGATTGCTTTTTTTTTTTTTTTAAATCATACTTGCCTAGGTGGATGCAGCATCGGTCCAATGCTGCATCTGTCCCATGCCGGCTCTAAGTGTGAGAACTCACATGACCGCTGATCGCTGAGTTCTCACAGCCACTCTGAGCAGAGAGCGGTGACTGTCAGTAGCAGTTAGTCAGTTCCTACCCAGTGTCAGAATGCTCACCGTAGTCCTGCTATAAGTCGCTAATCATTGTATTACTAGTATGAAAAAAAAAAATCCCAGTATCTATACTGCCATTTTTGATAACTTTCATGTAAACCAATTAATAAACACTTACTGGGATTTTTTTTTAGCAAAGACATGTAGCCGAATAGATTTTGGCCAAAATTTATGCTGAAATTTTATTTTTTCAATATGTTTGATAGCAAAAAGTAAAAATTTTGTTTTTTGTTTCAAAATTGTCAGTCTTTTTTTGTTTATAGCACAAAAAATAAAAAATGCAGAGGTGATCAAATGCCACCAAAAGAAAGCTATTTGTGGGAAAAAAAGGACATAAATTTAATTTATGTACAGCGTTGTATGACCATGCAATTGTCTGTTAAAGTAATGGCGCTGTATCACAAAAAATGGCCTGGTCAGGAAGCGGGGTAAATCTTCTGTAGGGAAAGTGGTTGAAGTCAAATTAAAAGTTCAGCTTTTTTTTTTTAAATAGAAAAAATGTCATACTTATCTGCTCTGTGTAATGTATAATACAATACATGTTATCAAATGACGTAAAACAAATTTCAGAGGGGTTAGTTGCAACTTATAGTGCTTCAGATATTATTTCCAATTTCCCGGTGCCATAGGAAAATAAGAAAGTATCTCTGATAATTAGCCCCGCAAAAACACTACAATACAGTATATGATCTCCGTATCAATACTCAGTTATATGAATAATTATACAGATAACCTTAGTACACTATCCTAACCACACAATAAAAATGTTGTAAATCTTAATAAGTGTTCAATATAAGAGAAAATTACTGTATTTTGGCACAGTCTCACCACTCCCAGGATTTTGATTTTTGGGGTCTCCCAGTGGGATGCAATTGGGAAAAGAAAATGTTTCTGGTCAATCAGGCACCAGAATGTAAATCAGCGGCAGAGTCTCTGGCGAAAATCTTTTCCTTTAAAATGGACCGTCAAAAACATAATGACAGCTGGAAGTTCTCAGCAAGATGGCCGGAGATAGCAGGAAGCAAATGAGTATAGTGAAGTGAAGTATGTAGTAGTAGTAGAGTAGTTAAGAAGTCCAGTAGTATAGTCAAGTAGCTGAGTGATGAAGAAGTATATGAAGTAGTTTATGAAGTGATTTTCAATTTGAGGTGTGTGGCATTTTTATACCCTACAAGCCCTTTGTTCCGAAGGACCTCCCAACGGGCTTGTTGATTGGACGGTTAAGCAAATTTATGAAACTTAGAAGTTCCTTACCTGTCCACCGGGGACAGTCAGGTTTCACAAATGAACTGGTGATCTTATCGATGACTCACTCTTTGATATAAACAGTGTATCTTCATAGATAAAATATATGGGTCCTATTCAGGTATAAATGACTTCCCCACTATCTCTTGAATAAGGACCATAGAAATATGTGAATATATTTGGTGTCTCATCTTCCTGATATGAGCTGTATTGGGATTGCTGATTTTTGTCATGAAATGGTGGATCTCTGTATAATGATGTCATAATTTGTTCTGGTATTAACTTGTGTGCTTAATTCCTGTTCATCAGATGATTTATACCATCTTTCTCTCCGTCTTGATATAGATGCAGGTGTTGTAACTTTATTTGGAAATATGTAATTTACTCAACTCACAAACCATCTTATTCTATGACTTCATGATCTTCAGTTGATTGATATGCAGTACCCAACTTTGTTAAATAGATCTTGGTGTGTGGGTATATGTAGATAATATTTCAGTTTAGATATATGCCACACTTCTTTTTTTATTTGTTTCTTCTTAACTGAACCACGTTTTTCCTTATGCTGGTTTTAACATTGAAGGAAATGTGTCTTGTAGAAGACCCCCATCCATTGTTGGGTAATTAGGGTAAACAGACATTTTAAGCCTCACTGAGAGTTGTTATTTACTGGACTGGATTTTAACCTTCTAGTATTCAAAAGCTGATTGTGATCAGGGGCGGACTGACCACTCATGGGGCCCCCGGGCAATAGGGGATCATGGGGCCCCTGTGTCCTTGCCCAAACTCAGAAACGCCTATGAAAAAGGTACCAGGGGCATCTCATGGGGCCCCCTACTGACCCTGGGCCCTCAGGCAGTGCCCGAGTTTCCAAATGGTTAGTCCGCCCCTGATTGTGATAACTCAGAGGTTTTGTTTGGTTATCATACATCTCCCAAGGTTTTGTGATAAAGAGTAAGAGGTCCCACCATTATCATTTTATGGTACTTTGTTTGAGCATCTGTTTTTGGTCTCCATTGTATGTCAAACAGGTCTCTTCCACTCATTGTTCATGGTAGCTTCCTGGATGGTCACTTGCAGTTGATCAACTATTTTAACTCATGACAGTTAGCTTTTAAGATTTTCTTTTGGGTAATATAATTTTTCTTAATAAATAGTCCAAAAATCACTATCCTCTGCTGTGGTTTGGAAAATGTGAGGCTCATGGTGGATGGAGATCAGCCTGACTGGTTTCGCTGGCTCCAAGCGTCTGCATCAGAGGCAACTATTTGCAGCCAGTTATTGCTTGCCTCCGATCAGACACTGCTAGGTCTTTATATTAGATGTCTGCTTGTCGGTCAGACTGTGGAACAAACAGTCTGGAGACTTTATCTCCATGAATGCCTTTTGTTCATTGGAATATTTGGCTAGCTGTGTGAGGGACGGTAATTGAGGCAAGACTGGAACTATGAGGAACACTTTTGAATGACGTATTCCATGATATAAGCCTCATTTCCTTCTTTGGACCACAGGGGCAGATACACCAAGTTGAACAGTATCCTATATGTGGCATTATACAGTGGGCCAATACATGAGGTTATTTCATCTGATGGTGGATTGTTATCTTTACACTGATTATGCCTAATCCTCCTCTGGACCACATATATGGTTGCCACATAGGACTATCCTAAATGTGACTTATGGCGATTTATAGTGTGAAGAAATCCAAATGGGGGATGATATGAGGCTTTCCAACTGATTATAGCCTGTCACATTTACAATAATTGATCTGAATCCTTCCATTGGATTACATCATTATTAGTCACAGTGGATAATTCAGTGCACTGGAATATTTAAAGCGGAATTCCACCCAAAAGTTGAAATTCCGCTTTAAGGACTGATCCCCCAGCTCCCTGTTAAGGATTGGCACCTTTGGGCAGAGGGCACCCGAAATTGACAGGTACCCACTCCCACTTCCGCTGAGATCGCCTAGGCGATCAGAAAGCGGATGTTGTCCTACCTCCCCGTAGTCTTCTGGGACACGTGACAGGTCCCAGAAGACTACGGGACCATTCACAAAGTGCACCACTACTCGTGCATGCGCAATGAGCACCCGGCTGTGAAGCCGCAAGCTGTCACAGCCGGGTGCCTACAATGAAGATGCTGGCTCCGGGAACACAGGGCAGCCAGCGGAACCTTTTAAAAAGTCAGCAGCTACAGTTTTTGACGCTGTTGACTTTTATTTTTTTTTATTTTCACTGGAACTCCGCTTTAACTACTTATCTACTAACATGACAGTCATCCATTTCAGCCCATTATAGGCTTATAACACTGTTATAACACTGATTACTCAGATGTGGACCTATTGCCAAAGCTTCTACTTTATATGAGACTTTATATGAGAAACACACACACACAATGTGGGGACATGATGGGTGGAGTTTTTAAATTATTTGATTACGGTTTATTGTTCATTGGTTGTACGCCCCTTTTTCATGGAAAACTTAATAAAGGAATTTGTTACAACATCTGCTAGGAACTGCCTAATCCAATCGTTAGTCTATACCCAGAGAAAACATTATTTGAATTAATAGTTATATAAGTATAGGAGAGGGTTGAGCCTAACCCCCGGTCACATCAAACCGAACTTACAGTGAAGTCGCACGATTTCAGAGTCGGGGGACATGCTGTTTTCAGGTGCAATTTGCAAGACATCTGACACAGATGTCTATACAAATTGTACCAAAAGTAGTACATGTACTACTTTAGATATCAGTGCAGCTCCAACCAAGTCGGAACCGTGCTGATATGACCGCTCTAATTGCAGATAACAGTATTTGACTTGGCATGCGATTTGCAAGTCGCATAGCATGCAAATTGCATGCAAAATCGCATCCAGTGTGACCGGGGATTAAATCTATTTTATTTACTTTTTGAGTAGCATCATTATTTTTAGTAATTATTTTGAAATTAAACAAGTAATACCAATGGCCAAAAAAGAACGCAGACAGCGATAATTGCAATCCTCTGGTGAGTGACCCTCAGTACATATGTGGTCATTGGGAGGAATGTTCCTTACAGATAGCTGAAAAGATATTTCCGTGGTAGCTAAAAATGTTCCAAAATGCTGCGGAGCATGTCGAGACAGCTGCATTTGCCCTACATCTGTCTCTGTCAATTATTATTATTATTTTTTTAAACACACACTATAAGCAAGTAGGGAAGACTGAAACTGATGCTTCATGTCCCAAAACAGGGGTAAAGATCAGTCACTGCACAGTTTTTACTTCTGCACATATAGCAAGGCAACAGCTGACCTCGATGATTTAGGGCCAATTCACACTGACTTGCGCTACAATGTGTGGAAAATCAATGTACATTTCCATCCAATTTAATGCGCGCTGACATCTGTTGACATACATTTTGATGTCCGTTGACATACATGTGCAGAATTATAATGTGAATAGGACACATTGGAAATGATTGATTTTCAAATGTCCTTCTGCTGATCTGCATTTTACAACTGTGCTAAAACAGAGATCAACGCAGTGGTGTGAATGGGCCCTTAAATCAGACATGTGCAGTGAGTCTCCATCAAAAAGCCTAATTTACTATTGGATATCTTATGATTCATTCACAAAATATACACTGCTCAAAAAAATTAAAGGAACGCTTTTTAATTAGAGTATAGCATCAAGTCAGTTAAACTCCTGGGATATTTATCTGGTCAGTTAAGTAGCAGAGGGGGTTGTTATTCAGTTGCAGCTGCTTTGGTGTTAATGAAATTAACAGGTACACTAGATGGCCAACAATGAGACGATCCCCAAAACAGGAATGGTTTTACAGGTGGATTCCACTGACATTTTTTTCCCTACTCATTTTTTCTGACTGTTTTTTACTAGTTTTGCATTTGGCTAGGGTCAGTGTCACTACTGGTAGCATGAGGCGATACCTGGCCCTACAGGCAGTACAACTCCTCCAGGATGGCACATCAATACGTTCTATTGCCAGAAGTTTTTCTGTGTCTCCCAGAGCATGGAGGAGATTCCAGGAGACTCTAGAAGAGCTTAACAGGGCCGTAGAAGGTAACAATCAGAAACAGACACCGTGAGTTATTATGTTGTTGTTATATCTCACCTTGACAATTGCAACTCCCTCCTCATTTGCCTACCTCATCGCAGGCTATCCCCTCTTCAGTCTATCATGAATGCTGCTGCCAGACTAATCCACCTTACTAACCGTTCTGTATCTGCCACCCCTCTCTGCCAATCCCTCCACTGGCTTCCCATTGCCCAATGGATAAAATTCAAAACATTAACAATAACATATAAAGCCATTTATAACTGCCCCAAATTAAATCAACAATCTTGTCTCTAAATATCACCCAAACCATACTCTCCGCTCCTCGCAAGACCTCCTGCTCTCTAGCTCCCTTGTCTCCTCCTCCCATGCTCATCTCCAGGACTTTTCCAGAGCTTCCCCCATCCTCTGGAACTCTCTACCCCAATCTATCAGACTATCGCCTACTCTGCTCACTTTTAGGCGATCTCTGAAAACCTATCTAGTCAGGGAAGCCTATCCTGCCCTCAGCTAATAATGGAATCTTCTACTCTTCCTACCAGTCTATCCCCCACAGTTACTACATTAGCCCCTCCTTCCTAGATTGTAAGCTCCAAGGAGCAGGGCTCTCCTTTCCTTCTTGTATTGAACTGTATTGTTGCTGTATTGTCTCCCGTTCTATTGTAAAGCGCTGAGCAAACTGTTGGCGCAATATAAATCCTGTATAATAATAATAATAATAATGAGGGTGGCTTGAGGGTCTGATGTCCTCTAGTGGGCCCTGTGCTCACTGCCTGGCATCATAAACAACGATTGGTATTTGCCATTGAATATCAGAATTGGCAGGTCCACCACTGGCACCCTGTGCTTTTCACAGATGAGAACAGGTTCACCCTGAGCACATATGACAGATGTGAAAGGGTCTGGAGAAGCCGTGGAGAATGTTATGCTGCCTGTAACATCGTTCAGCATGTCCGTTTTGGTGGTGGGTCAGTGATGGTCTGGTGAGGCATTTCCATGGAGGGAAGCACAGGCCTCTACAGGCTAGACAATAGCACCCTGACTGCCATTAGGTATCGGGATGAAATCCTTGGACCCATTGTCAAACCCTACGCTGGTGCAGTAGGTCCTGGGTTCCTCCTGGTGCACGACAATGCCCGGTCTCATGTGGCGACAGTATGCAGGCAGTTCCTGGAGGATGAAGGAATTGATACCATTGAATGACCCCCACACTTGTCTGACCTAAATGCAATAGAACACCTCTGGGATATCATGTTTTGGTCAATCCAATGCCACCAGGTTGCACCTCAGTCTGTCCAGGAGATCAATGATGCCCTGGTCCAGATCTGGGAGGAAATACCCCAGGACACCATCCATCGTCTAATTATGAGCATGCCCCAACATTGTCAGGCATGCATACAAGCACGTGGGGGCCATACAAACTACTGAGTACCATTTTGAGTTGCTGCAATGAAATTTCAGCAAAATGGACTAGCCTGCCGCATCATTTTTTCACTTTGATTTTCAGGGTGTCTTTGAATTCAGTCTTCTGTAGGTTGATCATTTTCATTTCCATCAACCGGTGGGGCATCCTTACGTTCCTAACACATTACCCAGTCCATATCAGTATAGATATCCAGTATGATATTTTTCCCCATTGAGATCTGATGTGTTTTCAAAGTGTTCCTTTAATTTTTTTTGAGCAGTGTACTTAGTTTCTAACGACAGTTTGCAAAATTTAATTATATCATTTGCTGTTTATTTATTTTTTTTCTGAATTTTGAGAACATGGCAGTTAGCATTTCATGTTCCTTTTCTTCTAGCAATATTGAATAATGCCTTAACTCTGTTTGCAATGGATTTTGTTCTGTTTATTGTATTCTTATTCCATATGCTGACTTATGGAACATCAACACACTTGTACCATCAGTTATTTTTATATTGCAAAAACCTATAAACACATTGAAATGAAAACAGTGACAGTTATTTTCAGCCATGCCCAATGAGTTTTAAAAATTAAGATTCTTATTTTTGTGTAAATGCAATCGGAGGAAGTGGAGTCATCCTGCACACTACACCCGGAAGTGACGTAGTACACCCGGAATGGAGCCATCTTGCATTGCATAGGGTGGACAGCAGGGATTCCTATGTGACTACATCTATATGCAATTTTACCTCAGTGCTGGGAAAGCACTAGAATTGCGAGTAGAATACAATTGTTTTTAACATATAATAAAAGCATCTTAAAGGTCTCCCTTTACTTCTTAAGTCTTTTATTTGACATGATATATGTGGCTGGAGAAATAGTGGAATATCCTATCTAAAGAAATGGTGGATGGGCCCATACTGTATATGAGTGATTTAAAGCACTGGGATAAGAAGAATTTATGGACTTGCTTTAAAAGGTTACTTTACCTTTACCTATGCAGATAAGGGGCGTCTGTAGATAAAAACTGTGCAGCTCAGACTAAAGTTGAATAATAACCTTGCTATAGGTGTAGACCCTTTATGTATCTCATGAAGCCTGACTGCACTACTCCCAGGATGTTGCTAAGTGAGGCCTAGTCATTACTGCTCACCTACACCATCACAGGAGTGAGCTTTCAAATGCTGAGCTCAGAGCTACTGTATCAGGGGAGAGAAAGAGCATGTGGTGTTGTTTGAAAAAGCTTTCTCATGTGATGGTGGAGGTGAGCACTAAAATCTAGGCCTCACTTAGCAACGTCCTTGCAAAGTTCTAGGAGTATTCCTGGCAGGCTTCGAAAGGTATGTAAATGTACAATATCTATAGCAAGGAAATTATTCAACTATAGGCAGAGCTGCACAGTTTGTTCTTATCCTCAAACACCCCTTACCTGCATAGGCAATTTTTTTGCAAAGGTGAACTAACCCTAAAGGATGTTGCTAATCATATATATATATATATATATATACATATATACACACACACTGTACAAGTCTCTGTCATTGTGAAAATGGTCAGCAAAAGGACGCAGGGTTTGCACATTTGCTGAGTGCTGGACTATGGCGCATAGATTTTGGGTGGAGAAAACTGCAGTTACTACTTTCTCTGGATTTTGTTATTTCCGGATGGGGCTCCATAGTTTGGAGATTTCAAAGTGCCTTGGGAGGGGAGAAATCTCCAACCGTATGTCCCTGTGTTGTGGACAACCAGCAGGGTGTGTGGCCAGGTTCGCACATCCCTTATAATCATGGTTTGGATTGCAGTTGCAGGGGGAGTTATTGTTGGAGTTGGAGCAGTTGCTGCAGCCAGGAGGGAGATGTGCTCTGCTTAGAAACCAAGGCAATATCCTAGGAATGGCACTCCATGTGGGAAAGGTTCAAGATCATAGGACTGAGAGAGTTGGATCAGCTGAGAGAGTCTGGGAGACTATACCTGAGACAACTGGGAGAGAGTCCTGGGGAACAGAGAAAACCCTGAATCTCGGATGAGTGAGAAAGCCTGGAGCGTCAGGAGAACCCCTTCCTAGAGGCCTGGAGTGGACTTGGTACTGCGACCAAGGCTGAGTGAGCCTTAAAAGCCAGGTGGCTCAGTATTTCTCAGTTGTGTTTGCTGAAGCTAAAATCCGCTGCGTGGGAAGTCATAAGTTTTAAAGACAGTTTGTTTCTTTATTAAGAAAAGTGGGCTAGTAGGCCCTTAAATTCAGTTCCTGTCATTACATGGACTTAAAAATGCATCTGCCACTGAGCTCACGATCCCCCAGATCACAATATATGAATATATAGATTCCCCTGAGCAGATAAAGAGGTAGTAGAGCAGCTTGATTTGAGGCTGCATGTTTCTAATTAAAACCTCCACTTAGCCATCTGATAAGAGATGAGTCACCGCTCTGATGAATCAGTGAGTTCTGGAAATAACTACCAAAGGGATATGGTGCCAATGATGTGACAAGGAGATAAGGCCTCTTTCACAGGGCCGGGTAGCTGTGGCCACCAAATTCCAACGGTAAGAATCGTCAGACTTTTGTTGCTGGAATGACTGGTTAATGTGGTCAGCAGTGGATTCTCAGCTAATCTGAAGTAATGGCAGGTTGACAGTGGTTGCTACTGTTCGCATATAGCCGCACACATTGCAGTAAGCTGCGTCCAGGCTCAGACATCTGACCCTAACAACAGCTAACTGCTTTGTGCTGATCACATCACCTGGCTATTCCAGCAAGAATAATCTGCCGATTCTTGCCACAGGAATCCCATGGTCACAGCTACCCAGCCATGTGAAAGAGGCCTAATAGATCCACTTTTCAATTAATTTACATTTACCATACTTAAAAAAGAAACATATTTTAAAGCTGAACTCCAGGATAAGCAACTACTGTCTAAGTACAAAAATGCTAATGGAATGGAGCTGCCCTTGTCTGGCCAGGGGCTGGGAGGCATATGGAGCTCCCAGTGATACATTCCCTAGGGTTGGCATCCTAGGGGTGCCAGAAAAACACTATGGGTTTAGCACCTCACAGAGTTTCACTGGCACTTGATAAAGCCACGTTTGATTTACTTGCACACACTTCTTGGGCAGACCTTTGGCTAATCTCAAGCAAATTTTTATACTGGCCGAAGTGCCTGCCTTGTATACTACACTTGGCACTTTTTTTTCCTTATTTATTGCACAACCACTTGAAATGGGCAGTACACTGGCTAAATGGTTAGCACTTCCGCCTGGCAGTACTAGGGTCATTGGTTCAAATCCCAGCCATGGCACCACCTGCCTGGAGTTTGCATGTTCTCCCTGTGCCTGCATGGGTTTCCTCTGGGTACTCCGGTTTCCTCCCAAACTCCAAAGACATGCTGGTAGGTTAATTGGATCCTGTCTAAATTGTCCCTAGTATGTGTATGAATGTAAGTTAGGGACTTTAGATTGTACACCCCTTGAGGGTTATGGACTGATGTGAATGTACAATATATATGTAAAGCACTGCGTAAATTGACGGCGCTATATAAGTACCTATAATTAATAAATAAATAATAAATGCACATGTGGGTTTTTTTATTACTCACAGGGAGCAACTTTCTTGGGGGGCTTTCTTGGGGGTTCTCTGATGTCGGGGAAAGGATCTCTAGCTTTCTGCTTTCTTTCTTCTCCCATCAAAAGTCTCTCTTTGGAAGAGCCCTAACCAAGTGCTTAGTGGACTGGCTTTAACAGGTCCCTAAGGAGGTAAATCCACTTAGTTTGGGCCTAGGTGAACTAGAGTACATTGTCCCTGTCAGGAGCCTTTCTCCTGGGATTAGGGCCTTTCCTCTTGGATCATTCTGTACCTTTGTGCACTTTTTTCCATGTGCTATAATTTCACAGTTCCCTTTTTTTATTCATAGGGTTTCGTCAAGCACCACACCATAAAGCTCCTTAAAAATGAATGAATAATTTGATGAAAAGTGGTACCGTATATTATGGTTCTTCAATGTAGCCATTTAGTTTGGGGTAGAACTTCCTGTGCGGTCACTGAGACAGTCCACAAGGGGAATCTCACTTACAGGGACACTGAGAGCACTATCAGTTTAAAATATGGGGTGTGTCTAGAAAGTTTTGTGAATGGTATCGGAAAACAAACAAAACAGAAGATACAAACAAATTACCTTTATTGGCCATCAAAATAATCGCCATCCTGCACAACACACTTTTGCCGACATTCATAAAGCTTCTGGAAACTGTCAGCAAAGCCCTCTTTAGGAATCGCTTGACCTTGGACTTTTGCAGGTGACTCTTTTTGGGTTGTGGGGAAGACAGTCAACACCTTTCCATTGATTGCCTCTTGGAATCCCGATTGAACTGCTAGCACCAGATGTCATCCCCTGTGATGATGGTTCACTGAAAGGATGGATCCTGGTCACATATGGTAATGAAATCTCCAGAGGTTTCCATCCATTTCACTTTCTGTCCATCTCTCAGCTTGTGTGGCAGAAAATGGGAACAGATCTTTTGCTTACCCAAATCTTCAACCCGATGGTGTCCTTGCTAATGCCCAATTCCTTCACAATCATTTATAGAGTCAGTTGCCAATCTCATACCGGCATTTGTTGCATTTGCTTTATCATATCTGGGGTTCTGCTTGTCCTTGGACGACCCGAACATAGCTCATCCTCCGTCGCCATTTTCCCCAATTTGTAGCAGTACCTGTTGTTCATTCGTTGTTCCATTGCAATGTGACCCTACCTCTCACACTGACGATTTACAACTGCCCCCAGCGGTTTTACCCTGATGGCCACATGAACTCCACGCTAGGTGAAACTAGTCCATGTTGCCATTGAGATATATCGGACCATTCACCGAACTTTTTAGACACACCTCATAGAAATGAAAGGCAAAACATCTGCAAAGACAGTATATATATATATATATATATATATATATATACATAGCGGGCAGTAACGGAGCCAAATGCATCCCATTTAAGTGTATGGGCTAGTGTGTACCCACCCTGCAGTAGCTAATCCAATGGCAGAAATAAATTGATATTGGAGGAGGCTGAGCATTGAAAGGTACTTTTTGGAGTTAAGAATACATACTTGAATAGATTTTTTCAAACCAGAGTTTAGTTTCACAGTAAGTTTCCATAAACAATATTTTGATCCAGAATATTGATCCAACTGTTTTGAAGGGTCAAAGGGATTAATTTCCTCTTGTGTGTCAAAACTCGTTTTATCTTCTCCTGGACCAAAACTACAGGAGCAGTCGGTGGTTGAACTGCTCTAACAAACAATAATAGGCTGATTCTATAGCTGTGCTTTGGTGTGTATATTACAGTATAATAAACTATTATGCTCATTTTTCAGGCATCTTCATTTACTGCAGTGCTGAATGGTTAGGCATTGTATAGTACATGCAAATCATCTGCTATTGCTTATACAAACTTGCCTTGCAAAAAATGTATTTACCTGTGAAATTAAGAAACTCATTTGACTAAAGATCTGAAGCGTACAAGCTTTGGATGTCAAATATACAAACAATGCGACATATCATCGTTTCAAAGAAAACTGTGTCAATGTACATAATAATTGCTGTATTGATATTTTTCTCAAATTAAACATGAGCAGATACCACAAGTGATTAAATAATCATTGTACACTCTATGAGCAAGTTAAGTGTAAAGTGTGAGTAAGCAGCATAAATACAGACAATGCATTTATGCAGAACAGCATGTATCAGACCATGTGACATGGAAATGTAAATTAGTAAATATTACACTTACCTGCTGGAATATTCTTCTTTATTGCATCAATCAGCTATGGTGAATATCCTATAATGTGTTTTTTTTTTTCCCCAGAGGTAAAACTTCACTTTAGCTCCTGACTAACATCTCCCTTAGAGCAAAGCAAAATGGTCCAGGTGCAAGTTCCATCTCAAACTGATGACAGCCAGCCAGCGCGTGTGTAATAAGGACATCAGAACTACAGGTGCCCTCTAGTGGCTTTAGGAAATGGATATGTAAACTTTGACATCACATTAGTGTGTATTGGGTTTTTATGAGATTTTACTGACATTGTGAAAAGTATAAAATTATATGTCAGTATGCGTAGACACCCGCTGATTGAATTATTGAATCTACCCTCATTTTCTACTTCTTGGTGACTTCACACTATTGTCACTTCTTTCACATAGCCTCACTGCAGAAATAGTCTCACTTCTCATTTTAAACTTTTAAGAATATAAAATGAAATATAGGCGTGAGAGTCCCTTGTACTGCTGTGCCTGTACAGTAGATGGGAACTCACCACTGGGGTTACCAAAATAGATGAAAAGTCAGTGGGTGGTTCAACCCACTGCAAAACTAAATTAAAAAATGTTTATTCAAGAAAGGTCAAATCAAATACATATCATTTTTGACTATACTCACTTTTTATGGAATTGCAGGTTTCAACGTGTGTAATATCTATCAAGCCATAAGCTGACACAGGGCCAGAGCATACCCCTAAATTTGTACACAGTGGTCCTCATGTGCAAACATTTCTTAAAAGGTAACTCTACTTTTGTTAAAAAAAATAGCAAATTAAAAAAAAATGTATATCATATACAATTGCTACACAAGCCATATTTTAATTTAATATTATTAAAAATGACTTTTCCTTTTCAGTACATTAATTTTTTTTTATTATTTTCAGGAAAAGGAATAACATCATAACTGAAGGAAGTATTTAAACAGATAAGAGTTAGAACATTCTCAAATCAACACAATAGAATGGTCTGGGAGCTCAGTCATGAAGTTTGCACAACTAACTTTAGACCCCGATTAGGGCAGAACATCTCAGAATCCAAGTTTGACCACAGGAGACAAGGAACATGGAAAGAGTAAAGCAAGTCAAAGGCGAGCAAGAATAGAAACAGACTTGAGCAGGCTAGATAACATATTATAGGTGGCTTAAAGTAAAAGGATGAAGAGATGGGAAAGCATAACTAAGCCATGGTTCCTATATGTTGAAAAATGTAGAATGGAAGTTGTTTAAGATACTGGGCATTTTTTTTATTAGGCATTAATGTGGTCATACAGTCTTTCACTTCCTGAAAGGGGACAGAGGGTTCTTCCAGGCTTTGGCTATGGCCTGTTTGGCAGCCAGAAATAAACAGGTTGCCAGTTTTTGTTGATATAAGAAAAGGCCTGAGATCGGGCAATGCAATAAAGAGTAAAGAAAGTCAAAGGCGAGCAAGAATAGAAAAGGAAAAAAGCAGGGTAAAGAAAGATATGCAGTAAAGGTGGTCCCCACAGACTCAGGGGCAGGCTAGATAACATATTATAGGTGGCTTAAACTAAAAGGATGTAGAGATGGGAAAGCATAATTAAGCCATGGTTCCTATATGTTGAAAAATTTAGAATGGAAGTTGTTTAAGATACTGGGCATTTTTTTTATTAGGCATTAATGTGGTCATACAGTCTTTCACTTTCTGAAAGGGACAGAGGGTTCTTCCAGGCTTTGGCTATGGCCTGTTTGGCAGCCAAAAATAAACAGGTTGCCAGTTTTTGTTGATATGAGAAAAGGCCTGAGATCGGGCAATGCAATAGAGCTGACTTAGCATACTTATGGATTGGTAAGTGGAATAGTGTTTGGAGTAAATCAAAGATTCTTAGAAAAAATCCAAGCAATTGAGGACCCACTGGATATGCAGAATATCTCCATGCTGTCCACAGCCCCAAAAGCACCTGTCACTGCAATGAGGGTTTGCATGAAATATGTGGGTAGGAACCCAATACCTGAAAAGAACCTAATATGCTGACTCGAGGATAGTTGTGCTTAAGGTACATTTTGCTATTGTCAACCATGCTTTGACATTGATAAGTCCTGGTGACTTGGGAGAATGCAAATACATGTTTTCGAAGGCTGCTTTCACAATGGAGAAAGGGGAAATCAGATACACTATCCAATGTTGAAGCTGAAAATAACAATAGGACTCAGATGAAGGTGCCTCATGGGTTTCTTCTTGAAATCCATATTGGAAAAGCTAGAGAGGACAAGAAATTATGTACATGCATGAATCCATAGAATGACCACCATATGAATGCTCTTGTTTATTCCAAATTATCTTTTCTTTTTAATCTGCACCACTGTAATATTCAGTAAAGGTCAATGCAATGTGACAACCTGCATACCTTATGTACACAGTTAGTACATGGATCTTTCCCAGAAATGTAATCTCCTGCTTGTGTGGTTGGCTCACTCATTTTCCCAAATGTCTACACTAAGATACAAGTCAAATTTTAGGCATCTTCTGCAAGGAATTATATGTTTGGTGAGATACTCCCTAAGAGTTAATTACATCTAAAGGGATGTAGACTCTGCAACATTCCTCATTCGAACATCACAAGTGCATCAGTTGATTATATTAAACACATACACTGATATTCAGGAATCAGTATTCCAAAGACATAAAGGAACATATAGCTTTTTCTTATAATGGAACTACACTGAATCTGAGCACCACAAACCAAAAACAGGTAGAACTCTGCTACAAAGTTTGTTGAAATTCCTGCAATATATATTGATCACCCAGAGGGGATTGTTTTTTTCTCTAAAAAGTGGAGGTACTTTTTAAATGTGTTGCTATCCATGACCATCAGTTTCTCTCTTTCTTTTAATAAAAACAGGAAGAGAACAATATGATTGTTTGCTGTGAGTGACAAATATCTCTTATTTCAGCCACTTTAATACGAGCCGGATCATTTCATATGAAAAAAAGTAAAACAAAATACATAAAACACAAAGGTGGCTTGCTGTTACAAAACATACTTTATTTACATATACCAATATAAAATATTTTAATTATATATTATATTTAAAGTATACATATACTGCATATATATTCGAAGGCACAAAACTATAATTTTACAGGTATGCAAACACTGGTACCTTTAGCTAATGATTACTGTTGTATTGGGGAATCTCTGAGACAGTGAAGCTAGGGATCAAAGGATGCCTTTTAAGGTTAGCACACAATGGAAAGATGAATGGAGGTTGAAAGACGTGTTTAGTGGCATATAATGTTCCATGTGATGCTATCAGCATTGACAACTGATCTGTATTCCCAGAGCAGTGAACAGAAATCACTGGTGATGTACCAAGAATGCATGTTAAGCAAGACCTTAGTTGCCTTTTTACATTTTATTTGTTTTGAATAGAATGGGAAAGATACAGAATTTTTGTCAAATTTTATTACAGTCTGTGTTTCTATTAAAGGTATTTCCTGATGACATTAGGGAGAAGAAATCTCAGTAAGACAGGAAATATGGGGAAGTCTCCCCAGCTGAGACACAGATAACAATAACACTTTATTTGCTTTGTTTAATCCTTTGCTACTCTATTAAAAAAGGAAAATGTCTGAAATTCCATGTTATGCAATATATACGTCTATCTATAGAGAGGAGGGGCATTCCGCAATGCTCAGCACTTGGTGCAATATCCTTCAAGGAAACCCAAGGTCTTGGCTTCTTTCTGGAATCAGGCAGACTGTAAGCATCTGTATGGTAGGTCTAAAAATCACACCACTTATAGCAGCTGGGGACTGAGCTAAGTCCAGATCTCACAATGCACAATTTTAAAGTATACCTATCCATAGCTGTTTAAGTCTGCATTAATAAATTCCTGACATGTCACAATATCATTTTGATCACTATGTACCATGAGCTGCAATCAAGTGAATTTTGTTGATGGGTTGAGCTACCATAAGAGGATATTTACATGTGTAGCTATAACATATCTGGTGCCCATACAAATAAGAGTTTTTCATATATTAATATGTTTACCCACGGTCAAAGCAGGTTTAAAAGATAAAACATGTTGGTGGCTTTCTGAGTAGGAAGGTAAATGAGGACACTGTCAAGGGCTCATTTCCAACGTTTTGGTTTGCCTGTGGTTCAGTAAAAAAATCAAACCATACAGACACAGTAAGGAAAAGCTTGTACAGTTTCCATCTATGTAGATCTGTGGGTTAGCAAAAATTTCTGTGGGTTGCATTTAAGCAAAATGCAGCTTAATGTTTTTTCCCTGTGGTTTTTAGAAGGTGCATACTCATTGTTTTCAATGGCCCAGCTTACAAACGAAAAGCAAAATGCATATTTATAAAACTAAAATTTTGGGAATGGGCTCTAGTTGTTGCATCTATATATTGCTGGCAATGGTAGCCTCCTTGTAAAAATGTTAATTGACAGGCTGTGTCTAGTTTCAATCTTTTCTTAATAATTTGGTGATAAGTAGTATGCAGAGTAAAGTCAGAACTCCTGATCTGCATGTTTATTTTTTGGTTACTGATGACAGTATGACACTGGCTGGAGACTACAACTTTCAGAAGAAATTAAGATGGCCATAGACTGATCAAAATTAATTTCACATTTCGTTCAGTGTATGTCTGTCCTTGCTTGACATCATTTGATCAACTGAAGGGACATGTTAGGAAGCTTTTGTTGATCTGCAGGTGCAGCTGCCAGAATACAATGTCCTGGAAGTGGAGATTCCTCCATCCACCTCATTTGTGTGGATGGAGGAATCTGTTTTTTTTTTCATTCAGGCTGAATGGAAAAAAAATACCTGTATATGGCCAGCTTAAAGTACTGGTAAAAATTGTCATACTTACCTGTCCTGTGCAATGGTTTTGCACAGAGCTGCCCGGATCCTCTTCTCCCACTGGAACTCCTGGTCCTTCACCCCTGCCAAGTAACACACACACACACACACACACACAGAGTGCGGCTCAGCTCCACCCCTTCTCTCTCCTCACAGGCTGTACTGCTGCTGCCTCTCTGTCCAGTGAGGAGGGAGAGAGCTCCTGCTCTCGTGCACATTGCTGGATCGAGGTCAGGCTCAGGTAAGCATGGGGGGGAGGTGGGGAGAGAGCGAAGTACAGAAGGGTTTTTACCTTAATTTATAGACTGCATTATTTTAAAAAACCTTCTGCCTTTAGAACCACTTTAAGTATTAGCAGCCTAAGAGGGCCCGTTTCAGTTTAAAAAAAACATGTGGTTTCTTCTGGTTTGCTCCATTTTGTAGGTGCTTTACTTCTGGTTTGCATGCTGGGCCACTGAAAGCCACTAAAAAAGTATACTTGTTCTAAAAAATGGAAACGTAAAAGCAGCATTACACTGAAATCTACAGAAATGCATAGATGATAATTCTACCACTGAATATAATGATGCAAATTATTCCATTTTGTTTCTCTGTGGTTTGGATTCTTACCAAAGTGCAGACAAACAACAGAAGAAATAAACCCCAGATATATCCTCAGTACAGGTCTCATATAAAAAACTATATCTGATATTAGGGTAAATGAGTTTTCACCCCATAGGAGTGATTAGGATTTAATATTTTTTACATACTGTATAGCCCTTTTGTGATCATAAAAAGAATCAAGTATTTTCTTAACCAAAGCTAAACTGAATGATCTGATAATGATGATCCTTTGTACTGTTTCATATCCATACTATACAACTAAACACATATCAAGATAACATTTTAAGATCAATTAGTACAAGACAACAAGATTTCAGGTTGTGCTCTTGAACTCTTGAACTTTCCATTAAGTAATTCTTCCAGCCATAACCCCATTTTTGTCTTCTGTAAAAGAAATACAAATATAGTTGTTTTCTTATAGAAAAAGCACAGTCCCTGGAATTCATAAAGAGTATCGTGGAACTCATTGTTCTGTGTAACAAATGTTATTGCTTGTGACGAGATTAATTTAAAGTGGTTATAAAGCCTCTTTATTTTCTTAAAATAATAAACATGTTATATCTGACTGCTCTGTACAATGTTATTGCACAGAGCGGTCCCTTACCTCCTTTTCTGCGGTCCCCTGCCAGCGCTGTCCATGCTATCCATTCCTGTGTGCTATGGGGCAGTCATGCAGGTGCGCTGTTGAGCTAGGCTGTGTGCGTTCATAGGCACACACAGCGTGGCTCAGCCCCACCCCAGCTTCCTTTTCACAAGATTTGATTGGCACCAGCAGGAGCCAATGGTTCACTTATATTGCTGGATCGAGATAGGAGTCAGGTAAGTATTTGGGAGGCAGGGGAAGAAGCAAGTAGTAAGACATTTTTTACCTTAATGTAGGGAATGCATTAAACTCAAAAAATGTCTTGACGTTAGGACCACTTTAACTGTCGGTAAGGTGTTCATGAATCTGCTGTAAAATTGCTTCAGGAAAATTTACTCCAAAATGGAAGTGGTCTTAATTATTGCCACTTTTCTTTTCATCGATATGGAGTTATTTCTTAAAGGAGAAGTACAGCCAAAGCTCGCTTAGCTGTACTTCTTTTGTGGATCACAGGAGTGCAGTTCGTTCTGCTCTCCTGTGACCCATTTTCAGCCATCAGTAAGCTAAAGCCTGCTGTCGGTTGAAGTTACAAAGCTGGTCCAGGCTGGGGAAAAATCATGACCACATGGTCAGGATCCACCCAGGAGCCAAGACCGGGACCTGGTTCAGCCTCCCAGCCAGCCGTTGAGAGCCTCAGCCAGCCACTCCTGCACCCTCCACAGCCCAGCGCTTCAGTGAGTGCTGGAGAGGCAGAGCAAACAGTGGTGACTGACAGCCTCTGCTCAGAGCTGCGGGGAGAACTGAGAGATCAGCTCCCTCAGTTCTCAGCCTTAGAGCCAGTGGGGGACAGATGCAGCATGGGATAAATGCTGCATCCACCTAGGTAAGTATAATTAAAAAAAAAAAAAATCCAATACTTCTCTTTTAATGAATTTGTCACAGCCATAGGAGCAAAATGTAACAGTGTCACACATAGGAACTACCTGAATTAATCACATTACTGTTGCATGACTTTCATTAATTTGGCACAGGATTTCTAACATGGCCATTACACCAGAAAGCTATTATTCCATAAGCAGCCAAAATAGGTGGTGGGGGGGGGGGGGGGGGGCAGAGATGGATGAGATAGGTTTTGCCTTAACCTTAGGAGAATTTAGAGTTTAGGTTCACTTTAATAGTTCACAGAAATGTGCTCTACGGCTTACCTGAGAGGTCACTTTCTTCCAAAGGTACATCTTTGGAGATGAACTTCTGCTTTTCCAGGACAAGAGACCTTATATTAGAGAAGTCATTGTTTATCAATCTGTCCTTTTATCATGCTGATTAGAAATGCAAAGATTTGAACTAATGGGAATGCAACACATATATTACTCAGCTCATGATACAGGATGGGATGAGGTTAACCTAGCAGTCCAAAATAAATGAGAAAGCTCATACCGGAATGATCTTGCTCGGGTGATAAACTGGCGAGCTTGGTCTATTTCTTTAGCAAGTCTTTTTAGATCATCACCTTCAAATATTGGAAGAACAGGATCCTGTGTGGTAACCAATTTGAGAAATAGGTGCAATTACTGTATGGCATTTATTTGCACTTCAAATACTCTATGACGATAATACTTTAGACCAGCGTTCCTCTACCAGGGTTCCTTTTTTTTTATTAAATTTATCATTTATATTTTGCTCTTCAGCAAAGTACATGGTACAGAACATCAGGAAGCAGTCTGCCAAACATGGTGGAATGATGACAGTCATAAGGTACATAATAACAGCAATGAAAAAGTCAATGCACATCCAGGACCATGTCATCTTGTACGACTCTCAAACCATTAGTGAACCAATTACATGGAAAACAGTAGTGCAAAACAAGGCCCCTGGAACAGACCATTCGTAACCACACAATACAGGTGCATAAGCAGTGATCTGACCTATGCAAGCTTAAGCCAAAAGGACATTTTTAAATCTAAATTATATCAGATATGAGGATCAGGAAGAAAAAAGTGAGAAAAAGGGCAACAGTAAAAAAAAAAAAAGGGGGGGGTTAGGGATAGAGGTACAGGGACTAGTGCCCATCAATAAAACCGAAAAGGCGCAAAGAATCTAATTCTTGCTAGGCCAACCAGGGTTCCTTGAGCAATGAGCAATTTCTGCCCCCCAGATAAGTAACCACAAATCTAAAAACAATTTTGGCTATCTGTAAGGGGGGATTCTTCCCAATGACCATAAATATAGGAGTGTTCTTCCAAATGAACATGATGCTAATGTACTGTGAGCTGTGAATATATTACTCATTAGGAGGGGTTCCCTGAGGCTGGAAAGTTATTTCAAGGGTATCTCCTTGTTTAAAAAGTTGAGAAAGACTGCTTGATACCCTGCACAAAACATAGAAATTTTTAGTAAATAGAATTAAAAATGTCATATCCTGTATTGCTGTTCCAAGGAAGGTATCTGCACACGAGGGGGTTTACTTATCAATGTTTTCATCCAATATTCACACATTTTTCACACAAGGTTCATGCATTTCACCTACAATTAAATTAGGGAAAATGTGTGAATCTTGTGTGAAAACTTTTATAAATAGAATCCTTATGTTAATGTGAGCATTATTTCTCTGGCTGAGCACTGTCATTGAGAAAGCATGATTGGGTGCGGGAGTCATATTTATTGTTAAGGCAATATTTGTGTTTATGATAATTATTAATGTTAAATGTTAAGGCAACATTTGTGATTATTAGGTCTGCCCAGAACAGGGCCAGAACTGAGCTACTGAGCAGCTTGCCACTTCCCAATACAGTTGGCCACAGACCCTTACAAAATGGCAGCCAAAGTGTGCAATCTTTGGACTTATCAAATTTGTAAAGCTTTTACAAATTGTCTTCATTTTTGTTTTCGTCATCCTAACCTTGCATATACAGACATTAGTGGAGAGAATATAGTACATACATCTTCATCTGTGAACCCCTCGGTTAGCATCCTATGTGCAACAAAATGGCCGTCCATATGTCCATGAGGTGAATGGAATCTCCCGCCTGACAGATATGCCAGCCTCTTTAGGAATTCATTGCCCGCTCTAAATCAAGTATAGCAACAAAAGAAAAAAATATATATATATGGTTTATGAATAAATTGATATTATGAAGCAAATACGCTGAGTGTTCTTTTAACATACAAATACAGGTTTTACACATATTTTCTCAATTAAGCATCCACACTATTAACTTGTGAAGAACATGATGATAATTAATCCTTAAAGAATTATGGTTAATTGCACATAGCGAAGTTAAAATATTTTAAGAATTTTTCATTTATGTATGGATTAAATTAAAAATATGTAATACACACATACATTACCTCTCTGAGGTGTTAAATGAAACAGTGTTCACTCTGACACCATGAGACCCCAGAATTTTCTCAGCCAGCAAAAGGTTATAGCTGTTGTCTGGCTTTCCATCTGTCAGCAGATAAACACCTTGCACATCCAGGTAAGACAAACTTTTCTGAAATTACACAAACAATAAGACATTAACTACTGTTATCAACTCTAGAGAAGCTCTACCCCCAAAAATCAGTGGTGGTCAATAAATGATAGAGGGCCTGAAGTGCGGCCCCCAACACTTTCAGAGGGCAACACAATAGCAGTGCATTTTCATGTGCTAGAGTGACTTGCTTTGAGTTATGCAGCCCATTGTAATTTACCACAATGCACATGGATGAGAAAGTGGGAGTGAAAAAGCCCTATCAATTGTGTAATTGGCAGTAATAGTAACTAAGTGTCAGTGGATGCAATAATAACTCACAGCATTGGTATCTGAGTGTAGCAAGAAACCCCCAGCATTAGTGTCAGTGTCAGTGTTAGTGTCAGTGACTGTAATAATAATCCACTACATTGGTGTCAATGAACACAATAGAAGAAAACCCCAACATTTTTGGCCAGTGTTAACTTCGTCTTGCACTAGTGGTCAGTGGCAGTGCTATTTAACTTCTCTTCCTCTCTTCCTTCCTGTATTGGCAGACAGTGGCACACCAGAGAGCTGGTCTGCCTAATGCTGGGCACCAGAACTATTGGCGATATTGTCAATGCTTGCCTTTATACTGGCAAGAATTCAAGAAAAATTTCACCAAATGATTCATATACTGATTGCCACAATGTAGAGTCTTGGAGTGACACAAATGTTTAGAGCCTGCAGTGCTATAGCTTCCTGTGTCACCTCCTCTCTTCACCGCTTTACCTGTGCATTTATCCCCCTCCAAAGCACTGCTACTTACAAAAAAGTCTGATGTGTAAATTAAAGTCCATAGTGCATCACCTTCTATAAACTGAAAATTCTTCCTGCGCCAAAGAAACTACTACAGGATCTACCCTGCTGCTGTGCAATGTGATAAAACACAAAAAATGACAATTATAAATAAACAGTGCAAACATAGACCTCTGAATATAATCAATCTATAAAGTGCATATGGAAAATGAGTGATATCACATCACAGCTCCAGGGTACAGCAGAAGCTCCACAGAGAAACCCATACACAGATCCCAAAAGATGGTGGTGCGTTCCAGCGGCCATCTTTTGGGATCTGTGTATGGATTTCTCTGTGGAGCTTCTGCTGTACCCTGGAGCTGTGATGTGAGATTCCTGAGGAGGCTGTATATCACTCATTTTCCATCTGGAAGAGGTTGTTTCAATAAATGTGCCTTTTTAAAGTGGTTGAAATGTGAGTGGCCTTAATCTTTGATTTTATTAATAGTAGCAATTAGCAATATCACACTACCTGAGATTTTTTTCTCCCTGGTTGAATGGTGGAGCCTATTCTGATGGTGAGGAATCCTATAGAGTGGATACGAAAGAGGGCTTAGGATCCCTTTAAATCCCTAAAAGGCGTTTCATTCACCAAAAATCTGGTGAGTGTAATTGATGTTGGTTTGCACGGGTGGAAGGTGGAAGTTTTCTTTGCATCTGAAGAATTTTTGGATTTCTTATCTTCATACGAATTTTTTATGCTTCACAAACTTTTGGTGTTTATTATTATGATGGACTTTCACTATTAATATTATTTATGATATATTTAGTATTATTATGCACTTTATAGATTGATTATATTCAGAGGTCTATGTTTGCGCTGTTTATTTATAATCATCACCTTCTTTACTCAGCCAAATTTCTGGTGTGCAGAGAATTATTGGAAGTTATGATTATTGACTCAATTTTACTATTATATATTTACAATATTTAAAGATCAATTTAATGACTCTTGGATAAATACATAACTGAAATATAATATACCTGTAGTGCCTCTTGAATTACATATTAACATACTATACTTTTAGCAAACTATAAAACTAGTGTTGACAAAACCCAACTTGATGTGATCTGATGTTTTCTATTGCAAATGAATTTAAGTTATTAGTCCACCTGAAATTTATTTCAGATTTGGGTTGTTCATTGTGTAAACCCTCCTCTAGGTAGCACCCCTGTGACCCCTGCTTTGTGATGATACTGTTCTGCCTTTAAAACTGATAATATCCTGTCAAGACTTCAGCACTCAGACAAATTAGGAAGATATAATAAGCAGACAGCAACGACCAGATAGTAGTGGCAACCATCCAGTGAGAGGATTCAGTAACTATGGCTAGGCACAGATAAAAGACATCAGATTTCTATAGTTCTTCCAACAAGAAGGAGGTTGTATATACAGTATGTGGACAACTCCAAAAAGACCTTCACAGGTAACTGTAAATAGAATATATTACCTACACCAACATATCAAAGGATGATTTTAATTCAGATAGGACCCCATTCACACTTGTGCGACTTGTCATATGTCTTTGGACATCAAAGTTGCATGACAAGTCGTATCCCATGTTTTCCAATGATAACCATTCATATATGAGTGTCTTAAAGTTGCAGAAACTTTAAAGTAGTAGCTAATGGAAACATTTATTTTGCATTTTGACCTCCGGATCCTCTGGATCAACTGTGGGTATAGGATTGAGTATATGGAGGTTTTCTATTTGTGTGTGTGTTTTCTCTGTGGGTTTATCTAGAAAGACTTGTGTCTTTTTTTCAACCTGACTAACTACTGTATGTAACTATGTAACAATTGTCATCATTGTTCCCTATTATGATTATTATACTGGTTAGGCATTTCTCAAGATATTTTTTAAGCTTGGCATTAAAAAAAATAGTTTAGAGGTATATGGAGGCCGCCAGTGTTTGCTACTGTAGTTCCCTGGTTGTCAAGCTGATCTAACTACAGTAGTCAGACATGGCTTCCGGATCACTAAAGATGGCCATACACTGCTTGAATTTGAGCAGGTTCCCAATAAACCAGCCAAAATCAGCTTTGTGAGTGGCCATGTCGGCCACTTCCTGCCTGACATACCTCAACTGAAAAATTGAAGAAGCAGAGTTCAAAAAATTGTTGGCTGAAAATCATCTGCACCCAATCCCATACAGGCACTGTTTCAGTATTTTGACAGCCAGCTGTTAAAATACAATAGCCACAGTGGGTGAATTGCCATCCATGCTGTATACGGAGGAATACAGCATCTCTCCCTTGACAGGTTTCCTTTCAATTAACAGTAAACCTACTGTTAAAATTCAACTTACTATAGGAGCAATCAAAAACATTGGCTCATTTATATGTTAAAAAAGTATTTACCATTTATGAAGATAGATTTTATCCTGGGGACAGACAGTTTCCTGAACATAGCTATTTACTTATATACCTGGGGGTATTTCTTTTTTGAAGTAAGGTAAGAATGTGGCCTGGAAGTTCTCTCTAAGTGCCTGTTCACATGTATGCGGATTGGATGCGGTTTGAAAAAATATTCCTTCCTATGGTACCTGTTTACATATGTCCGGTGCACTGGCGATGCAGATTCAGTGCAAATTCAGTGAGGTTTTAAAAAGAGTCATGTCCGATTTCTGAGCAGTGCGGTCCGGTTCAGGTGTGATTTACAAGGCAATTGACTTCTATGGGAACTGTTTCTAAACCACACATGTGTGAACAAGATAAGATCCTGAGCTAATCCTGACCTGAACCTGATGTAAACCTAACATGAATCTGTAAAGAACTACTTTATCAATTAGCTGTGAACAGTGAGCTTGAATCCGCAGCACATATCTGTGAATCAGCTCTGCTAATGTGTGGTGTGGATTTAAGCTCAGATTTCACAGCTAATTGATACAGTAACTGTTCACTAGTTCATGTCAGGTTTACATCAGGTTCAGGACAGGATTAGCTCTCAGGATTATCCTGTTCACACATAGGGGGTTTAGAAACGGTTCCCATAGAAGTCATTAGCCTGTAATCTGCACCTGAACTGAACCGCACTGCTCAGAAATCATACTTGATTCTTTTTCAAACCACACTGAATCCGCACCGCCAATGCATCGGACATATGTTTACACGCACCATTAGAAGCATTGTTTTTTTACATTTAATGCGGATTGGATGCGGTTCAAAATGCATCCAAACTGCATATATAATTAAGGGTTCTGACAGACAAAGTTCTTATCTAGCCTACAGGTTTCCCCCCAGCAATCCAAGAGGGTGAAAATAAACTGCAATTATGGAAAACCTGAACCCTTGTACTGTTGCCAAAATGTGTATACTAACTTGTATTTGTACTAGTACTTAGACTGTACTGATGAAGAAATATGAATGAGCAAGACTATTGAATGTGAATCTTGTGAAAGCTTATTTTAGCCTAAATGATTGGTAAAAGGATGATAGATTACAATGCCAAGATATACTAAAATGTTTGGATACTTATTTTTGAGTACTTTTTGGATAAAGTTATCTTACATTAACTGTTTCACATTTATAAAAATGTTTATTGGTTCTTCTGCTCTAACTCTCAAGTATAAACTCCATAGATAACAAGCAGAGGTATCACTATCACTGATGCCAGTATGGACATTGTACATGTAAATTAGTCATTATTCATGTATGGCAATTGTGACAGTGCCACTGTGAGGGGACAGGTGTGTTCCACCTAAAAGGTCAAAGGTCCCAGGCTAGGGGACAGGAGGGCTTGGATGCCAGGAGATTCCCCTTTTCCTAAAGAGCACTGAGAAAGCTGAAGCTGTTGTATGTGAGCACAGATGTGCTGTTAGTCTGGGGGGACCAAGGCACAAGGCCTGAGCAGTCGGGTTATGAAGGGAATGAGCCCGGAGGCTTGGTACCTTTTTTGTCCTTTTTCTGTTTTTGCTTTGAATGTGGTATGAAGCTGAAACTTCTGTGTGTGAAACCATTTTGGCTCCAGAAGGTTTTACTCCTTTCATAACCAGGCCATTTTTTTCTATTCTTCAGTGCGCTACTTTATCTGGTAATTGCACGGTCATGCAACACTGTACCTAAACAACATTTACTGTATATAAATTTTCTTCACACAAACAGAACTTTCTTTTGGGGGTATTTGATCACCACCAGGTTTTTTTTACGTTTTATTATATAAATGAAAAAAGACAGAATTTTTTTTAAAGAAAAATATTTTTTACTTTCTGCATATCCAATAAAAAATTAAAAAAATCAAATGTCTTCATAAATTTAGAGCAAAAGTATACTGTTACATGACTTTGGTAAAAAAAATCCCAATAAGTGTATACTATTTGTTTGCGTGAAAGTTATAGCGTCTACAAATTATAGTATACATACTGGAATTTTTTTTTATACTACTAATAGCAGTGATCAGTGACTTATAATGAGACTGTGATAGTGCGGATGGCAATCGGACACTAACTGACACGGGGTGGGAACTGACTACTATACACTGTCACTGTACTAATGACACTAGCTGGGAAAGGGTTAACATCTTGGGTTATCAAGGGGTTAAATGTGAGCCTAACAAGTGTTAATTTGTGTAATGTTTGCTGCTTTTAATTAAAAATCTTGCAAAGCAGGGAGAAGAAAAATAGAGATTGTTCCCTCTGTACAGAGCCCTGTGTTTATTGTCAACACAGGGCTCTGGGCTGTGATTGCACAGCAGGTCCCAGCCATGAATCATTGGCTGGGACCTGCTTTCAAACTCCCGCTGTGTACAACCATAGCGGGAGTCGGCACGTGGGGGCGTCGCTGTGCTGCCCATCCGCAATACATTATAATAATTTGGTTAATAAAAGTGGGCTTACAAGCCCTGAAACACAGCCTTGACTATCATGGACTCACTGGAAAACACCATTACACTTGAGCAATATCCCAAGAATACCACACTTTATAGAATAAATCCTGTTCCTTATTTACGCAGTAATAATTTATGTACAATATACTGTACAACAAGGACATTCAGTGGGGTGATGTAAAGTTTGGGATGTCCATGTCTGCTTACCTCCAGAGCATGAACAGTACAGGAGTCTCCTCGAGGCTGTAGCCTAGAAAGCCATTGTACAGCATCCTGACATGCTTCATCAGTGGCCTCCACCAAACACTCCTGCCATTGCTCAATGTTCTCTCCAAAGCTGATCATATTGAACCTATACATCAGACAGATCACAGAACACAGGGAAAAGACATAATTATTTTCCTAAGCCCCTCTTTACAGAGATGTGACAAATGTTTCAATAGTATTATCCAATCGCATTGTGGAGAGCACTTATCAAAGATCAGGATATATATATGGAGAACTAGTCATGGGAAAGCATGCTCATTTAACTGATGACTGCCAAGGATAAGGACTGAAGAGAGTATGCTGATTTGCCCTCCAGAACCAAAGTATATTCTTTGCTGGCCTCTATCTCATTAGATACTGGCAGTGTAAGAGGACAACATATGTGGTCATTTTTAGTAGTACACTTGGGCAGTCCTATATCAGGACTTTTTATACATATTTATTTATCACCAAGAAGAATTTATTGGACACTAATATTTCATTTTATATCTATGGACTTTTATTTATTATAGAGTATTTATCTGATTTTCTATGTATTCACTATTTATTAAGTGCTGTATTGATTGTATTATAGTCAGAAACTATTGAAATTGAAGCAGTAGCTATATAAAGTGTATTTAATTACTTTGTGTGTGCAGTAAGAGGATATTTATTGATGCTTGATAGTGCCCAGGTTGTGAGAGTGGAATACAACTCTTTAAATTGCAGGGAGCACTGGTGCAGGTTATTCAGCTGGAAAAAAGCCCACAGATGCTTTATTAAAATGTTTATTAAAATGTTTTAAAAAGACAAAAAACATACTCACAAAATATGTACATGTAAAGCCACAGGTATGGCCCAAAATGATGGCAGAGTGTCCGACTGGTGGTGTGGTCAGCCTACTGACGCATTTCGGTGATGTGACATATCTCTGAAACCCGTCAACAGGCCCTCTGCACCACCAGTCGGAACACTCTGCCATCATTTTGGGCTTTACAGACTTTTCATGTACATATTTTGTGAGTATGTTTTTGTCTTTTTAAAACATTTTAATAAACCTTGGATAATGCACTAGGTGTTTGCACCACCTGTGTGCTTTCTTCCAGTTTTGTAGATCTGAGGAGGGCTACATCACCAGGATTTTATCCACAGGTCATCCACACACCTGCTTCCCAGGCTTCTTCCTGGCATTGACCCCTTTGAGGCGCTGGAGAGTTAGTGCTTTTAGGTTATTTAACTACCTGTTCCAAAGTAACACACAGTGGGGTTGAAGGTAAGCTTTGCTGATTTCTATCATCCAATCATGTGCTGTTTTCTTATTTTCTTGCATGTGATTGGGTATTCTTTATAAAGTGAACTTTACTCTGGAGCGACTGCACTTGCAGTGCACAGTTATTTGCCTTTAGTAAATCAAAAACAAGTATGGTATTGGGATTGTCCAAAATGTACATGCATTTGAGCCTCACCATCTCTGCATCCCATCTACTTGTTTACATTTGTGACCATGGTGCAGTCATTAAATTAAATTAAAATTAAAAAAAAGAGAAGGAGAGAGAGAGAGAGAGAGAGAGAGAGAGAGAGGGGGGGGGGGGCACTTGTTGGACTAGATAATGCAATGTTGATTTACATTTGCTAGGATACTAACTACATGGGGTCCACAACCAATCAGCTTGGATTATCTAGAGTAGGTTAGAAGATCAGTTAGAAAGGAGAGAGTTAAAAAGGACCTGACTGGCTGCTATGGGCATCACTCCAGATTTTTACATCAGCCCAACTATTTGATCAATAACAAAAACTTGACAAAATCAGACGGTCACAACTTGACAGAGCCTTGCAGACTACTTTGCTCATTCTTCTGAAAACAGTTGTACATTTCTAGATTGAACAGCTCTAGCTTAAATTTCCAGTCTCTACAACTAGCAAAAAAGAACTCATGACCACATCAATAAGCAATTTTGCAATCAAAATTTATTCCTACATACCAAATGTTTCTAGCCCTTAGTTGTTCCCACAGCATTGAGATCAAGCCCTTCTGCAGCTCTGGTAGGAAAGGAGCCATGGAGCTGGATGAATCGATTATTATACATACTTTGCTCTCCAATATCACGCCAAGCAGCTGTCGACTTCCTGCAACATATAGCAAAGATTGAAAGTTTACCAAAACAAGAATGTTAAGAAAGAACAAATGCATCTATTATTATAATAAAATCAAGTAAACTCACATGATATTAACAAACCTTATGTTTTAGACTTGTACGTATGCCCAAACAACTTCATCAAAATTAACAGGGCATATGTGGCATTACCTGTCCCTCCCCCATACTGCACCCCCTAGTAATATCCAGCTGTTGAAATTACACTTGATGTGTACAGTATATACAGAAACCAGTTCCAGTCACTGCTGTCAAAAACAGAGCTTCTAATCAGCGTTTGTAAACACTGCTCACAAGAGTTATTTGGAGATACAAAGTAACATTATTGTTACTTTGTATTAATTCTGTTTTATGCATCTTCATATCAAAAAGATACATATATGTATATAATCCAGTAGTTGCCACTACACAATCAAAGCCAGTAATGAGGGATCGTGGGCTGGGGCTGAGCCCCGCTATGTGTCTATAGACGCAGGCAGCGAGAGTGAGCCGGCATGAGTGCCCCCATAGGAAGCAGCTTCTCTGGAGAAAAGGAGCCAGAAGCACTGGCGGGGGACCCAACACAAAAAGGGGGTTCATGGCTGATCTGTGCAATTCCATTTTGCACAGAGCAGGTAAGTATAAACCTGTTTCTTTTGCATTTACAATCACTTTAAAAAAGAAAAAGGTGCAGAAATCACCAGATAAAAGCCACTGCAGTCGCTGAATATAGCGTTTCAAAACCTTCTCCAGTTGCTCAATATATTCCTCCAGCTCCCTGGGCTGAAATTGAAGGTGTTTCACCACTCCCTGTAAGTGACAACAAGCACAATCATTTACAATTAGGTAAGTCATGTATATGCATGCAATCCTTTCTTTAACTAGACAGCAATACAGACACATATATCACGAATGGTCATTTTTTATGAATATAATAAGTTACAACTTCATCTCAAAGGCCAGGTTAGCATCCATGTTGCTTTTGTCCATTTTTAGTGCAATTTTTAACATCCATTGTAGTGCATTTAGGTGCATTTTTTGGTTTATTGGCCAGCAGAGAACATACCAGCCTCATTGAATAATTGTATTTAATGTCACCTTTGCTGTTTTGTTTACAAAGCATGCTTTGAAATGCAAAGGTGTGAACAGGGCCTAACTCCTATATAACTACACACAAAAAGCATAGTTGATTTTGTATATACCCCTTTCTCGTGCATGTAATTTAATAAATGGGGCCGGAATTAATAATTTCCCTGCAAGACTATTGCAGTCCAGACCTATCCATTCTATTAGTGAAATAGCTCCCTGCTGAAATTGAAGGTGTTTCACCACTCCCTGTAAGTGACAACAAGCACAATCATTTAAAATTAGGTAAGTCATGTATATGCATGCAATCCTTTCTTTAACTAGACAGCAATACGGACACATATATCACGAATGGTCATTTTTTATGAATATAATAAGTTACAACTTCATCTCAAAGGCCAGGTTAGCATCCATGTTGCTTTTGTCCATTTTTAGTGCAATTTTTAACATCCATTGTAGTGCATTTAGGTGCATTTTTTGGTTTATTGGCCAGCAGAGAACATACCAGCCTCATTGAATAATTGTATTTAATGACACCTCTGCAGTTTTGTTTACAAAGCATGCTTTGAAATGCAAAGGTGTGAACAGGGCCTAACTCCTATATAACTACACACAAAAAGCATAGTTGATTTTGTATATACCCCTTTCTCGTGCATGTAATTTAATAAATGGGGCCGGAATTAATCATTTCCCTGCAAGACTATTACAGTCCAGACCTATCCATTCTATTAGTGAAATAACTGTCTGCTCCATTAGGAGTCAAGATGTAATAAGATCACTTTGGCATGCCAGCTACTACTTCACACTATTATTAAGAAAAAGATAAAGAGACAACCCCTAAAATTTGCTCCATCTGCTAAAATTATAACTAACACACAAAATGCTGCTAATTTATTATCACATACATAGCATACAGACATATCAAATGATGATTCCAACACAAATTACCATGGCATTCCTTCACACAGTAATGTTAGAAAGCCAAATAATTATCCACAATAGAACCTTTGCAATGTCAAGTAAGGTTGGATCCAAGTTTAAATCCACAAAAGCAACTATGATTAACAATTCATAATAAAAAGTATAATGTACATGAAAAAATGAGGCCACCTGATTGAGCATGCACTGGTGTCCACCATCTAAAGTCTGTAGTAACTCAATGTGAGAACAGACATGTACAAGAATTAGGCAGCTGACTAAACAGGAACAATGCTGGCTATACATGTAAAGATTTTTCTTGATCAGTTCGTTGGGCTGGATCCAAAGACTTTTAATCCACTCCTAAAGCCTTGTTCATACCAGCAACAGTGGTGGGCTGTTTTTCAGAGGATAGTACAGTAGCAGCTTCCAGGCTTTCTGTGGCAATACTGTCATCTCCTAAATTCCTTTTTATAGCTGGTATTTTTTTTGGTTGATGGGGGATTTTGCATGCATTGACCGTACTCCAACCATGAGTTGAAAGTGCTGAGATAATGTCACAACTGCGAGCCAATTGACAATGGAAGAGTTTGACAGGCAGACAGAGTTAAGTCTGCCTTGGCCATGAAGCAAAGCATTGTGGGCATGCCATGTGTAAACTCTTTTCAGTTGCATATTATATTTTAGGTGGGCAGTTAGGGGGATGTTTGTACCACAATCCCCTTGCTGCCCATGGAAACAAAACCAAACAGCTTGGTCCCTAGCCAGCTGCTAGACTGCTCAAACAATGACTGCAGATGGTTGGCTGCAGTCACTATTTGGCCTATTGAACTGGTCAAAATTCAAGCCATGTATGGCCAGCTGTAGAGGAGATGCAAGGAAGGGGGGAGGATATATTAAACTAAACAAATTCCTCTCTATTTCTATGACGCTCATTAAAGACAAATCCATTTCTTAGTGCTGAAACACAATGGGTTTGATTTACTAAAACTGGAGAGTGCAAAATCTGGTGCAGCTCTGCACAGAAACCAATCAGCTTCCAGGTTTTATTGCCAAAGCTTAATTGAACAAGCTGAAGTTAGAAGCTGATTGGCTACCATACACGACTGCAGCAGATTTTGTACTCTCCAGAGTTAGTAAATTAACCCCATTTTTGGAAATACAAGCGTATGTTAAAAGACTTTTTAAAATATATGTATAGCCAAAATTGTTTTTGTTTTGGATAGATAGGTAAAACCCCTGCATGTCTTATTGCAGTCATATCCCACACTGAGGAGATCCACCCCCTCTATTTTTTCTTGTGGCCATAGTCCCCAAAACAGAAAGAGCTGGGAAATCAAAATGTTCCAGTTTTTACCAAAACATGAATGAGAGGGAATCTTTCAATGGGGACACCTGTTGTTGTGACAACTGTCCAAAGCTGACTATACATTGAAAGATTTCTATTGCTCAGCATGGACAGACAAACTTCCCCTGCCGGCTATTGTTTTCTGACAGTCAGCACCATCAGTGGCTGTCAGAATACCTGAACAAACGCTGCATATGATTGGATAAAGCTGCTGTTCGGCCAACAATTTTCTGCCTGGCTGATTTTCATATTGAAAGATGTCCTGTGGGATGGGCCATCCACGGCTCAAATTGTAGTCAGTTAGGGATACTTTCACACTGATCCGTAGCAAAAATGTGCTAAAAATGATGCAGTGCGTTACATAGGACATGTGATTTAAAAACTAAAAATGCACCCGTGTGGCATTTTTTTATGCGTTTTTGCCACATTTTCCATACAGTTCAATGGTGAGGTGCATTTTTGTTGCACTTTTTTAACCACACCAAAAATGCAGCAAGCAGGATTTTTCAAAATGCAGCGGACCCGCAATGGATCAGTGTGCATAGTTCCGTAGAGTTACATGGTCCTGTGTTTTTCTTCCACTTTTTTTTTTCCACACAAAAGCAGAAGAAAAACGGATCAGTGTGAAAACAGCCTAATGAGGAACTAAAAAACATTTGTTCTCTGCATGGCCAGCTTTAAGCTGGCAATAGATAGATCGAAATTCAACCAGTTCAGCATGGACCAGCCAAATTCAATCCATGTGTGGTCGCTCCCACTCAATGAGCTACTGTAGCTTGTTGGAAAATTTCTCTCGGTCAGCCACTGCAGCCAATAGGTTACAGTTGCTGATCAGTGTATTCTGACAGCAAAGAGTACAATGTCTCAGCGGGAGGATATTCACCTCGATTGTGTGGATGGGGGAATCTATTTGTTTCTTTTTTCTATCAGCCCTCTGGATGAATGAAGAAAAAAAAAGATCCACCTATTTCCAGCCTAACAAATGAATTCATTTTGGACTGATCTCCTCTCACTTATGCAGGCCATAGATGGTTCATTTATCGGCCGATTTTTCGTCTGAAAGAATAATCGGCCGATTTTCGCACTGTTAGTGGGGCAATGACATCAGCCGATTTTCAGGGTTCCTCCTCTTTTCATTTATCGGTAATGCTGAAAAATTAGTGAAAAACATCCGATTTTCGCAATCATTGGTGGTAACATCGGTTTACAGAACGAACAATGTTTCGTTTTTTGGACGAAAAACCGTCTATGGCCTAAATTACTGTTTGATCTCCAGGACAGGATGTAAAGATAAATTTAAACATAACCAGCAAACAACTGACAGGAGTTTTAATCCTTCCCTGTTCTACCTTAAACTAAAAAAAAAGAAATTGGCTTTGTATAAAATTTAAATATACTCTCAGATTTTATCTTTTTCAGGCATGTATACAGCTTGATTCCCTTGATACATCTAACACCAAATACTAATATTAGTCACCCACAATATATATGGTATATCACAAAGTAAATACATAAAACATAAGACTCACATTAATCTCCACGCTTGGGAAAATAGTGCAATATTTTGCAGAAACCTGTTTGTGTAATGCCGGCACCAACTTTTTCTGATGAGTGCAATCTGGACCGGATACCAGCTTGGTGAGCTGTAACTTCAGTTTCTTCAAACCATACTTTTTCAGCCACTTTTAGAAAACAGAATACAATAAAGGTCCATCAGTTTTAAACAAAATGTTGGCTATATAATATAAATGTAGCTAGAGATTATAATCAGAGACTACAACAATATGATTGTATTTGAGCCTGTGGTAGTTTAAAGCGGTATTAAACCCTGAAGAAAACATTTATTAGATTGCAGCTTACCAATTCTTAGATGTGACGGCTGCATTCATTTTCTTTTTTAGGCTTTTTTTCTGCTTTCTTTTATCTGGTGATTCAGCCAGTAAGTCTGTATTTCAAAAGCACAAGCTCTCCAGTAGAATGTATCAATTTACATGGATAAGACAAACAATCTCTCAGAACTGAACTACTTCAATTGCTCGGCCATGCAACACTTTTTAGAATCTTTTTTTCACACAAATAGAGCTTTCGTTTTGTGGTATTTAACCATTTGCCGCCCGCCCTATGGCCGAATGGCGGGCGGCAAATGTCATCAGCGTTCCAGGTGGACGCCATATGGCGTCCTCCCGTACATGCGCAGATTGCACTCCTGCAGAGCGGCGCGATCTGTCACCGGCCGTGTACCTCGGACACGGCCGATGACAGATCTGAGTATCTGCCCCGTTGTCGGTACCATGTGACCTGCTGTGACCAATCACAGCAGGTCACATGACAGTTGGATACAATGGATGGCTTCACTCATGCCATCCATTGTATACTACTGCCTAGCTGTGAATGGTCACAGCTAATCACATGCACATGTCATGTGATTAGCTGTGGTTAAATCACAGCTAAGCACAAAAAAAACAAAAAAACAAAAAAAACCCCTGAATGAATGGATGTCATTCAGGTAAATGCTTGCTTATAGCAAAGTAATTCTTTGCTATAAGCAAATTATGTAAAAAAAAAAAAAAAATACTGATCACTTCCCCAAAGTAGTACAATGTTACTATGGTAACATTGTACTACTTTGGTCATAGTGAAATATGAAAAAAAATCTTAAAAAAAAAAAAAAATTAATAAAAAATAATAAAAAAATATAACTAAAAATAAAAAAAAAACATATAATTTTTTTTTTCATACTGTCACCAGTCAGTGTCCCTGATCACCGCCATGCCAGTTATATGATGACGCTGTACTGCACTGGTGACAATATGTAAAAAAAAAAAAATAGTGAAACTAATTTATTTAATTTTTTAATTTTCCGAAAAATTATGACAAAAAAAATACAACTTCAAAAAACTCGCCATGCCTCTTATGAAGTACGTCGGACTGTCTGCTTTGCAAAAAGGGGTTATTTGGGGGATATCTGTACTGTTTTGACATTCTTGGACCTCAAGAAATTAGATTGGCTGTCAGTACTTCAGGATTGATCAATATTCAGATCTATCCCATAGTTTGTGAACTCTATAACTTTCCTACAAACTAAAAAATACATCCTAATTTGGGTTATTTTCACCAAAGACATGTAGCAGAATACATCTCGGCCTAAATTTATGAAGAACAATTATTTATTTGCAAACCTTTATAACAGAAACAAAGAAAAACTTTTTTTTTTCAAAATTTTTGTTTTTTTTTGTTAATTTAGCAAAAAATAAAAACCCCAGTGGTGATTAAATACCACCAAAAGAAAGCTCTAGTTGTGTGAAGAAAATGATAAAATTTTAGTTTGGGTACAATGTTGTATGACCGTGCAATTGTCATTCAAAGTGTGAGAGCGCTGAAACCTGAAAACTGGCCTGGGCAGGAAGGTGTAAAATTGCCCGGTATTGAATCACCACTTTTTTATTATTTCCTATATAAAGGAAAAAATACTGAAAATTTAGAAAAAAAAACCCAATTTTTCTTAGTTTTTGTTATAAAATTTTGCAAATAAATAATCTTCTTACATTTAGACCAAAAATGTATTCTGTTACATTTTATTGATAAAAATACCACAAATTAGTGTATATTGTTTAGTCAGAGTCTGGTGGTTGAAGAGTACACGTCCCAGCGTGCGTTCCAAAGGGCGGAAATGATGTCAGTGGCACTTCCTGATGACGATCTATTGATCGAAACCGGTCGAGGTTTGATGACGCAACTTCCGCTGACGTCATTTCCGCCCTTTGGAACGCACGCTGGGACGCGGCGGCCATCTTGGTTCCTATTCACAGGCAGCAAGGCTGAATACACTGAGTGCCAGGTTATGGACACTTTGCTTGTGAGTTTTATTCTTATAATGTCTCCCCATCATTAAAGTTTTTTATGGTTTTACACTATGGGATGCTTGCTCTTGTTTCTGTTCACATGCTGAAACTTGGTTTACTGCCTGGGAGGAGAGGAGAAAGTTTAAAAAGGCTCTTTTAAACTACACTAATTTATATCCATGCTGGTCATCATCCTATTGGTTACTATCAGCCAGATTGCATGATTCCCAGGAATGAATATTGATGCCATTCTTACCATCACGCATTGGGCTAGTCCCAAACCAGGCGCTTAAGACCAACCTAGAGATAGGTGGTCCACGGCTAATGGTGAGTGCACATCCATGTGGGGCACCGATTGAGCACTGAGGAGCACCTGTAATTTTTGCACGAAGTTCACCAATTAGTATCCAACACCTGGGCACTTTATTTTTCTGAATTGGGACTGAATGTTACAAATATTCACTTTGTATATGTGAAGCAATATTACTCATATATTGTTAAATTTAATGCATCATCAAACCCAGACCGCTTCAACCCTGGCAGACCGACAGCACTAAACGCCTCAAACGTCGCAGTCGCGCACTGGAGAGACTGTGGCGCAAAACCAGGTCCCCTCATACTTTCTCCCTCTACAAATCTGCATTTCTTATCTACACCTCCTCCCTCCACGCCGCCAAGCAGGCCTACTTTGTTAACCTAATAAACACCCTCTCCTCCTGCCCCCGCCGACTCTTCTCCACCTTCAATTCCCTGCTCTCCCCCCCCCCCCCTCCTCCACTCAGTACCTCTCTCACCGCCCACGAGATTGCCACCCATTTCCACAACAAGATTGACGCTATCCGTAAGGACATCGTCAACTTGCAATCTACCTCCCCACCTAGCCTCCTCGCCCCCGTCACCCCTTCATCTCCCCCCTCCTCTGCCCTCACAACCGCACTGCCCCCCTCCTCTCCCAATGCCCCGCCCACCATAACCCCCCCCGCACTGCACTCCCTCAGCCCTGTCACTACTGAGGAAGTCGCCAAAGTCCTCTCAAAAGCCCGCCTCACTACCTGCCCCCTGGACCCTATCCCCTCTCAACTCCTCCGGTCACCCCCCTCTTCCCTCATCCGCTCCCTCACCCACATCTTCAATCTCTCCCTCTCTACTGGCGTATTCCCCTCCCCCCTAAAGCACGCGCATATCACCCCCATCCTCAAAAAGCCCTCCCTGGATCCCGCGGACCCCAACAACCTCAGACCCATCTCTCTGCTGCCACTCACCTCCAAGCTCCTTGAACGCATAGTCTACGATCGCCTAAGCGCCCACCTTACAGACAATAACCTCCTTGACCCTCTACAGTCCGGCTTCCGTCCCCTACACTCCACTGAAACTGCCCTCCTCAAAATCACTAACGACCTACTCAACGCCAAAGCCAAGGGCGACTACTCTGTCCTCCTTCTCCTGGACCTCTCTGCGGCCTTCGACACAGTTGACCACCCCCTCCTCCTTAATAAACTACTCTCCCTTGGCATCGGAGATACTGCTCTCTCTTGGTTCTCATCCTACCTATCCCGACGCTCCTTCAGTGTCACCTACAATGGTGCCACCTCCCCCTCCCTCCCCCTCTCTGTTGGGGTCCCCCAAGGCTCTGTCCTTGGACCCCTTCTCTTCTCCATCTACACCTCCTCCCTGGGCAAACTCATACAATCTCACGGCTTCAACTATCACCTCTATGCTGACGACACCCAAATCTACCTCTCCACCCCTCACCTCACCCCCACTATCTGCGCCCGCATCACTCACCTCCTAAATGACATCTCAGACTGGATGTCGCTACATTTCCTCAAGCTCAACCTCTCCAAAACTGAGCTCCTCATCTTTCCCCCTGCCAACACCCCCCCCCCCCCCCCCATCCTATCCATCATCACCAACAACTCCACTATCACTCCCGCCCCGCAAGCCAAAGTCCTTGGCGTCATTCTTGACGCGAACCTCTCCCTCCAACCGCATGTCAAATCACTCACAAACACATGCAGGCTCCATCTTCGCAACATTGCCAAGATACGCTCCTTCCTCACCCCAGACACCACCAAACTTCTAGTACACTCCCTCATCATCTCACGCCTTGACTACTGCAACTCCCTCCTCACTGGCCTTCCCAAGTGCAGGCTCTCCCCGCTCCAGACCATCCTGAACTCAGCTGCCAGACTCATCCACCTCACCACCCGCTCCACCTCTGCCACCCCCCTCTGCCTCTCCCTCCACTGGCTCCCGATTGCCCAACGCATCAAATTTAAACTCCTAACCCTGACCTAGAAAGCCGTTCACAACACTGCCCCTGACTACCTCACCAACCTGATCACCAAGTACCACCCTACCCGTACCCTTCGCTCCTCACAGGACCTCCTTCTATCCTGCTCCCTGGTCTCCTCCTCCCATGCACGACTGCAGGACTTCTCCAGGTCCTCCCCCATCCTCTGGAACTCACTGCCCCAATCCATCAGACTGTCGCCTTCCCTATTCACATTCAGGCGCTCCCTCAAAACCCATCTCTTCAGGGAAGCCTACCCCACCCTCACCTAACGGCCATCCTCCCTCATTCCTCCCACCACTTCATCCCCCTCAGCCACTTCCTACTGTACCTTTACCCCCTCCCTCCTAGATTGTAAGCTCGTAAGAGTAGGGCCCTCTTACCCCTCGTACGTTGTTTGTTGTTGTTGTACTGTGCCATGTATTGTCCCCCCTATTGTACAGCGCTGAGCAAACCCTTTGGCGCTATATAAACTCGTAGTAATAATAATAATAATAATAATAATGCACTTAATTTATGCACGTTCCACATGGTATTTTGTTTGTTTTTGTGTTATTGGTTCACAAATTAGGACTGCAGCGTATACTTAGCAAAGTTGCATGAATATCTATTCAGAAGCACAACAGCACTATATCTTATCTTTTGCTACCTACTGTAGTTGTGCACTGGGATGCTATTCTAAATAAAGGTCCTCACCTCCAGCGCGCCCCAAACCCCCCCCCCCCACCCCTTTCAGTACATTCTGTAGGCACAGTTGCTCCAGAGCTTAGTAAATGAGCAGAAGCTCTTCTGGTTTCCATCATTCAATCATGTGCAAGCAAAATGCAGCTTTATTTATTTTCCATGCACGTGATTGGGTATTCTTTGCAAAATGAAGGCTTACCTCATTTACTAAGCTCAGGAGCAACTGCACTTGGAGAATGCAAGTGCACGTTGCAAAGTGCACATTCTATTTGCCTTTAGTAAATGATCCCCAATACATCAGTATGAATTCTGTCCTGAGATAAGGAATGTAAACAAAAAATAACACAGGTCTGCGACTAAAAAGCTGTTTGATTATTTTCATCTCATTTCCATGTATTTTGGTGTGCTGAAAACAAATAAAATATTGAAAAAACTCCTAGATGTCATGATTTGCCACAAAATGCAAAATTGTCTTCAAATGTATACATTTTTTTTAAATTTTTGGTTATTTGTTTATATTATGGGTTTTTAACTAAATTTTAAGTCCAAATTACTATTAATTAAGTCACATAAGTGCATTTAAGATATAAAATGCCAAAAAAACCTTAAAGGGGTTGTCCGAGTTATGTAGAAAAAAAATATAGCACTGTAAATCTGATGGTCAGCAATATATACATAAGCTAAGCAAGTTTTAGGGAAAAAAAAATTCTATTTCCTCATTTCCCTAGTTCTCTTCTGGCCCTTTGTTGTTATTTGCAGGTAAACAATCTCTGCCCCTCCCCCCCTGCAAATGGGGTGAATACAAGTGCTGCTCTGAGTGACATGTCTGTCTACTGGGATACTCAGCAGCATGCTGTATGTGTAAGCCTCAGCCCTGAGTCTGTGCTTCTAATGGTAGAAGGGGTTAATCTTTCCTGAAGAATCCAGTGGGTGGGATACCAAATACCCTTGTTTTCTGTGTCTATGGGACAGTCAAGACTGACAAAATCACTGGACCAAGAAGAGTTGGCAGCCGAGGGTGCTAACAGTTGGTGAAAAAAATGTCCTCCGAGAAACTTTGGTACCTTCCCATAAAGTTCTTCTACCACCTCTCCACATAAAATTGACATTGATGAAGCAATTCGTAAAATCCCTTCCAAGAGATGGAGAATGCTTCAAATACTTGGTCACCAAGTTTCCAGGCTTGTCGGAGGCAAAATTGAAGGAAGGTGTGTTCGTCGGACCAGACATTAGAAGGCTTATAGTTGATCAAGAGTTTGTCCATACCATGACGGATCCTCAAAAAGAAGGGTGGATTGCATTTAAAGAAGTCGTACAGACATTTTTAGGCAATAACAATGATCCTCACTACAAAAAGATCGTCGGACGAATGCTGAAAGCATTTCAAGCTTTAGGTTGCCTGATGAGTTTGAAAGTGCATTTCCTCCAGTCCCACCTTGACTACTTTCCTGAAAATTTGGGAGCTGTGAGTGAGGAACAAAATGAACGATTCCACCAAGACATTAAAGAGATGGAAAGGAGATACCAGGGAAAATGGAGCATTACAATGATGGCAGACTACTGTTGGATGCTTCAGAGAGACATTCCAGATGCTACTCACAAGCGTAAATGCACCAAGAGGAGCCTCACAGGGAAGAAGAATCGAGTTTAGTGTGTGTAGGTGTGCTCATTTCAGTTCAAAAAATGATTTTCATGAAAAAATTGCAATAAAACTTTAATTTAATAAGTCTATTTCCATTTATTTTGAGGTATTGCCTTATTTAACATAGTTACCTAAATTGTCAGGAAACGTGATGTCCTATGACAAAATGGAGGTCATTTTCGGGATTCAGCGCACCAAAAAACATAAAGATTACGTGGAATAACCAAAACAGCTCTTGAAAAAAAATTTTTTTGCAGACCTGTGTAATTGTAACATTTCACCAGCAGGAGATTTGTTCTGTGAATGAAGGCACACTACAATGTTTTCTTGCATGGCAAGACCACTTACTGTTATCTCACATATATATTCTATTATAGCCAAATTTACCACCCTAACTCCTCCCACAGTTTTTACACTACATAGACAGTAATATACCGAAACGTGCGGATTGTTCCTGATTGGTGTGCTATTACTTTGTGGAACGTTTTGCCAAATGGTTCACGAAATATCAGCGTTTTTGTGGTGAAAGTAGTCCCTTAGGAATGAATGGCGGAATGTTCAAAACTAGAGTGGGAGCTGACAATAGCTACAGTGTGAGCTGAAAAATAAGGACATGATTTCTAAACTGCCACCACTCCCTCATTTTCAAGCCCACCTACACAAATCTTAAATCAAAATGTTCAGCTATCCCTGCTGCCACTAAAAATGTCCACGGCTAAGCCATAGTCCTGATAGTTTTCACAATATAACCATTTGTTTGCAACTCACGCTGCCCATTGACATTCATTAAAACTCCACTCTAGCCACCTCAAATTTGAAGGGCAGTTTCTAAACTGCGACTGTGCCTTCATTTTCAATATTTCAGAGACATACTATGCATCAAAATGTAGGTCTGGGTCTTGTGATTCTCACAATATAAAGCTCTTTGGTGTAGGATTTATAATGTTTAAACTACAACCGTTTGAAGACGGCAACCGCCAGTGAAGTGAGCAAGTTGGAGCAGTTTGTTTTTAACAGCTCTTCTCTGCCCTTGCTGTAGAGTGAGTTGCCAAAGGAACCCAGGTGTGTGAGCAGGCAGCAGAGTGACAAGTCACTCCACCCAGTTACTCCGCCCACTGCAGTTGTAGACTACTGGTGGAGGCAAGAACACTTCACACAATTTCCCCAGAAATTGTAGCTTTTCTAGTTTCAGAATGTTCCTGTGTGCATTCATTTACAGAGCTATCTTTCTCTGGTGCAGTGTTAACCTGGAAAAATAACTGCAAGAAAAAAAACCCTTAAAAAATAGCACTTAAATTAAGTGCCCTCTGCTATCTTTGCCAGATTTTGTGGTATAGATGGCAAATTTTTTCAATAGATTATCTCTTTACATCCAAGTTTTGTAAATCAGTATCACAGTTAAGGAATAATGTATGTCTTACTGCTTTGGATGAACAGCATTCTTCTTCTTTGGGTAAAGCAATGAAGGGAATACTTTTCCTCACGGTTTTGGTTGCTGGATAGTCCTTGTACACCACCCCTGTGGGATATAGGCAGAATGGGGATCATGTTAAAGTAGAAACATTTTTTTTAATTATTTGCTGAAGTGGGGACAGGTTAGAAACTTTTTCAGGATTACATTGTTGTGTTTCTGTTGGGGAGATTTCACTTCACTTCACAGGGAAAGGAGTGAGGGGAAATCTCCACAATGTTGACACTGAAAACAATACAAATCCAAGAGGAGTTCTCACTCTTCCCCATTTATAATTAAAGTGGTTGTAAACCTCAGACATGAAATATGAACAAAGCATACCCCTCTATAGTGTATGTTTGTATCAGTTCAGAGCACAAGTGGCATTTCTGTCCACTGCCTTGTTCCTCTGCTATAACCATAAGTCACTTGTGGTGAGTTTTTCTGACATCAAGAGAAAAATGGTGACAGGGGAGGACACAGACTGTGATTGACAGCCTCAGCTCTGTTCCTGTGTGCTGTCTGAAGGGTGTGTGTCCCTTCTCTCCAATTAGCTCTCAGAGCTCTCCTCATTGATGTAACTTCAGCTTTCCACACCCCTGCTTTTTGAAGATGAGAGATCCTGTGTAGATTCTGCACTTTGAATGGATGTAGGGGGAATGAAGGGTGTAAATAAACTGGTATAACTTATGTAGGAGGATTTGTTTCATCTCTGATCATCGCCTGAAGCCAGTCACTTCACTGGGTTTATGTGAGGTTTTACAACAACTTTAACACTGTTCAGACATAATATTCTGTATACCAAGTTTTATTCCAGCACTGTGAAATGTTTTTATTTTTCTACTGTCAGAAATGCTGTTGCACTTTGTATATACTGTATGTGTACACGTAGTACACATGGCACTTCAGTACAAAGCCATAACCATAACCATTAAGTCTAAACTGTCACTCGATCAAATAATATAAATGTAGAAGAAGTGAAGGATGTTTATTTTCCTGGGACAGGATCTTTTGGAGCTAAGCTGCCAGGCTAAATTGATATGCTTAGAGATGTTTTTTTTTAAAATATGTAATTTAGATGTTATAAAGGGAAAGTTCACCTTTACCAAAAAAACTAGCTATGCAGATAAAGGGTGTCTGTAGATAAAAAACTCTGACCAAAGTTGAATAATGCCCTTGCCATGGGTGTAGACCATTTACATACCTAGGACATTGCTAAGCTGTTGCTGTTCACTTTCACCATCACAGGAGTGAGCTCTCAACCACTGAGCTCACAGCTACTGCTTCAGGGGAGTTAAAACACAGGTGAGATACCTTCAATTGTGGCATTGGCTGCTCTCGCTGCGGGGCACTTCTGCTTTCCCATACCAGAAATCTGCCTTTGAACAGCTTTGCCAGCAGTGTACGGGTGCCCCGGGCCTTATCTTCCTTCTTTATGCAGCTCTGAACAGATGCTCGTCGCACACTTCTCTTTCATATGTTGTTCAGTGGGAGCGCGACCTGGGAATGGCTGTGGATCCGGAGGACTGGAATAAGGCCTGGTCACTCATAGCTAAATGCTCATTTAATACGAGCACGCTGGAAGCAGCCTTTAAGGTATTTTTTCGTTGGTATTGGGTTCCGGCTCATTTGGCCCAGGCTAACCCTGCCTGTAGTGATCAATGTTTTCGGGGTTGTGGCCATCGTGGCGATGTATTGCATATCTGGTGGTCATGCCCGAGGCTGGTTCATTTTTGGTCTCGTGTGTTTGGCCTCCTTTTCACTTTGTTCCATCTCTCCATAAGCCGGGATGCTCGGTATGCTTTGCTTCATTGCCCCATACCGGGCCTCTTCGCTCGTCAGCAGAAGTTGGCTTCCTATTTGTTTTTATCGGCCACTAGAACAATTTCTCAGGCCTGGAAGAGTCCGTTTGTCCTTTTTCAGGGGGTGCGGGATCGTATGACCACTGTGATGCTCAACGAACAGATGTCGAGTATCTGCAACGACTCCCAACGTAAATGTTTGAAAATATGGGAGCCGTGGCTACAATATGCCTTTCCCACGCTCCCCACAGCTAGTATGGGGAGGTAATGGCGTTTGGCATTGGCGTTCGTTATTGGTGCTCTTGGACCCCTGCTCTTTGTTTTGTTTTTGTTTTTTTTTTTCTTTCCTTCTCTCTTTTTCTGTTTGTTTTTGGTGTGACAGTGGACAGCTGTCTTTAGTTGTGATAGTCAGAGTTACGTTAATGTTATTGTAACTTATGTGCCATTGCTAGCCCCTGCGTGGGCATACCTTTTGCCTTGTTGGAATTAGAGCACTGTTTTCTCTATTATGCTTTTTTTTATCGGGCAATTGATAGCCCCTGCGTGGGCATGTTTTGTTGCCTCTGTTTTATACTGTTTTAAAATTCAAATTAATAAAAACCATTGAAATATAAAAAAACAAACAAAACACAGGTGAGGAGGCATATGATGGTAAAGGTGAACAGTAACAACTGAGCATCGCTTAGTAACATTATTAGCAACGTTTTAGAAATGTTCCATTCAATCTTCAGGAGGTACAAATAGGCTAAAACAATAGCAAGGGCATTATTCAAAATTTGGTCAATGCTGCACAGTACAGGTGTCCCTTATCTGCATAGGTAGTTTGTGGTAAAGACGAACCATGCCTTTAAGTTTCCCTGGATCTGTAATTCTAGAGGAGGCTCAACCACCTTTCAAGACCTGTGATTCTAGGTGAGGCTCAAGCAGTGCCCTTAGACCTGTCATTTTTTATGAAGCCCAATCAGCATTCTCAAGTTGTGATTTTGGAGGGGGCACAAGCTACACTCCCAGACTTGTGAGTATGGACAAGGCCCAAGCTGTACTGAATTTGGATAAGGCTGATGCATTGTTATATAAGGCCTTTCATACCAGATGAGACCACAGCTGTAATCCCAGGTGGGATGAGGCTCAAACTTCACTTTTAGACTCTTCTCCCATGAATGGATATCTAGGAAACCTAAGTTGTGCTCTTAGGTGAGAATGTTAGAGCCTGTCATGCATCCATCCCTTTTTAGAATGGATTATTGTATTATTTTTGAGTAATCAAACAGAAGCTCTCTTTCCATTTAAAAATATGTGTATATTTTCTGCAGACAATTTTGTGATTAACACACACATCTTACACGATGCACAGTCAGGTAGGTGACACATTTATTCCCTAGTTCCCCCATGCAGCTCCCTATGTTCACATCTGTTTATTTAGTAGGGGATGATTCAGGAGCAGTACCTGGACAGGTTCATCCAGTGCCCTGGGCAAAGTTGCTGAACTGAATCCCTCCCCCCACTGTTAATGCATGGCTTTACAATGGGTTTACTGTATCCATTCTCTGCCCCCTTGCTCCACTGTGCCCAGGCCAGCAGCCCCTCCTACCCATCCTTTGTCCCAGCCATGTCCAGGAGGCAATAAAGCTGAACCAGAAAGTACAATGTAGTAATCATCCTGGCTGTGCAGTGTGGCAGATATAAGTCAGAAGACTGATTGTGCAGAATTACAAATTCTTTGGCAGGTAAGTATTAAACGGATTCTTTGCTGGTTGCCTTTATTGCAGCTATAAATTCAACTTGGGCTTTACCTACATAGAGCAAAAGCTAAAGGTTCACATTAATACCTCCTCCCCAGCTGCACCTAGTTACACTTACCTCACTCCCCTGTTCTTCCATTTAGCTGCTTATAGCAAAGAAAGACAGTCCGGACTTGCTCCAGTCAGAGCTTTTTCTGAGCCCTGTATCACTGTTCTTGGGCCATTCACCAAGTGGCAGTGCTGTGACATGGATTACCACGCTCCTCCATGCCGAGATGTATTCCCAGTGGCTGAACAGAGCAAAAGGGTAGCACAGGAAAGGTGGGAATACGTTGCTAGGAATCAGGGCGTTAAAGCAAACTTGCTGCTCTTCCTTCCACGGGCAAAGCACAAATTTGCTTTAGAGCACCCAATTACATTATCACTCTAGCTACAATGTCATAATAAAGAACTTATAAATCCAAATACATTTCTGGGCTTAGATTAAATAATCATATAGTGAAAGCAGCTAGCACAAGTAAAGGATACAAAACCTCAAATGTTATAGTGCAAAATGTGCAGCACTAAAACATTAGTAATCAAAATTATTATTTTGAAAGAGCATCCAATCATCAAAAGAAAAGGAAAAAACCCACATTTCCAGTGAGACCGGAGAGAAGGGGTGACACCTCAAAATCAATGGTGTATTGCATTGGGATTGCTGCAGCCCCGTGATTGTCTTTGATGGCTTTGTGTTTTTAAACCAATTTACATACTGCACTATTAGTATTTATATCTTGCATGCCTCTACTGGTGGAGAATGGAGTTGGAGTGGAACCACAGGTTAAAATACCACTGTGTCATCTATCATGGATAAAAAGCCCAATAGCTCCGGTAAGAGCTCCTATGTACTTGTTGTTGTCACCAGAGATTTTGAGGTGTCATCGCTTCTCTCGAGTCTCATTGGATGTATGAGTTTTTTCCTTTTCTTTCGATGACTGGATTCACTTTCTTTTAATTAGTGTTATTTGAGCACAGACTTTAATTGATGGGCTCTTTCAAAATAATGATTTTGATTAATAATATTTTAAAACTGCACTTTTTTGCACCATAATAACCAATTTACCTCTATGACCAGTCATGTAGCTCACTGCACTTGAACTCACATATGTGGAATTATTTAGTTAAAAAGAAGCCATTCTGTGTGTTGCCAAAAATAATTCACTTACCTATATGTCTTCCATTTTCAGTATAAAAAACATCAAATGAAGCTTTCTGTTGTTTCTTTTGTTTTATTTTCTTGTCACTGCCAAAGTCCCAATCTTTAAATGTTTGAGCTAAAATAAAAAAAGTCAATGGGTTTCATCTTTTTCTATTTCCAGCTTTATTTAAGATAATGTTCTTTACTGATGGTTCATCAAAGGACTAAATATTATTTCAATTCTATGTAAACCTATTCATTAATCACATGCCATAGTCCAGCAGATCTGGTTATGCACATATGATTAGTGTAATTAACAATAAAAGCCCCCTCAGTGTGTATATCTCTAAGGTCTCTTTCAGATGTTTACCGCCCCTGGCCACCCAGCCAAGCTGTAAAAAAAACAGCCAGACAGGTCTGTCCATAAGCCGTGGCCACAATGCTTTACTTTATGGCCATGGCATTTTGTAAGTTGGTGTGCAGAGTTTGACAACCAGCATCGCTTGTCAAACTCACCCATTGAGTTCAGGGGCTGCACTGCACCCGTGTGCAATGCATGCCATTGCAACACATTAGTGCAGCATTGTAGGGTTAAATAAGGCAGAGGAGGCAATATACAGCCTGTCAAATACCCAAAATAGGATCACTCTTCAGAGAGCACTGCACTCTGCTGTGAGTGTTAAACAGTCCTAAAAGTGTACATCCAATACATATAGATATTTTACTCTTTTTTTTTTTTTGTTAAAGAATAATGTAGTTGGAGAATATTAGCGTATAACTAAACACAGGAACAAAAAATTTACATATTGGAGCTTACCGGTCCTTAAATGTAGTGACCCTATTTGTTTTCTGTTTTCATGTTAAAGCCCAAGTGTACTCAAAATAAAAATGACACAAAAATCAGCTCAAGGGACATGACTTAGTCTGGCCATAGACAAGTTGAAAAAATGAAAGTTCTGTCGATCGAAAAACGAAAATAGCTCATATGATTGTGTCAACAATTGTTTAGATTTTCTGAAAAAAACCTCAGCAGGTTGGATCAGGCACTTTTGATTGCGGCACGAAAATTGCATGTCACAGCAGGCACACTAATGATTAGAAAAAATGAATGATTCGATGATCAGCACAAATTTCATCCATTTTTCCTCTCATCTATGGCCTGTTTAAAGCTGGCCATACACGTATCAGTTTTTTTTTTACATGTAATCGAGATGGATGGAGGAATCCTCCCCATTGTGTCATTGCATTCTGCAAGCGGGGACCCTTCTGCTGTCAGAATACACTGATATGTGCTGCAGCTGATTGGTAACAGTGCTGATTGAAGCTAAATTTTCCAGCTCTGCCATTCATAGAAGTTGTACTACAGCTTCTATGTAATAAAACGAAATCTAAAACAATGTTATCAGCCTGCCCAGTTATCTTCTTTGAACTACAGAAGACATCTCCATTATGTGATGGTGATAAGAACGGGAGGTGGTTGTAGTTGAAATCTGGAGCTTAGAGTGCCAACATTGCTTCTTCATAGAAACAGTGGTGTGTGTAAACATTGTCACCATAAGACAGGCAGTGTATTACTGGCATGATTATCAGGTGAAAATAAAAGGAAACAAGCCTGAAAAGGAAACTAATGAACCACTATATCTAAGGACTGGCAAGCTGCAATATATTACATTTTTGTTTGGGAGTTTTAGATACATTTCATGTGTGGGGAACCTCTCAATAGTTTCCTGCTACCAGTAGTTATCACTGATCCTGAGGTATTTTCCTGTGAGAAAGAAAGGCGCTTCCATTCCTCCAGCTCCAGTGTCAACATTATAAAACACAATAAAAATAAAGTAAAGAGAATGAGACCCATTCATAACCGTCATAGCACAATATGGCTGAGAAGCTTATGATCAGAGCTCTCAGTGACAAATGTTTTGTTAATTATTTGAAATTATGTATATTTTAAAGTAAAATGTCACTGTGATGTATTGTGGACGCCTAAACCCACAAAAATTCAGCAAGGCTTCCGTACCTGGAGGGATATCAGCTTTGGCACTATTTGGTCGCCACATCAATGCTTTCATGCTAGTGTCCTTCTTGCCTTCTTGATCATTCTTAATGCCCTAGACATTTGAATAAATATGGTAATTTATTTAGTGCATTATTAAAAAGGACATCATCATTATTTTTGCAATACTCATTGCATATACAAAATACTTCCAGATCACAATTCACCAAATTGGATTCCACAAATTGACGGGGTCAGAAGTTACCATTTCATATTTGTGCCTCCAGGGCCTTTGAAGGCAAAATCCAATATTGTAGCTGACTATTCACATATAATGTCACTCAATGAGTGTGAATGAAAACAGGAGAAAACTTGCAATCCTTTCAAAAATACTTTAAGTGTAAGTTCATCTTTTCAGGATAACTGAAAAGGTGAACTAACACTGTATACCCTTCCCCAGCATCTTGCTTTCCATACCTCTGTGGGTGGTGAGCTGTCAGTACCTACGCAGTTGTAGTAGCCAAGGGATTAGAGATCCCCAATCTGCTCCCTCTTCTGAGTATGGATCAGAACGATTCTGATTGGTCATCGCCAACACAGAGCGTCGCTCTGATCTGTCCCGGAAGCACTGCAGAAAGAAGGGAAAGAAGAACAGGGATTCCAAATCCTCAGACCTCTACACTGGCTCCATAGACACTGACAGCTCATCAATCACACGGGTAAGTGCAAGGGAGGGAAGGAGAGGGTGTACGGTGTTAGTTCATCTTTTCCTTTGTTCTGAAAAGGTGAATTAGCCCTTTAAGGGCCCATTCACACTATCCATGTGCTAAAATTCAAAATACTAACCACAACATACAAATCCATCCACAACAATGCCCTTAGCTACATCACCAACCTTATCCACAGATATCGTCCAAATCATCTGCTCTGCTCCTCCCAAGACATCTTGCTCTCTAGCTCCCTTGTAACTTCCTCACATGCCCACCTCCAGGACTTGTTGAGAACCTCTCCCATCCTCTGGAACTCCCCCACCCTATCCGCCTGTAGGCAATCTTTGAAAACCCACTAATTCAGGGAAGCCTACCCCATCTCCACCTAAGAACTGTACTTGAAACACCTCCACCAGATCATCCCCCGCAGCTATCACCTTTCGTATCACCTCCCCTTCCTTTAGGTTTTAAACTCCATGACCATGGCCCACCTATTCCTTCTGTATTGAACTGTATTGTAATTGTAATATTCCCCTATATATTGTAAAACGCTGCGTAAACTGTTGGCACTATAGAAATCCTGTATAATAACTAATACACTTCTTTTCTATGTGCTCTAGGAGTGACTTGCATTGCACAATGTGAACATGCCCTAAAGTGCTAAGTAGAATTGGATGTGTTATTTGCTTTACAATGTGTGTCCTTTAGTAAACACTATGGAGTTGATTTACTAAATGTAAATAGACATGCACTTTGCAAGTACAGTTGCTCCAGAGCTTAGAAAATAACGGAAAGCTTCATTTTACAAAGAATACCCAATAACAGGCAAGGACAATTAAAAAAAAACAAAAAGAAAACAGCATTTCCTTGTACATGATTGGATGATGGAAGTCAGCAGAGCTTCCCCGTATTTGCTAAGCTTTGGAGAAACTGCACTTGCAAAGTGCACAGTATATTTGCCTTTAGTAAATCGACCCCTATGTCAGGTTACTATTGATATGATAAACATACCATTCGGGCAAGTGTAAGAGCAGTAGGTTTTGGAAGTGGCAGTGTTTTTGGCCTGTATTTCTCTTTCTGATATGGCTCCACTGATCCTTCCGCTGGGGGCATCTGGTTCTCTTCTTTATTACCATTGCGGCGTTTTAACGATTCAACCAAAAAAGCACACTGCAAGGTAAAAAACAACACTGATACTTAACAAATTTGTTTATATTCAAATTGCATGTCACCAATATGTATGTAAGTTGGAATCTATCTATGACTTATTTAATAAGCCAATTAAAAAAAAGCAAAGGTGTGCAACAATCCATGGCAACCAATTAACGTTCTTGTCATGTGAACAATGAAAGATGATTAACTGATGGCTGTTATAGGTTAGTGCAACTTGTGCAGTGCTCCTCTGTTTAAAGCTGCATTCACACCTAGGCATTTTGAATCCTAGGCAGAATCACTGTGATTCTGCCTGCAGTTTCGAAAAGCTCTATTAAAATGGCAAAATGCACAACGCAGATTTTAGATGTCATTTATTTAAATGACACCTAAAAACATGGTGCGGTCCTGCCACGATTATTGCTCAATAAATCGTGCTGCAATCTTGGCAAACTGAAATGCGCAAAGCTTTCTGCCCAACAGAAGCTCATGTTCCTTTTGGGGCGACAAGCCTCGCACATTGTGGTTTGCCACGAGTGCAACGTGATTTATTGCTCGACAATAAAGGCAGAACCACACCGCGATTTTAGGTGCCATTCAAATGAATGGCATCTAAAATCCGTGTTGTGCGTTTTGCCATTTTAGTACAGCATTTTAAAATCTCAGTGATTCTTCCCGCAATCCTCAACGCCTAGCTGTGAATGCAGCCTTAAATTGGTTGTAAACCTCTGATATGAAATATAAACAAGGCATATCCTTCTATAGTGTGTTAACAATTTGAATTTTCCGTGCTATATATGATTAAATATCACACAATGAAAAAAGGAAGCAGCCAGCACAGTATCGCAGGTATCAATACATAAAAGCTAATAAAACAAAAAAGTGCAGTGCTACACATTCAAAAGTACGACTAAACATAAAAAATAATACATAAAAAATATAGTGTCCAATAATGTGCAAAAAAACGGAAATAAACGTAAAGTCTTTAGTGATAAATAAAAGTTCAAATATTTTCTAGAAAAAATTGTGCTTCCAAAAAAATTATATATCAAAAAAATTATTAATAAATCAAAAAAAGTGAATAAGCTTCTTGGGGATCCACCATCACCAGCACCTCAAAAATACTGCCTCTTACCAGACTTATATGGCCCCACAATTAAGTGACGGTCAAGAAAAGCATAGTGCGGATACCAAATTAGGATGACGAACTCCATTACTGCTGACTTTAGGGGCATAGGGTGCACTCCATACACTGGATGTAGATAGACGCCAATAGGATCCCTCTCATTAGATTCCCAAATCAAGGCATGAGCTCCCAAACTGATACTTCAGATAAATTGCCAAATGTAGACCTAAAATAATGAATTATCCTCAAAGAGGATCATCCAAAAAGCAAAAGAATCCTCATGGTGTAGTATAATTAGCAGGATGTATTGCCTTACAACGTAGTATTATACGTACATCAAGATATACTTAAAACAGCAAGTCACCATATAACCAAATGATACGTTTCTAAGCAACAAGATGGGCGCCGCACTCTGGTGTGTGCTGACGTCATGCGTTCTGACTCATTCCAACGAGTTTCGTCATCTATGGTGACGTCATAGTTGACGAAACGCGTTGGGGGGAGACAGAACGTGTGACGTCAGCACGCACTAGAGTGCGGTGGCCATCTTGTTGGTTAGAAACTTACCATTTGACTCATGCCTGGATTTGGGAATCTAATGAGAGGGATCCTATTGGAGTCTATCTACATCCAGTGTATGGAGTGCACCATATCCTCCAAAGTCAGCAGTAACGGAGTTCGTCATCCTAATTTGGTATCCGCACTATGCTTTTCTTGACCGTCACTTAATTGTGGGGTCACATAAGTCTGGTAAGAGGCAGTATTTTTGAGGTGCTGGTGATGGTGGATCCCCAAGAAGCTTATTCCTATTTTTTGATGTATTAATAATTTTTTTTGATATATAATTTTTTTGGAAGCACAATTGTTTCTGGAAAATATTTGAACTTTTATTTATCACTAAAGACTTTATGCCTATTTACTTTTTTTGCACATTATTGGACACTATAATTTTTATATATTATTTTTTATGTTTAGTAGTACTTTTGAATGTGTAGCGCTGCACTTTTTTGTTCTATAGTGTGTACTTGTCTCAATTAGGAGGACATTTCTGCCTGCTGCTTTGTTCCTCTACTATTAACATGAATCACTTCTGAAAAATTTTCTTGACACCATGAGAAAAAAGGTGACAGAGTAGGGACCTCCAGCAAATTGACAGCCTCATCACTGAGCTTTGCAGTGTGTAAATTAAGCTCTCCGCCCACCTTTCCCTTTTTAAAGAACTCTCAGACAAGCCTTATAAATTCAGAACTTTGAACATATGTAGAGAAGGGAACACTGCAAATAAACAGGTACAACTTACAAAGGAAGAGTTGTTTCATCTGTGTGTGTGTGTGTGTGTGTGTAGCCAGTTACTTCACTAGATATATGTATGGGTTTACAATCGCTTTAAACAGAGGTATAAGCCAACAAGATTACATTTCCATTGAAGTTAATAATGAAGATAAAAACTATACTAACCTTTTTGGAGTAGTTAACAGCCTTTTCCATCTCTGAGACAAGACAAGTGATGTCATCGCTTTCAATAATACCTGTCAATAGGTCAATGTGTTACACATACTGATACAGTTTAATAGTTATATTGGTGACTTAATTATATAGTATTGACTATAGCTTTCTCTATAATGATGTTGATGATGGCAATAATAACATAACAAAGAGAGTAGCAATTTGACAGTACACAAAGACCTACATTAATCCATCGAAAAGTGGATTATAGGCAATATTATGTAGAAAGACTAGACTATGAGCAGGATGCTAAACTGCCTATGAGGCAATGGGAGGTCAATGATATCCCCCTGAGGAGGTCACGTGTCCTGGTGACGAGAAGCACAGGGGAGGGGCTTATTGGATGATGTAAGCACACACGGAAGTGTATGGAAGATAGGTAATATACATTGAAGTATGCTGATATATGTATACCAATGCTGGCAAAGTTTGATACACTATAGCACCCTTGAATGTGAGTGTGATTCTGCATTGTAGTAATGAGTGAATACATTTATGTGAAGGATAAAGCACTATATTAGCCTTTTCTTGCATGTGTGGCTGAGCAAAGGATTGAGCTGGAGGGTGCCTTAAAGGGATACTGCAAGAGATTGGAGTTGCATTGGAGATCTAATAGAAGAATTCTACCGCCGGGAAGGATCAGCAGAGATACTGGGATATTAAAAGTCAGCAGAGTGGGACACAAGCTTAATATGACCATGCATAATATGTAAGGCCATGGGATCCAGGTGACAGCACATCTGCTGGTGGTGATAAACTATTTTGGAAGTTGTGTGGTTCACAAGGTGGTGAAATACAAAACAGCACCTTAAACAGATTTCTTTAAGAGACTTTTTATGGACATTTTGATGATTATTTACTTTTTAGTGTTTATTATGATTTATAATATATAAGTGATGATGTGAAAGTGCTGCACTATATTTACACCCCGGTCACATCAAGCTCGACTTTGAAATCGCGTGACTTAGTGAAGTCATACCATTTCAAAGTCGGGGGACCTGCCGATTTCAGGTGCGATTTGCAAGACACAGATGTGTATGCATCTGCATGTACTACTTTAGAAATCAGTACGGCTTCGACCAAGTCGGAGCCACACCGATATGACCGCTGTAATTGCAGACAATAGGATTCGACTTGGCATGCGATTTGCAAGTCGCATGGCATGCATACCGCATGCCAGGTCACACCCAGTGCGACCAAGGTCTTAAGATTTAAGTTGAATTACACACAGGTATATGAGAGTGTAAGAGGTGATAGCTGCTTTCAATATAGTAGAATTTTGGCTCACAATGGTTTTGATTCTGGTGACACTATCATCGCAGCTAACACAGTTTTTTTCAATCAGAGAGTAGGTTTTGTGGGAGGAAGACTGTAGGTACAAGCTCAGGGAGACGATTGGTAAAATGCTATGCATACAAAAAGCCTGTTGATTCAATAAAATCACTCAATGATCTCTTGGGATAAACTAGTCTAAGATCAATAGGAAATCCCACAAGCCTTGCACACGTCTGTGTTTGGCACAGAGGTGAAATGAAGCTAACCTAAAGGCAAACAGATAAATACAGAGATTAAATGCATATAGGGCCACTGTTTTACTGGCCAAAGGATTTGCATTTCTGTCCAAACAGTCCTGAGATTTACACAGCTCCATCACACAGCACAGTCAGATAACACCAGTGTAGTCTTCTGCCCCCCATAGTTGGACAATGAAAGAGCAGCAGCGGACTCATGAGGGCATCTCTCTGCTCACTCTTCTTTCTTCTCAGATCAGCAGGTTTCCTGTCAACACATTAGCATGCAGCATATCTCACTGGTTACCAGTCTCCCAGTGAGAGTGCTGCTGCATATAGAATGGCATTTTAGATTTTAGCATAGTTAGATTTCATTTAATCTATTAGGTTCAGCACATAAAATGTAAGTTTGCAATAATAGTTGTAGAAATATGTCATGTTTATGTTTGTAGTCTGCAGAGATTATGCATACTATTAGCTTATGATATATACAGTATATTCGAAGGACAAACATTTTAGCACATTTTCACAATCTGTTCCTTCTTCCACTGCGGATTCTTGCTGCAAGTTTACCTTTGTCAGCAAACCTGTGAAACCTTCCATTAGTGACATGAGCCAAATCTTGTAGAACACAGACTGTGTCACTCCTGTCACTGATGTGATCAGAGCTGTCATCATCAATGCTGAACAAGCAGACATGAAGCTGTAAATCACAGCCAGAGGTAGCTTCAGACAAGTAAGCAGACACTGCATGCTACAGGGAAGAGGAAAGAGCATACTGTTAGATCATCTGCACATTACTGACAACAATTTGTTATCTGTATAGCAATCTACTAAACATACTGCAATATCTAACTAAAACTTTCTGAGAATGTGATGTTGTAAAGCTGGACAGTGGAGTCATTTTGTATATAGTATTTATATGGAAGTGTTATTAAACCCAAAACCAACAGGGACAGTTTCTAGAGGTGTTGGTAAATAGCTGAAATTAATATTAAGTGCTGGTGGAGGACAATAAGCGCTCAGCGGTATTCCCCTCAAAAATGCCACTGTAGTCAGTGCCAGGACAGGTGTCACTAGCAGGTATATAATGCGTTATCCTTCTGTATGTGGGGCATTGGGAAGTAATTTGGCCCCTGACATTATTATACAAGATGAAACATGAGGTGGCACTGAATCCACCTGTAAAACAGTACAAATCAGTCAGCATGCAGTTACTCCATGTTATCAAACTGCCTCCAGTGTAGAGAACAGCTGCTTCTATGCTGAACAAATTTAGACACTACACAGAAAATTCTAAATGCAGAGGACTCGCATGATTCTGAGCAATCTCAAACACTCTTGAGCTTAATTTGTTGAAATTACAACAAACATAAAACTCTTTCTTATACTACTTTCTGCTCTATGGCAGTCTAACAACTTATTATCACTTTTCACTCACAAGCTCTTGATCTGGGAGACCACTAGTAAATAAGTATA